>NC_083716.1:157082678-157388407 GCF_028564815.1 Eubalaena glacialis | reverse complement strand
GAGGAGCAAAAGAAGACCAGTGTGGTCTGAATAAGATGCTTGTGTGAATGTGGTACCAATGAGATGGGAGAGTCAAGAGCCCAATGTTATAAGCTGCAGTAAGAAGTCTGAATTTTATAAAATGGGAGGTCACTGCAATATTTTAAGTAGGAGAGTGATGTGGTATTATTTATGTTTCAAAAAGATCACTCTGTTTGCTATGGGAGAAGGCCAAGCATGCATGCAGGAAGGCCACTTAGGGGACTATTACAACATTCCAGGAAAGAGAGTTTGATGACTTGGTCTAGGGGCAGCACTGGAGATGGAGAGAATTGGGCACATTCGAGATATATTTTACTGGTACAACACACAGGATCTGCTGACTGATTGAATGTGGGTGGATATTAAAGATGATGTCTTAATTTTTGGTTTGAGTTAAATGAATAGTGTCATTTGTTGGGAGAGGGAAGACTGGAGTAGAAACAGGAAGGGGATTGGAGAGGCGAACTAAGAGTTCTATTCAGATAAGTTTAATGTGCATATTAGACATCATAGTTAAGATACCAAGACAGAGTCTGGGTTTTAAAGTAGATGTTATGCCTGGAGGAAAAATAAGGAGTCACCAGCAGGTAGATAGTATGCCAGTGAGTAGATGAGGTCATCTAGGGAATGTGTAGATAGTAAGAGAAGGAGAGCCCAAGACTGAGCCCCTGGGCACTCCAAAACTTAGAGGCTGAACAGAAGAAGATTCATGATAGAAGACTGAGAATGAGTGACTAGTGAGGTAAGAAAAAAGCAGAAGTGCTGGAAGCCAAGAGAAGAAAGAGAGTTAAGTAGGGAGGAAAGGTTAGACATGTTAATTTCTACTGAAAGGTGGATAAGAGGAGAAGACAGACAATTTCATTGACTTTGGCACAGAGGTGGTTCTTAGTGAAACTGAAAAGAGCAAATTCAGTGGAGTTGGAAGCTAGATTGCAAAGCGTTGAAGAAGGAATGAATGTGAAGTGAAAAAAAGAGAAGCTGTGTATAGAGAAGTTGTAAAAACAAGCAAAGAAACGGTCTGATTGACAGTAAGGCAGATGATGATGCAAGTGGGTCAATGGAGTTATTTTTTTTAAGGATAAGAGGTTCTAAAGCATGTTGTATAGTGATGGGGATGACTCAGGGGAGAGAAGGAAAGAGGGAGAGAGGGAAGGAGGGAGGGAGGAGGAGGAAGGAGAAGGAGGAGAAGGAAAAGAAGAGAAAGAAGAGGAAGACTTTAAGTACAAAGTGCTTTAGAGTGTATGGAGTAACAAGCACCAGTAGAAAAGAAGGCATTAACTTTGACCTCAGTGAATTTGTGTGGGCAGAAAGGAGTGGTAACATCACTGGCAAAGGCACATTTGTAATACTTAAGATGGTATTTTGGTATGAAAAGTTAGTAGGATGGATTGATTGTAGCTATGGCTTTATTAGAGAAATAGTAGTACTAAAGATTGTAAATACCTAATTGGAGAGTGGTAAGGGAAGATCACTCAGTACAGGAATCTGTTCTACTACTGCCTTTGACAGACACCCATCCAGCTTCTGCTCAAAAGTGAGGGCAGATTTCAAAGACCCTAATATTTGAGTTAGCTTTGGGACTTTATTATTTAGGCCATGGAGAGCCAGAATGGACTTGAGAGGAAGGGGCTTGATGAAAATAGCTTCACAAGAGGGAGCATTTAGGAGGACGGGAGCAGGGAGGCTATGGAAGTAGAGAGGCCAGGTGGGAGGCCTGTGGGACAGAGGCCAACAAGAGTGGCAGCATTGGGATTGTAGAGGAAGTGAGGCAATATGGCAGATGACATTAAAGGCTGTAAGAGGAAGCATTTAAGACTGTTGGTATCTGGGAAGAAGAGTTAGGTACGGGAGAGGGTAAAATATGATATATATATTTTTAATCTTAGAGAAGTTATGACCAGAACAGGATAAGTTAGATTTTTTTTATAAGTGATTTTTGAGCCAGTGAGACTAGATGGATATGGAGAGAGAAAGTATGGAGAGAGAAGAGCAGGGAATAAAGGAGAAAGAGGAATGAGTAAAGGAGACAGAAAAGAACAGTGGGACAGAGACCAGAGTTTCAAGAAGAAAGTGTTCCTTGTGATCAAATACAACAGAGAGACAATTAGGTCCATACTGAAGATCACTAGTACTGTATCTGCTTAGTTTATAAAGTTCTTTCACAGTGATTCATTTCATTTACAAGTTTTAGGTCTTCTCAGTAATTCTCTGAGGAAGAGGTAGTAGGTATTCTCATTTTCAGAAAATAGATTGGGTCAAGGTTACACGGCAGTTTCCATAGATCAGTGGCTCTCAAAATGAGGTTTCCAGGTCAGCAGCAGCAGCAGAACCTGGGAATTTGTTGGAAATGCAAATTCTTGGGCCCCATTCCAGATCTACTGAATCAGATACACTGGGGGTGGAGCCCAGCAATCTGTGTTTTAACAAGCTCTCCAGGTAATTCTGAGGCACACTAAATTTGGGAACCACAAACTTCCATATAGCCAGCATGTGGTGGAGGGAAGACAGATGCCAGAGGGTTAAAGAGTGAGTGGGAAGTAAAAAAGGAAGGCAGCCTGGGGTGGTCACTTTCCCCAGTTAGGTCTGACCTCATTTCCTGGTCTTGTGGTTGGAAGGTGCTCATTCAAGAACTCTGGATTCTGCTTTTTCAGTACTATCTTGACTTACATTTGACTATAGATCACTTTGTTAATGCATTTGTTCAGTGCTATTATAGTTGTGGGAGTACAGACTTTTCAATTAAAAATCAAATTTTATTAGTGGAAGGAAGAACCTCATTAAAAAAATTCTTATAGTGTGTAGCATGGTGATCAAAACCTATACTTTCTTAATAAAGACTCACTAACATCTCTGTGCATCTAAAAACTACAATGTTCAGGCATAATCCTGCTATGGCTATTTAGGAAAAACATGAAAAAAGACTCATAAAACAGTCTTTTTTTTTTTTTTAACATCTTTATTGGAGTATAATTGCTTTAGAATATTGTGTTAGTTTCTGCTGTATAACAAAGTGAATCAACTATATGTATACATATATCCCCATATTTCCTCCCTCTTGCGTCTCCTTCCCATCCTCTCTATCCCACCCCTCTAAGTGGTCACAAAGCACCAAGCTGATCTCCCTGTGCTATGTGGCTGCTTCCCACTAGCTATCTATTTTACATTTGGTAGTGTATATATGTCCATGCCACTCTCTCACTTCGTCCCAGCTTACCCGTCCCCCTCTTAAGCGATAAAGCCTAAACCAGGGTGGGAACCGGTCTTGGGGATATTTGGTGGTCCTGAGAATCAATTAAAGTTGACTGATGAGAGATGACTGTTAATTTGGCACAAATTAGCAAACTGATACAGCGTCAGTTCAGGGAGAGGTATAAAGAAACCTTTCCCCTTTAACGATTTGGTCTTCTCTACAGAAGAGAATAAACACATTTTAACATGAATGTTTCCTATCTCTGCCCCTGTTTATCAGTAAGACTTTTCCTTGTCCCAGTGTCAAAATGGGCAGTCTACTTTTTGTCTTGGACAACCAGCCATTGATCATTCAACCCCAAGTCCTTGGCCTTGACCTTCCCTCCTTGGCATTAATATCATTTCTCTTCTAACCTTCTTGGCTCCAGGCTCTAGCTGTAAAGCTTCCTATCTCTTTAGGATCTAAGACATCTGATTTCCTCTCTCTCCTTACAGACATGATTCTTCATCACTTAGGCTGAATGTCTTTGGGTGTTTTATTGTGGCTAAAAGAAGGAAGTAAACAGATTCTGAAGGTACCACTTCTGTACATCAGTTGTTTTTCTGCCCCCTATTTTGGTCAGGTATGTCCTCCAAAGTCCAAGAAGTCAGTCAGGGTAGGAACTACCACATTTCCTAGTCCTAAAATAACTTCTGCCTGAGAGAATTTTTGATTGACTAAGGAAAAAAAAAAAAAAAAAAACCTAAAAAAATGCTTTTGGCAATCTTCAACAGGACAGATGGAAATGTGCCTGGCAGGGTTTGATGTTCTAGGATGAAGTTTCCATCACCTTTTGTCTAGTCACAGAAGGTACTTTGGAGTAAGGAAAGGAAAACTGAGTTTGATGTGGGCTCATTTGGCTAGATATACGCTAGTCGGACATGCAATTTTTGGCATGTCTGCCTAGTGTTTTCTGTAGTAAATGGGGAGCTCAGTGAGCATTTGAAGAAGAAAACATAAGACCTCAACAATTGCAGCAGTGAAAAGAAAACATTAAAATAGGAAACCAAAACTCACATGTGTGCCTATAAATTTCTATAAATGTAGACAAAAATGTACTTATGGGCCAGACCAGAGCCACAACTTAAGGAAAGACCTAGGTTAGATCAACTAAACAATGAATGCTATTGGCAGATTTACCAAGTTTAGGGGCTGAGCAAAGGTGTTCTGCAGCTTTTATTTTTGATGTGTGTTGTTAATTAATTAAACGCATGCAGCCTTCCTGTGAAGCAAATCAGTGTTCCTCATTTCATGTGTGAGGAAACAAGGGCGGAGAGGATAAATGACTTGCCATTTTGCCAACCAGTAGCATCTCCCCAGCCACATTGCTAGAACTTCCAGTGGGGTTTCAAATAATGACTTTAATTTCAAATTTAGTCTGGGTTCATGCAAGGCCACTTAGGTGAAATTTTCAGGTCTCTGAAGTCATTCACTTGGTCCCACTCGGGAGGTTGATAATGGTCAGTAAGGGTCTACTAGGAAGGTGTGGGGTTTTAAGTGCTTCTCATAGTGACTTAAATTAGTACTTGTCTTGCTTTCTTAGTATAAACTTGCCATCCCTGAGTGCCACTTATGTGCTACACAGAACAATGAGCGAGCTTGCTGGAAAATTAATTAATTCAATAATTGGTGGCAAAGGAACTTGAAAGCTTGCCAGACCAGCAGCCCAGTGTGAGTTGTAGCAACAGAATAGAAAAATACCTGAGGCATGAGTTTCATGTTTATTTTTTGGGTACTGTTAATAATTAGCAATAAGGGAAAGGGGCTACTGAGAGCAAACATTATGGATTCAATTTTTCTCTGGCATGATGGGAGATCTCCATGTAGAGTGACCCCCTATACAAGATGGAACACTCAGAGTGTATTGGTAGAAGAGGAAAGTAAGCAGATTGTCATGGGAGAGCTAACTGTGCCTTGGAAGCCTGGATCAATCCACATAAATTAGTGAGGACAGTGTGTCTCCTTACGCAAACTGTGCAGAGAGGGCACAGAAACTATAGCATCCACAGATGGAAATGGGGTTTAAGAACATCCGGGATTTTGAAGGATAAGATGTCACCTATTGGCAGTGCTGGTGGGGTGGCAGGGAAGGAGGACAATGAAAATCCAGTATTAGGATTGAGATAGGCATGCCTGGAAGATGGGAATGCTTAGAGTAGCGGGCAGTGGAAGATTCCAGGCGTGTGCTTCATTCCACGATCTGTAAATACAGAGATTATCACTCTTGCATTTTGCCAGTGGGAAAGGGAACTAATTAATTAGAGGAAAAGAGGATGTTACAGTATTGGGACATTTTGAATTTCAATGGAGAAGTTGTCAGAGTGTTTCAGAATGAGTCAGAAGGAGCTAAATGTTTAGGGGTGCATGGTTTGTGAGTGCATGATTCAGAGGGGGAATTTTATGTGCTAAAAATGTCATTAAGTGGGCTTTCCTTTTTTTTTTTTTTTTTGAGTTCAAATTTTCCTTACTGGCAGCAAAATTCTAACATGATGTGATTATACTTAGGGAACTATGTTTTAAAGATCTGAAACTCAAATACTTTTATATATATATGAATTTTAATAGGGTCATTTCCTATAATGACCTTTCTTAAATGAACCTTAATAAAAACATCAGCAGGTGTTGAATGGCTGGATGAAGAAAATCATGTCAAGTTCTGAAGGGAGTTCAGAAAGGACTCAGTAAAGATATATTCATAACCTAAAGTCCTACTTTCAATATATATCAAAATACCCAAAGATTTCTATATTCTTTCTTCCTCTAAACTCTTTCGGGCTAGGGGTCTATCTTATGGGAATAATCCAGAATACGGAAAAAGTTAATGTACAATAGAAAACATTTTGAAAAACAAGAAGCAAACAGAATAATGTACAAATAAATGACAATACACCCATTTTGTAGAGCATGCTATTTATGTTCTATTAAACATCAATAAAATGATGGTTATGAAGACTATATAATGAATATGTAAAAAGCATAGAAACTTATGATTAATGGAATATTTAGGATAATAATAACTAACATTTATTTTGCACCTACTAGGTAATATCTCATTTTAAGTCCTTTAAAAGTTTTAACTCATTTAGTCATCACAACAATCTGAAGTGGTAGTAGTATTATCACCCCCATTTTGCAAATGAAGGAACCGAGATAGAGAGAGGCTAAGTAATTTTCCAAGATTACACAACTAGAAAGAAGTAGAGTCACCTGGCCCCAGAGGCAGGATATAAAATTGTATCTGGGGGCTTCCCTGGTGGTGCAGTGGTTGAGAATCTGCCTGCCAATGCAGGGGACACGGGTTTGAGCCCTGGTCTGGGAAGATCCCACATGCCGCGGAGCAACTGGGCCCGTGAGCCACAACTACTGAGCCTGCGCGTCTGGAGCCTGTGCTCCGCAACAAGAGAGGCCGCGACAGTGAGTGGCCCGCGCATCGCGATTAAGAGTGGCCCCCGCTCGCCGCAACTAGAGAAAGCCCTCGCACAGAAACGAAGACCCAGCACAGCCATAAATAAATTAATTAATTAATTAAAAATAAAAAATAAAAAAAATAAAATTGTATCTGTTATATGATTAAAACTATTTATAAAGCATATATGCGGAGAGAATACATTAATTCTAAAAAGTGAAAACACTTCTTATACACAACCATATTTCTGTAAGGCTATTATCTTCTGTGGTCCTCTAACTAGCTATCTAGAAAAACATGATCTTGTTAGGGCTGAAAGTACTGAATGGATTGTGTGGCTCCTCTGGGAATATGTACAGTGTTTTCCTGGCACTGCATGGGTAACCTGCAGGGGTATTAATATAGTTCCCCATTTGTTTCCCTCTCTTGTGAATCCAGTTACACACAATTGGAGACCAGAAGAAGTGGCTGATATTGGTGTGGATAAAGCCAAATACAATTCTGCAAGTTGACACTACCTTTGGAGGACTTTGTGGAGCCTGAACTTCAGACTCATATAAGACTATATTATGGTAATATTATTATATGGCATTTGATTGCTATTTACAGTTCAAAAATCATTTTCATCATCATCTCATTTGATTTTCACAAAAAGATTGCCTTTATTTTGCACATGAAGAAAGTGAGGTTCAAAGATCTCTCAAATTTCAGAGCCTGAATCCAAACCCTATTATTCTATTCTTTTATACAAAAAATGTGATCATACTATATGTGTGTACATATCTTTATATACATGGATGTACATTATCTATCTACCTCATCTATCATTATTTATCTGTCCCGTTCTCCTGCAACTTGCTTTTCTCACCTAATAGTACATAATATTCATCTCTCCAAACTAAAATGTAAATCTGACTTGTTCTTCTGTAGTCGCATTATAACCTGTGACCAAATGGATGCATCAGTCTACTCAACCATTCCATTCTTGTGGATGAGTAGGTTGTTTCAAGTTTTTGCTATCACGAATACAATTGCAATAAACATCCTTGTATGTATGTCCTCATGTACTGGTACTTTAATTTTTACAGGGTTGATTCCCAGAAGCAAAATTGCCGAGTCAAAGGATATGCGCTTTTAAAATTTTAATGTATCGTGTCAGATTCCTCTCCAAAAGACTGGGTTAAACACTTTCCCACTGACGATGTCTGGAAGTGCCTGCTAGTCTGCACCCTCACCAGCACTGGGAGTTGTCACTCCAGTCTCTTACAGGATCAACCCTGGTGTTCTGACTTTAAATCTAGGTCTCTGTCTTTTCAATTAAGATGTCTCAAATAACAGAGACTTTGGGCAGATTTTTTTTTTTTTTTTTAACGGTTATCTTTAGGAGATTATTCACAATCTAATAGGCTTGGGTTCTGTTAAGATGCTGCTTTTGGCCTCAGCCACTGCTTTGTATACACACAACATATCAATAAGTAATAACCATTATGGTCGAACATTAGAGTTGACAGTGTAGTAAGTTATGAACAAATCTCCTCATTAGCAGCACTATTATTTTGGTGTTTGCAGCAATCTAGTAGTCACAGCTAAGTTGAAACAAGAGCCATTATGTATGTAAGACATTTTTAGCTCATTTACTCTGAACTTACTTTGCATACAAGAGCACTTTGCCCACACCATATGGTGTAATGTCACAACAAGATGCAAATTGAAGTAAAGAGGAATAGGACCTCTTTGACATGAGAGTGTATGTGCTTGGATGCTTGTGGCTTTAGAACTGAGTTAGCAATTGTTTCTGAATAGATTCAGATTTTAGTTTCCATCTGAGTGACTCACATATTTTCTTGCTGTTAAAATAGAAGGGCCACTGTCCTAATATATTTATGTATGTCTGTGTTTGCTGATTAGTCAAGAGTTGGAATTGTGACTTGCATCACTGTACTTAATTTCCCTTTTAAAAAACTCCTGTCAAATATCTCACAAGCTGAGGTTGGGGACTTAATTAATTTGAGTGCTGGACTGGGCAACCTAGCTTATCTGGCATCCTTTTACCTTTTTCTAGAAATGGAACCTTGATTTTACTCTGGGGACCCTCCGTCCTCAGCTCCTTCAGTCCATGAGGATGGGGCTCAAGTGTAGCACCTTCCTCCACTCCAGATCGAATACATTATGTCCCTTTGGTATGTGGTTGGTTCAAGGGTGGGCATGTAACCTAGTTCAGGACAATGACACTCAATTCTGGGACACTTCTTAGAATTATGGTGAAGAGACAATTTCTCTGTGCAGTGACTGCTAGCTCTAGGCTGAGGTAAGCCTGAGCTACAAGGTCCCCATGAGGACAGGGTCTACCTAAGAATGATGCCAACCCAGGAGGTTTGCAGAGCCCACAGGTGGAGAGAAACTAAGGCCTAATACCCCTGGAGCCCCTGGTTCAGTTTTCTGTGGACTTTAGCATTTTGTGAGCCAATAATTTCCCTCCCTCTCCTTATTTTTAACTTTACCCATTTTGAGTTGAACAACTTCCTTTACTTACATCCAAATGAATCCTAACTGATTTAGGTTTTTAAATTGTTTTGATTTTTCTTTTTTTTGTTGTTTTTTTTTGGTTTTGATTTTTATATTGCATTGTTTGTATGATTTTCCAGTGGCTTCACTGTTTCACTGCATAACCAAAGGTATTTTAAAACTATTTATAATGCAAAGTATTAATTAGATTTAAAAAAGAAATACAGGAGCTGAGAGATGAGCTTCTCTTTGTACGTTCCACAAACATAAAAAGTTAGTGTCTCTTGTTTCTCTAGTTAGTTTGTTTAGCACATTTTTAGGTCAAACGTTGGCATCTGAGTTTCCTTCCTTCTTGGTCAAAACTAACAACTTCATGGAATTTTTTTAGGTTTTTAGTTCTTCAGATAATAGCACACAGAAGCTTATTACCGTGTAGCACATTAAATATTGCCCTGGGGGCTGAGAATAGAGCAAAAGCTACTGATAGCGCTGACTGAAGCCAGTTCCCTTTTGGGGGAATCATTCAGGTGAATCACGAATGATTTCTTAGCTTGCCCTTTATTGTGTCTTGTTCCAGACACCTAAAGCACAGTTTGGAAATTAATATTCTTTCTTATGAGATGAGATAGATTATATGTTAACTGTCTTATAAGAGTCAATAAGAATGTTTATTGTTTTAGAAATAAGGCATAAGGGTGGGTGGGGAAGACAGTATATTTTCCTCCAAACAGAGCTAAGGGAGGGCAAGTCATCCTCTGTTTAAACCTCATTCTGAAAAATATTTTTTTCAACAAGAGGAGCCACAAAACATGGTACTTCCCTGGCACTCCAGTAAAGACTCCGTGCTTCTGCTGCAGGGGGCATGGGTTCTATCCCTGGTTGACGTGCCCAAAAAAACACAAAAAACAAAAAACCACGAAACAAACATTTCTCCAATAGTCTCATGGAAATCACACGTGGAGGCAAGACTGGGAGTCACCTGAAGCACAGACATATGGGCAAGAACTGCACTATAGGACCATGCACACTGAAAAAGAAGTCTTTCCTGAGTTGAAACACTGTAAAACATACTGGAGGAAGCAAACATTCTTATAAATACCATTGCTATAAACTCTATACTTAAACCATGTCCTATGCAAGGCAAAAGCAAAGTGTAAAAATTGCCTGGAATTAGAAATAAGGGAACTTATATGAGGAAATGACACAGGCATGACAAGGATAGTGTGGAGCCCACAGAGTATGATGGACAGTGTAAGGAGAGACCTGGGCAGGAACTTGAGAGCACAGACATTTCTCTCAGCCCTGCTTGGCTAAGTCTTCACCAATTTTCATTTTTTTGGGGGGGGGGAGGGGTGGGCGTTAACCATGAGTTTTTCTTTCTCACAGAACAAGCTGGTGGGCAGGGTCCCAAGAGTGAGCAGCTCTGCAGGCCCTTCCGTCTCGGTTATGTCCGGGATGTGTTCCCGCACATCTACTAAGTGGCGGTCACACCTTAACACTCCCATCCTTACTCCTCCAAAAGCCCCAAACTCAGGCAGGTAAGGGAGCCCTGTCTCCACAACCCCCGCCACTCACCCCCGGCCTCCTCTTAAACCTTATTGACCGGATCAGGGTCACGTGGCCAGACGTCAACTCTGCTGAGGGGTCAGAGGGGACTAGGAGCCACCACGCCTCCCCATCCAGGCCCAAGCCAACATGATGGCTCAGCAGGCCCAGGAGGGTTAGGAGTTCGCACCTTCCTCCCCCGCCTCCGGCAGGATCTCCGGGCTGCCGTTCGGTCCGCCTGCGGGCCCGTGTCCTGGGGGGGCGGCGGAGCTGGTGGCGCACGGGTACGGGACAGCGGCAGTGGGGAGTCTGGAGCGAGAGCCTGTGGTGCTCTGAGGACGGCCCAGACCTAGGACCTCCTGCACGTGGTGGGGCAGCTCACCGAGGGCTGGGGGTCAGGGAGCGAGAAGTCAGAGGTCTGATGGGGCCTGGGGGCTATCGTGAGGGGTCAGGGACTCACCGGGCAGGTTGTCGGCGGCGAGTAGGGCGCCTCGGCCAGTGTCGGCACGTCCTCCAAGCTCAGCTTCGTGGTCAGCTAGTCCGTGTGCTTGAGGATCTCGCTGGAGCCGAAGCCGGAAGGCATGAGGTGTCCCGCTCCACGTCCAGGACGGCACAGGCCACCAGCAGGTGCAGACGGGCCAGGGCGCCCTGTCCACAGCGCCTCCCACGGCCGAAGGACTTCCGGGAAGGGGCATTCCCTCTTGACCCAGAGGAGCAGCCACCGGAAGCAGAAACAGAGAGAGCCGGAGTCGGGGGAGCGGGGGTGGGGGGCGGTCCGGAAAGTCTCAGAGCGGCGGGTGCAGCATCTTCAGGAGCAGCAGGAGTTGCCGCGTCATTATCTCCTCAGAGTTCCGGAGCACGAGCTCCGTGACGCCCCCAAAACAGCGGAAGGCATCCACCCCGTCCTGAGAGCTGTAGCGGATCGGGAAGAGAAGGTCACTCCTGCCCTGGACGTAGCCGAGCTCGTCATGGTACAGGCAGTCGGGGAGGAGGATGTCGTTCAGCAGGCCCAGCCCTGGGTTCTCGCGACCCTCGAAGAATTTGTTGGTCCTATGAGAGCGGCTCTCGCTCTCGTCTCTGGCCATGAGGCTGCGGTATCCATGCGGCGGTGAGTTCCTCCGCCCGTGCCCGGGCCTCACGGATTTCCACGGCAGCTTCAGGTGGAAATCTTCGTCGGTTTCCTTGCGCATGTGGGCCTTGCGCTCCCTGGCAGAGCCCTCCCAGCTGAGGTAGCGCAGGAGGAACCGCCAAGCCTGGCGCCGTAGGCTGGGGCTCAGACCTTGGGGGACCCGCCCCCACTCCGCCCGCCGGCCCTGCCCAGCCCTCCCCGAGGGGGTACTCGGCTCCTCACTCCTGAGAAGAGCCGGGGTCTCAGCTCAGGGACCTGCTGCAGGAGGCCCTTGGAGCACACGCCGTGGGCCCACTCCTCCGCTGTGACCGGAGGCGTCCGCTCCACAGCGGCCGCGGCCCCAGCTCCACACCGGAAGTGACCTGCAACCCAGGTTGGGCGCGTATTCAGAGGCCGGAAGAGGCTCGCTGGAGGCCCCGTCCAGGTGTGGCTGCAGGTCTCCCCTGAAGAGGTTGGTCACGTGGGAGAAGCCGCTGAAGGTGGTGCAGTAGGAATCCTGGAGGAAGCGAGACACCACGTGGGAACTGTCCTGCTCAAAGAGCTGGAGGTGGTGGAAGGAGTTGGAGAGGGCCGGGGAGGCGTAGGGGGAGATGAGGTGGAGGTGGAGGTTCTGTGGGGAGCTGGCCGACAGCAGGTGGCGGCTGAAGACACAGAGCAGGGCGCTGGTGCCCCACGGTGGACATGCAGGGCAGGCGGGGAACCTGTGGCCTGCGTGACCAGGACCAGGCAGGCCCAGCTGAGGCCGGACTTTGAACGGCGGATGGCCTTGAGCTCCCCCAGACTTACTCACTACGAAGACCAGGGAGCCCCTGCGGGAGCTGGGCTCTGGACCTCTTGTGGCTCTGAGTGGCCGGGCCGCAGCTGACCTGTGCTGATGACTGCCCTCTGTGGGGTTCATAGCCGGGGTCAAAGGTCAGTTCCTCCTCAGAAGTGCAGGAGTCATCCCCACTGGCGTCCTTCTTGGAGAAGAGGATTTGAGTGGAATCTCCAGACTCTCTACAGGAGCCCAGTGCAGGAGGACGTCATTTGTCCTTCTCCACAACACGGATGACGCGGTCCATGAGGGAGTCCGGGTCTTGCTGCTTCTTGGTGTGCAGGTACATGCCTCTTTACCAATTTGTTAATGAGTGGAGTTGACGTGAAGGAAAAATATTTGTAGAATGAGTAGGACTGGCCGTATACTATGTTAGGTAGTTCTGGGTCAGATGCACATTATGTTTTCTTTTGTATGATTTTTGCTTAGGTTAAGTGTATAGAACACTGCCTATAGTTATTCCACAGGAAGGAGTCTATCGTTGTAGTTAATCGTTTGTAGTTTCCATGAAATCTTTAGCCTGATGCATCTCTCCTAAGAGGTACAGTTAAGATCCTGAAACTCAGTGTGGGTAGACAAGAAAAGCACACTCCTGGTGGATGGGATGGTCTTGCTGAGGTGATTTCCATGTGGTTGTGCCTCTTGAGCAATCCTGCCAAACAGAGTGTTCCAGGAGGTAGTAGGCTTTGTATTTCCAAAGCCACAGATCTGGGCATGTACAAAGCCAACTCCATGGATGCTCTTTTAAATAGCTAAACTGATTGGTACAAGAAAGTCTCCCTAGTGGTACCTCTGCATCTCCTCTATTCATATGGCTCTCTTCTTCGTCAGTTTCCCCCCACTTTTTTTTATTGTGGTAAAATGTACAAAATGTAAAATTTACCATCTTAACCATTTTTAGGTGTTCAGTTCATTGGTATTAAATACATTCATAATGTTGCGCAACCATCACCACCATCCATCTCCAAGGTTCTTTTCGTCTTCTAAAAATGGAACTCCATACCCACTAAACAATAACTCCTTATTCCTTCCCCCCTCCAGCCCCTGGGAGCTACCATTCTACTTCCTGTCTCTATGATATTTTTTTTTTTTGGTCTGGCTCTCTTCTTAATAACACTGTAACTGGTCAGGGAGACTACTGCGGGGGGTGGGGGCGAGTCAGTCTCAATATATGGAGCTGCAGGAAAAGCAACAAGGAAGAATGGGACCTGTACTCTGTCAAGCATCCAGTACAGTTAGTTGGATCACCTTGCACAAGTTCTTTAAGCACTCTGGCCTCAGTTTCCTCATTTGCAAAATGGGGACAATAACAGTACTTACCACATATGATTTTTATGAGGAAGAAGTGGATTAATACATGTAAAATACACAGAGCAGTACCTGGCACATCCTAAGCATGAAATAAATTTTAGTGATAGTGATCTCTCATTAGGATAATTGTTGCTGGTTAAATTAGCCAGTTCAAGCAGAAAATGAAGTTATAGCTGACACAGCCCTACCAGGCTGTGTGGGACTAGAGACTCAGCTGTGAGGATAGTTTGGTTGTTCCAGTTGTTCCTCTATACTATTTCATGTTTATGTCAGCTTTTTCATTTTGTATAGACTTGCAATATTATTTTCTGTTGAAAGCACCCTATGGCAATGTGAAGGATACAGATAAATCAGCACTTCTCATGTGGAAGGGAACCCATGAGTTCATCACTGAGATTAACGGTCATGTTAGTGACGATATAATTGCCTAGAAAATTTTGGCTGTTACCAGAGAAAGTATCCAAGGAGCTGAGCTATTATTAAATTGCTATTATAGAAATTGATATTTTCTTTTTTTTAATATCTTTATTGGAATATAATTGCTTTACAATGTTGTGTTAGTTTCTGCTGTACAATAAAGTGAATCAGCTATATGTATACATATATACTCACATACCCACCCTCTTGAACCTCCCTCCCACCCTCCCTATCCACCCCTCTAGGTCGTCATAAAGCATAGAGCTGATCTCCCTGTGCTATGCAGCAGCTTCCCACTAGCCATCCATTTTACATTTGGTAGTGTATATATGTCAGTGCTACTCTCTCACGTCGTCCCAGCTTCCCCATCCCACACTGTGTCCTCAAGTCCGTTCTCTATGTCTGCATCTTTATTCCTGCCCTGCCACTATGTTCATTAGTACAGGTTTTTTAGATTCCATATATATGCATTAGCATAAGGTATTTGTTTTTCTCTTTCTGACTTACTTCACTCAGTATGAGAGACTTTAGGTCCATCCACCTCATTGCAAATAACTTAATTTCATTCCTTTTATGGCTGAGTAATATTCCATTGTATATATGAGTCACATCATCTTTATCCATTCATCTGTCGATGAACATTTAGGTTGCTTCTATGTCTTGGTTATTGTAAATAGTGCTGCAGTGAACATTGTGATACATGTATCTTTTTGAATTATGGTTTTCTCAGGGTATATGCCCAGTGGTGGGATTGGTGGGTCATATGGTAGTTCTGTTTTTAGTATTTTAAGGAACCTCCATACTGTTCTCCATAGTGGCTGTATCAATTTACATTCCCACCAACAGTGCAAGAGGGTTCCCTTTTCTCCACACCTTCTCCAGCATTTATTGTTTCTAGATTTTTTGATGATGGCCATTCTGACTGGTGTGAGGTGATACCTCATTGTAGTTTTGCTTTGCATTTCTCTAATGATTTGTGATGTTGAGCATCTTTTCATGTGTTTGTTGGCCATCTGTGTGGCTTCTTGGGAGAATAGTCTATTTAGGTCTTCTGCCCATTTTTGGATTGGGTTGTTTGTTTTTTTGATATTGACCTGCATGAGCTTCTTGTATATTTTGCAGATTAATCCTTTGTCAGTTGCTTCATGTGCAAATATTTGCTCCCATTCTGAGGGTTGTCTTTTCATCTTGTTTATAGTTTCCTTTCCTGTGCAAAAGCTTTTAAGTTTCTTTAGGTCCAATTTGTTTATTTTTGTTTTTATTTCCATTACTCTAGGAGGTGGGTCAAAAAGGATCTTGCTATGATTTATGTCATAGAGTGTTCTGCCTATGTTTTCCTCTAAGAGTTTTATAGTGACTGGCCTTACATTTAGGTCTTTAATCCATTTTGAGTTTATTTTTATGTATGGTGTTAGGGAGTGTTCTAATTTCATTCTTTTACATGTAGTTGTCCAGTTTTCCAAGCTCTACTTATTGAAGAGGCTGTCTTTTCTCCATTGTATATTCTTGCTTCCTTTGTCAAAGATAAGGTGACCATATGTGCATGGGTTTACCTCTGGGCTTTCTATCCTGTTCCATTGATCTATGTTTCTGTTTTTGTGCCAGTACCATACTGCCGTGATTACTGTAGCTTTGTAGTATAGTCTGCAGTCAGGGAGCCTGATTCCTCCAGCTCCGTTTTTCTTTCTCAAGATTGCTTTGGCTGTTCGGGGTTTTTTGTGATTCCATACAAATTGTAAAATTTCTTGTTGTACTTCTGTGAAAAATGCTATTGGTAATTTGATAGGGATTGCATTGAATGTGTAGATTGCTTTGGGTAGTACAGTCATTTTCACAATGTTGATTCTTACAATCCGAGAACATGGTATATCTCTCCGTTTGTATCGTCTTTGATTTCTTTCATCAGTGTTTTATAGTTTTCTGTGTGCAAGTCTTTTGCCTCCTTAGGTAGGCTTATTCCTAGATATTTTATTCTTTTCGTTGCAGTGGTAAATGGGAATGTTTCCTTAATTTCTCTTTCTGATTTTTCATTGTTAGTGTATAGGAATGCAAGAGATTTCTGTGAATTAATTTTGTATCCTGCTACTTTACCAAATTCATTGATTAGCTCTAGTAGTTCCCTGGTGGCATCTTTAGGATTTTCTATGTATAGTATCATGTCATCTGCAAACAGTGACAGTTTTACTTCTTCTTTTCCAGTTTGGATTCCTTTTATTTCTTTTTCTTCTCTGATTGCCGTGGCTAAAACTCCCAAAACTGTGTTGAATAATAGTGGTGAGAGTGGGCACCCTTGTCTTATTACTGATCTTAGAGGAAATGCTTTCAGTTTTTCACCATTGAGAATGATGTTGGCTGTGGGTTTGTCATATATGGCTTTTATTATGATAAGGTAGGTTCCCTCTATGCCCACTTTATGGAGAGTTTTTACCATAAGTGGGCGTTGAATTTTGTCAGAAGCTTTTTCTGCATCTATTGAGATGATCATATGGTTTTTATCCTTCAATTTGGTTAATATCATGTATCACATTGATTGATTTGCGTATATTGAAGAATCCTTGCATTCCTGGGATAAACCCCATTTGATCATGGTGTATGATCCTTTTAATGTGCTGTTGGATTCTGTTTGCTAGTAGTTTGTTGAGGATTTTTGAATCTATGTTTATCTGTGATATTGGCCTTTAATTTTCTTTTTTTGTGACATCTTTGTCTGGTTTTGGTATCAGGGTGATGGTGCTCTCATAGAATGAGTTTGGGAGTGTTCCTCCCTCTGCTATATTTTGGAAGAGTTTTAGAAAGATCTGTGTTAGCTCTTCTCTAAATGTTTGATAGAATTTGCCTGTGAAGCCCTCTGGTCCTGGGCTTTTGTTTGTTGGAAGATTTTTAATCACAGTTTCAATTTCAGTGCTTGTGATTGGTCTGTTTATATTTTCTGTTTCTTCCTGGTTCAGTCTTGGAAGGTTGTGCTCTTCTAAGAATTTGTCCATGTCTTCCAGGTTGTCCATTTTATAGGCATATAGTTGCTTGTAGTAGTCTTTCATGATCCTTTGTATTTCTGCAGTGTCAGTTGTTGCTTCTCCTTTTTCATTTCTAATTCTGTTGATTTGAGTCTTCTCCCTTTTTTTCCTGATGAGTCTGGCTAATGGTTTATCAGTTTTGTTTATCTTCTCAATGAACCAGCTTTTTTATTGATCTTTGCTATTGTTTCCTTCATTTCTATTTCATTTATTTCTGCTCTGATCTTTATGATTTCTTTCCTTCTGCTAACTCTGTTTTTCTTTTTTTCTTTCTCTAATTGCTTTAGGTGTGAGGTTAGGTTGTTTATTTGAGACTTTTCTTGTTTCTTGAGGTAGGATTGTATTGCTATTAACTTCCCTCTTAGAACTGCTTTTGCTGCATTCCATAGGTTTTGGGTTGTTATATTTTCATTGTCATTTGTTTCTAGATATTTTTTATTTCCTCTTTGGTTTCTTCAGTAATATCTTGGTTGTTTAGTAGTATATTGTTTAGCCTCCATGTGTTTGTATTTTTTACAGTGTTTTTCCTGTAATTTGATATCTAGTCTTATAGCATTGTGGTTGGAAAAGATGCTTGATGAGATTTCAGTTTTCTTAAATTTACCAAGGCTTGATTTGTGACCCAAGATGTGATCTATCCTGGAGAATGTTCCATGTGTACTTGAGAATAAAGTGTATTCTGTTGTTTTTGGATCAAATGTTCTATAAATATCAATTAAGTCCATCTTGTTTAACGTGTCATTTAAAGCTTGTGTTTTCTTATTTATTTTCATTTTGGGTGATCTGTCCATTGGTGAAACTGGGGTGTTAAAGTCCTCTACTATTATTGTGTTATTGTCGATTTCCCTTTTTATGGCTGTTAGCATTTGCCTTATGTATTGAGGTGCTCCTATGTTGGGTGCCTAGATATTTACAATTGTTATATCTTCTTCTTGGATTGATCCCTTGATCATTATGTAGTGTCCTTCCTTGCCTCTTGTAATAGTCTTTATTTTAAAGTCTATTTTGTCTGATATGAGAATTGCTACTCCAGCTTTAGTTTGATTTCCATTTGCATGGAACATCTTTTTCCATCCCCTCACTGTCAGCCTGTATGTGTCCCTAGGTCTGAAGTGGGTCTCTTGTAGACAGCATGTATACAGGTCTTATTTTTGTATCCATTCAGCCAGTCTGTGTCTTTTGGTTGGAGCATTTAATTCATTTACATTTCAGGTAATTATTGATATGTATAATCCTATTACCATTTTCTTAATTGTTTTGGGTTTGTTTTTGTACGTCTTTTCCTTCTCTTGTGTTTCCTGCCTAGAGAAGTTTCTTTAGCATTTGTTGTAAAGCTGGTTTGGTGGTACTGAATTCTCTTAGCTTTTGCTTGTCTGTAAAGCTTTTGATTTCTCCGTTGAATCTGAATGAGATCCTTGCTGGGTAGAGTAATCTTGGTTGTAGGTTTTTCCCTTTCATCACTTTAAATATATATTGCCACTCCCTTCTGGCCTGTAGAGTTTCTGTTGAAAGATGAGCTGTTAACCTTATGGGGATTCCCTTGTATGTTATTTGTTGCTTTTCCCTTGCTGCTTTTAATACTTTTTCTTTGTGTTTAATTTTTGTTGGTTTGATTAATATGTGTCTTGGCATGTTTCTCCTTGTGTTTGTCCTGTTTGGGACTCTCTGCACTTCCTGGACTTCATTGACTTATTTCCTTTCCCAATTTAGGGAAGTCTTCGACTATAATCTCTTCAAATATTTTTTTTAGACCCTTTCTTTTTTTCTTCTTCTCTGGGACATTTATGATTTGAGTGTTGGTGTGCTTAATGTTGTCCCAGGGGTCTCTGAGACTGTCCTCCATTCTTTTTTTTTTTATATAAATTTATGATTAACTTTATTTTTGGATGCGTTGGGTCTTCGTTGCTGCACGCAGGCTTTCTCTAGTTGTGGCGAGTGGGGGCTACTCTTCATTGTGCTGCTTGGGCTTCTCATTGCGGTGGCTTCTCTTGTTTCAGAGCACAGTCTCTAGGCGAGTGGGCTTCAGTAGTTGCAGTGTGTGGGCTCAGTAGTTGTGGCTTGTGGGCTGTAAAGCACAGGCTCAGTACTTGTGGTGCATGGGCTTAGTTGCTCCGTGGCATGTGGGATCCTCCCAGACCAGGGATCGAACCCGTGTCCCCCGCATTGGCGGGTGGATTCGTAACCACTGCACCACGAGGGAAGTCCCTGTCCTCCATTCTTTTCATTCTTTTTTCTTTATTCTGCTTTGTGACAGCTATTTCCATCATTGTATCTTCTAGCTCACTTATCCATTCTTGTGCCTCAGTTATTCTGCTATTGATTCCTTCTAGAGTATTTTTAATTTTAGTTATTGTGTTGTTCATTACTGTTTGTTTGCTCTTTAGTTTTTCTAGGCCCTTGTTAAATATTTCTTTTATTTTCGCTATTTCTGAGGTTTTGGATTATCTGTACTATCATTACTCTGAATTCTTTCTCAGGTAGTTTGCCTTTTTCCTCTTCATTTATTTGGTCTTGTGGGTTTTTATCTTGCTCCTTTGCCTGAAAGATATTTCTCTGTGTTCTCATTTTATCTCATTTACAGTATTGAGGTCTCCTTTCCCTAGGCTGCAGTGTTGTAGTTCCTCTTGTTTCTGTTCTCTGCCCCTGGTGGTGAGGTTGGTCCAGTGGCTTGTGTAGGGTTCCTGATGGGAGGGACTGGTGCCCACATTCTAGTGGGTGGAGCTGAGTCTTTTCCCTCTGATGAGCATGGCAGTGTCAGTTGGTGTGTTTTGGGGTGTCTGTGAGCTTAGTATGACTTTAGGTAGTCTGTGTGCTGATGGGTGGATTTATGTTTCTTTCTTGTTTGTTGTTTGGTGTGAGGCGTCCCGTGCTGGGAGCTGCTGGCAGTTGGATGGAGTCAGGTCTCAGATTCAGATAGAGGCCTCCGTGAGAACTCTCAGTGATTAATCTTACCTGGGGCCGGGAATTCTCTTGTGGTCCAGCATCCTGGACTCGGTGCTCCCACCCCAGAGCCTGAGGCCTGACTTCCAGTCAAGGAACCAAGACCCCACAAGGTGTTCATCCTGGCAATAAAGAGGATTTAAAAAAAAAAGAAGACTAACAAACCTCCAGGCAAATGGTAAAAAGTAAAATCAAACAAACAAAAACAGAAACAAGGAAACACAAACACACACGCAAAAGAAACAAAAACAGAACCAAATAAAACAAAAAGCAAGAGAACAACCAGGGAAACAAAAGAACCCAAGAACAAAATCAAACAATTAAAAAGAAAACTGACAAAAACACAAAACCAAAAAACAAAACCAAAGCAGAGTGTCAACTGAAGAATGAGCAAAGAAAGAAAACAAACCAACAAAAATGATAAAAAAAAAGAAAAAGAGAGAGAAAGGGGAAAGAAGACAGAAAAACAGGAATGCAACGTAGAAATAGAAATATAAAAAATGAAATAGAAAATATATTAAAGAAAAGAAAAAGACAAAACCCCATAGAAATGGTAAAAACAAAATCAAACAAACAAAAATAGAAACAAGGAAACACACATGCAAAAGAAACAGAAACAGAACCAAATGAAACAAAAAGCAAGAGAACAGCCAGACAAATAGTAGAACTCAAAAACAAAATCAAACAGTTAGGATCCAAACTAACAAAAACACAAAACCTAAAAACTTAACCAAAGCAATGTGCCAACTGAAGAATAAAGCAAGGAAACAACAAACCAATAAAAATGATTAAAAAATAATAAAATAAAATAAAAAGGGAAAAAACACCGGACAACAGAAAAGCAAAGTAGAAATGGAAATATAAAAAACTAAAATATATATTAAAGAAAAAGAAGAAGAAAAACAAATAGGGGAAAAGAGCACAGAACAACAGAAAAGCAAAGTAAAAATAGAAATATATGAAAAAAATAAAAATTGGGCTTCCCTGGTGATGCAGTGTTTAAGAATCTGCCTGCCAATGCAGGGGACACGGGTTTGAGCCCTGGTCCGGGAAGATCTCACATCCTGCGGAGCAACTAAGCCCGTGTGCCACAACTACTGAGCCTGTTCTCCGCGAGCCACAGCTACTGAAGCCCAAGTGCCTAGAGCCTGTGCTCTGCAACAAGAGAAGCCACTGCAGTGAGAAGCTCTTGTACCTCATTGAAGAGTAGCCCCCTACTCTCTGCAACTAGAGAAAGCCCATGTGCAGCAACGAAGACCCAACACAGCCAAAAATAAATAAATAAAATAAATAAGTTTTTTAAAAGTTTAAAAAATAAAAATAAAAAATATGTTATAAAACATGAAAATCCCAAAAGACTAAAAAGAAAAAAATACTAAAACAACAACAAACAAACAAAAAACCAAATTGCTAGAACCAATAACAGAATGAATCAAAACATAATACGATTAATAGTAATAATTATGTTTCCCTGGGGTCTCAGCTGAAGGTGTCCTTGCACACACCGTGAGCCACAGCCCACCTCTGCCTCCCCAGGAGGCCCTCCTCTGCCTCTGGGCTGGTCTCTGGACCTGCTGTGGGCCCTGTGGGGACCTCTGAGACTCTGATGTGGCCCAATTCCTGCGTGTGCTGCCCCCAAAGTCCACAGCTGCCCGAGCTAGACCATTTTCATTTGTGAGAACACTGATTGTCTACTCAGATAATCCATAGAGGCAGGGTCTACCTAGGTGATCGCGGGGATTTAATCTGCAGCTTGGACAGCTGATGGAAAGAGTTTCGATCTTTTTCCTTAGTCCACCTGTCCCTGGGGTTCAGCTTTGGTTTTATCCCCGCCTCTGCGTGTGGTCCACCCACAGGAGTCTGGTCCTGAGGCTGCCTTGGAGCTCTTGGGTCTGCCCCCAGTGAGGACAGGGTGCAGAGGTGGTATGACTGCTTGGATCGTGGGAGCCCCAGCGGTGCCAAATGTGCAGGGAAGCTGGCGGCCACAGGTACAAGAGATATGGCCCTAGTGAGGGCCTTTTCTCGATATTTTCTTTATATAACACCATCTCTTACTGCTTACAACTTGGGCTTTAAATAGCTTAAGAGATGGTATTGTTTGAGATTAAAAGGCCAAACTGAGCATGTGCTTACACATGCTCCACTAATGCTTTGCAGACACTGACTGGAGATTTTTAAAATTCCACTCCTACCTAGATGCTGTTGTTTCCATGACACTAGTTCTGGGAATGGCACTGAGCACATTCAGCCAGTGCAAGTGATGGATTAGATAGTAATTGATGTGTGTTACGAAACTCACATCTGGGCCTTCCACCAACTGAGAGTCAGTTTGATTTGATCTGGCAAGAGGAGTTTCAAAGCATTTGGTTTTTAAATTATAGTAATTTATAGAAAAGTGCCTCTTCAGATGACTATCAGCTGGTAGCAGGTTGAATTCCAAGAAAAAGGGCTCCTTCATTGTCCTAATTTTTCCAAATGGCACACCCACTAGGGTACTCCTTTTCAATATGGCCTCCTGGGACTATCCCTTCCATTTGTTGCATGTGCTGCCTACAGATTGAACCAGTGATGCTAAGATTGTAGTTCACTGTGCTGTAAATTTATTTTGGATTATTAGATAAAACTTGGGTTATGTAAACTGTGGGAGTAAAGTACTTCAATATAAAGTTAGAATTTAAAAAATATTCATAAATTTATGTAAGCAGTATTTTTTTTTCAATTCAAAGTAGATAGTGTTTGCTCTACAAAAATTCTCATGCCTTAAATTCTGTTTTCTGGTTCCTACATTCCCTTCCCTTGTTTCTGTCTTGTTATCTCTGTAGTGAACAAGATACAAACATTGAATACCTTCCTCCTCTCTTGACTCCTTTTCTACCAAAACTTACAGATACTAATATCAGTCTTTCATTCTTGATTTTGGATTTCACTGTAGTATGCTTAAGTTTTTGTCTATATTTTACCTTTTCCAGGCATTTTCCCTTTAGGCTTTTTATTTCTTTTTGGGAAATGAAAGATTCTTCTCCTCCGTTAAAGGAATTTCAAGCATCATTAAGCAGCAAGGGAGTCTTTCTGGAAGGGGTAAGACAGTCTTCCAATATCATTCTAGGCCTTGTTGTAAGACAGGTGCTGAAGGTAAACCTGATTTAATCACACTGGAGGGCTCTGAAAGAGAATCATCAGGAATCACCTTCCACTCAGCTATGGTTACTAGAAGCCTGTACCAGGTGAGGAATGACATGTTTTGGTGTCTTCCCTAAATATAAATTTCCTATATAGGTCCCCAGGGTAGTGCTTCTCAACCTTTAATGTGCATATGAATCTCCTGGCATCTTATTAGACTATTAATCCTGATTCTATAGATTTTGGGTGGCACCTAAGATTCTCCATTTCTAACAACCTCCCATGTGATGCTAATGTGGTTGGTCCCTAGACTCGAGTAGCAAGGGTCTAGAGGGTCTTTCAAATCTTCTTTCTTGTCTCTTTTTGACTTTTTTCTCCTTTTCCTGTGGTAAAGTTTATATAGATATACATTATGGCACATTTAATGTTATTTTTACCAGTAGTTGTGACATTCCATATGATAATCCCTTTAAATTAATCAAATATCATTATTCAGTCAAAAAATATTTATTAAGCACCCACAATGTGCTAGGTATTTTTCTGCATACTGGGAATATAGACGTGAACAAGACAATATCCCTACCCTCTTGGAGCTTTTATTCTACTGGGTGAAGCAGACAATTACCAAACAATAAATAAATATACAAAATAATGCCAGATGGCAATAAGTGCTATGCAGAAAAATAGGCTAGGGTGAGGGAATAGAGAGTGATGGGGTAAGGGTGGTGGAGATGTAGGTCTATGATAGAGTTGTCCTGAATGTCCTCTCTTCTCCTCTTCAAATCACAGAAAAATTTAAATTATCATGTTAATTATTAAGCAGGCTGGCATTCAATTCAAAGACTAGAAACCCATAGAAAGATTTATTGAATGAAAACAGAAAGTTGTACTTTCTCAATTTTACCAAATTTGAGTTGGCAGGTATAGTGTACATTGAATTAAATGGTCTACCTGTGTGTATAAACTCTTCCAGGTTATTAGGGCACCACTTATACTACCCACTGACATTTCTAAGTAGCCTAGAACATTAAAGACTTCTGAAAAGAATCAGTGAAACTTTTCAAAAAAGACTTAACATCAAGAACTTATTTAGGATACAATCACATAAATATGGTTAACTGATTTTTGATAAAGCAGCAAAGGTAATACAGTGGAGCCAAGATACTCTATTCAACAAATGGTGCTATAACAACTGGATATTCACATGTAAATAAAGGAATCTAGACACGGATCTTACGCCCTTCACAAAAATTTACCCAAAATGGATTGTATACCTAGATATAAAATGCAAAACTATGAAACTCCTAGAAGATAACATAGGAGAAAACCTAGATGACCTTGCATATGGGGATGACTTTTTAGATATAACACCAAAGGCATGATCCATGAAATAAATAATTGATAAACTGGACTTCATTAAAATGAAAAACTTCTGCTCTGCAAACTTCTGCTCTGTCAAAAGAATGAGAAGACAATCCACAGACTAGGAGAAAATACTGCAAAAGACACATCTGCTAAAGGACTGTTATCCAAAGTAGAAAAAAAAAAAAAACAACTCTTAAAACTCAACAAGAAGAAAACAAACAACTCGATTGAAAAATGGGTGAAGGACCCTAACAGACACCTCACCAAAGAAGATATACAGATAGCAAATAAGCATATGAGTAATGCTTCACCTCATATGTCATCAGGGAAATACAAATTAAAACAATGAGATACCACTACATACTTATTTGGAGTGGCCAAAATCCAGAACACTGATAACACCAAATGCTGTTGAGGATTTGGAATAACAGGAACTCTCATTCATTGCTGTTGGGAATGCAAAATGGTACAGCCCCTTTGGAAAACTGTTTGGTGATTTTTTACAAAACTAAACATTACTCTTACCAGACAGTCCAGGAATCACATGCCTTGATATTTACCCAAAGGAGTTGAAACATGTCCACGCAGAAATCTATACATGGACTTTTATAGCAGCTTTATTCATAATTGCCAAAACTTGGAAGCAACCAAGATGTCCTTTAGTAGGTGAACAGATAAATAAACTGTGGTACATACAGACAATGAAATATTATTCAGCACTAAAAAGAAATGAGCTATCAAGCCATGAAAAGACATGGAGGAATCTTAAGTGCATATTACTAAGTGAAAGAAGCCAATCTGAGAAGGCTATACATATTTTATAATTCCAACAATATGACATCTGCAAAAGGCAAAACTATGGAGACAGTAAAAGGATCAGTGGTTGTGAGAGGTTGGGGTTGGGGAAGGGCGTGAATAGGCAGAGCACAGAGGTTTTTTAGGGCACTGAGAATACTCTGTATGATACTATAATGATGGATATGTGTCATTATACACTTCCCAAACCTATAGAACGTATAGCACCAAGAGTGAACCCTATGGTAAACATGGACTTTGGGTGATTATGATGTGTCAAAATAGATTCATCAACTGCAACAAATGTACCACATTGGTGGGAGATGATAATGGGGGAAGCTATACAGGTATGGGGCAAGGGGTATATGGGAAATCTCTGTAACTTCTCAGTTTTGCTGTGAACCTAAAACTGCTCTAAAAAATATTTTTTAAAAAAGAACCTATTTATTCACTTTTCTTACTTTACTGCATGATCAGAGGCTCTGACACTGCCTTCAGTATTCATAATAAGGCAAATCACCTTATTCTGTAGAGGTGAAAAAGGTGGAAACTTAATAGCCAAACCTCTGCTTGTGGTCAGTACAAGAGCTGGGACCCTGAATGTTGGTCTCTAATTTGGCAGCTTCCTGGTCTCTTCACTCTGCACTGTAGCAGCTGGCAAAGAGTGCTTCAATAGGTAAAATTCAATAGAGTTTTAAACATAATGTTCTTAAGACCTTTCAGGGAAAAGATCAAACAAGTATGCTAATTCAGACCCCTTTTTTTCTCCATGGGTATACAGAGCTATGTGATCAAATAGTGTAGAGTCCTATCATGTCTGTATCATAGTATCTGTACTTGGTTAGTGCAGAACTCAGGAAATAACAATAACAATAAATGGGCATCTTTCAAATAAATTAATATGTTTTTAAAAAATGAATTGAAGATGGTGTGGTGTGGCCAGTATGGTCAAAAACTAAGTGTAACTTCAGAGAAAAGCTGCTGGTGCTACATGATGCATTTTTGAAAATGAGAAAAAGAATGAACTTCCCAGCAAGTTTTCCATTGCAAGGAGAATGCAAAATTTGTGTTGTTACTCTAAAAATTAGTAAATCAAGAATGTTTGTTTACATTTAAAACATGGAATTGTTGATTCCAGCATTCAATAAGCGCTTTTGGTGGCTGGTGAGTTGCTGAAACACCAGCAGCCCCATTTTGAGGGTTTTTTTAAAGCCCTTGGTTTGTCCACTTACACTTGCAAACAAGATAGGTAAGAAGCAAGCAAAAATCACCTGGGCAATATGTCTACTTAACTTAAGGTTGGTTTTTATTTGTTTTGTAATTCGAACCTCTGATTTTACCTCTATTTGATCCTTCAGCAAGGGTACTTGAATTGGTTTCCGTTTGCCCTTGTTTGAAGACTGTGTACATACAACAAAGAAAATTAATGTAGCAAGAGCATTTCCTGTTGCATAAGGTTTTTTGTTAGTTTGTTTTTTTAGAGCAGTGAATCTCTATTGTTACAATCACTGATCATTTTGGAACCATCATGTGAATTATACCAATGGTAATTCCTTTAGAAAGATAAAATTTTGAGGGTTTTGCCAATTGAAGTATTCAGTGTAAAAACAGATTTCTCCAAATGCAGCAAATTGTTGGTTCATTTACTAACCATGTTTGTTTCATGTATTTGCATTTGCCAGACAAACACTGAGAATATATATTTTAATTTTATTGCAGAACTACCATTTCAAGGCATACCGTGAAATTATAATTTATGTTCCTGAGATTTTTGTAGTTTTAGAATGATCATTTCAATTTAGCCCTGGGTACCTTATACCATTATGCTAGGAACACTTCCAGTTTAAACATATATAATTTATTTTTAACAGATTTTGCTTGGAGTACACAAATGAAATGTAACAGTCATTACAGAGATTGTCTTAGTTCATTTACTAAACGTGAATCCATGTCCTCCCCTTCCCTTATGTTGTGCATGACTTTCAGCCGGGCTTCTGTTCTCTGCTTTGATGCAAATTGCAGGTTGAAGAAGGAGGCTCCCAACATGAGGTCCTTTTCAGGGGACAGTTCTAGCAAGTGATGTGTGTGTGTGTGTTATTCAGATATTCTGTATATTTTAGATAGTTCCTTCTGAAAAATCAGATTTCTAAATTGATTCTTCCTCTATTCTCAACCCCTTTACATGTGGAATTCTTCTTTGCTTCAAAACCCCCAAACAAACAGCCTTGATCTTGAGACCTTTTCTCTTTGGAAGATGATGGTTTCATTTTTTGAAGTTAGTTTACCTTTATTCAGAAAAAGTTATTCAAAACTCAACTTCAGATTAGAGTCCTCATTCTCTCATCAAGCAGAACAGATCAAACAAACTAAGGCAGAGATTCTGCATATACAGCTCCATGAATTTCCAGCAGGAATTACCCAGTGGTGAGCATATAAATTTAAATAGTGTGAAAACATTGTGTGATAGGCTCTGTATGGGACTTATGCTCAGCAAGTTTTGGCCTCTGGATATTTATATTGAGTTTGTGTTACCTTTGCATATGAAATCTTTGTGGTTTATTATATATTGTCAAGCTCAGTACACATGGTTACAAAATAGTTCCTTTATTCTGTACTTAGGAGAATGTTTGAGGAAGGTTTCACTGTGTAAAGCTGTTTATTGCTTGGACAGATTTTATGCCATTTGAAACTGGAATTATGTAGAGCAATTATCAAGAGTGTAACAGATTTTGGATTCAGCAAATAGGCGGGGCTCAGAAATTAGGTTTTCATCAGTAGTGAATAAATCTCTCTAAAGGATTAAGGTAGGAGAGCAAGCTTTTGCAGATTTGTATTCACTGTGTACTGAGCTTTCATAAGATGCCATAAGGAGTTTTAGAACTTCCCTGGCAGAAGCTAAAAAATAAAGATGGGATTCTGTGAGCGTTATGGGTTGTTAGGTGACTTTGCTTCAGGCTATCAAATAAAAATGACACATGTCATTAGCCTTATGGAGAGAGGGTTTTAAATATCTTGCTTCAAAATTATGTCCTCTTTTGATTTATTCTGTGGTCCCTTTTATTTGTCTCATATTTCTGAAAGAGGCCTGTGATGGGGGTGCCCAAGGGATCATCCCTTTTGTAATCAGACATGTTGAATTCTGTATGATCCACACATTTTTCTTTGATATTGGACACTTTCCAAGCCCTGAATTAATTCTGCTGTTTAAAACAAAACAAAACAAAACAAAAAACCCAAACAAAAGTCTTCTTAAGAGAGCAAAAAACCTCAAATATAGCCGTGTGTCTTTATAAAGCAGAAGCCTAAGGATCGTATTTGAAAAACTAAAAATATTTAGCCCCGGATGAGATCCCCTGGCCTCTTCGTGGATGATGTTTTGATTGTCCTTCCAGTTTTTGTTTGTGCCCATATCCTCTATTATCTCTGATATTCAGTCTTCAGAGGAGAACGATGACTATTATCTTCATGGGGGGAGGCACGTGGGTAATAAGAAGGTGGAAGTGACTTCAGTGGGTAAAGATCCGCCAAGCAGTGGCCTGCAGGCTCTCATTACATAGAGGTTGGAGGAGCACAATAAAAAGATCAAATTCAGCAGAGATAAATGGCACACATAATCTTAGCTGATCGATAACCAGCTTCTGAGAGTAACCACTGTCAGCTGAGCTGTATCAGTCTCTCCTGGAGACTTACCAGGGAGTGAAGATCACATCCCTTTCAGGCTTGGAGACCTTTAAAGCAGGCAGACCTATAGGGATAAAGGCTTGTTGCAGTGATTTCTCTTTTTGATGACATTTTGAAGATCTGCTTTATTGAAGGAAACAGAATATTTTCACCAATGCAAGCAGTGTGAATTTTAAAAAAACAAGATAAATGATGCCATTATTGCCACGTTTTTTACAGCCACCCTGCTCAACCCTGATGTTTTAAAAGGAGTTTATGTAAAGGGGAATATTATTCTTGATACAATACTGAACTTGCAGGTTGCTAAAGCGAATACTTTCGAACAGTCTGAGCATGTTCTGACTAGAACAAAGTCTTAGCGATGGCTTCCAGTCAAGCATAGCTACATATTTCATTTAGACATTTCTAGAATGAAAACAAGAGGGAACTTTTAAGAGGCCTTAAGCCCTATCTCCCCACCCGCTTCTTCAAGTATAAATTTAGATAAGTGTAATGTACAGAAAACAAGCATCCAAATAGACTTATTTGATTATATAGCTTTTCTGTCTAGGAATTATGGAAACAGGATGCTTTATTTGATCTTGGGATATAATATTACTGAAAGTTTTTGCTAAGGTTAATAAAAAGGAAATTCAATAGATACATTAAAATGTCTGAAACGGGCACGTGAGTTAGAACACTGAGCTTATTGCACTTAAAGATTGAAAAGTCAGAATTCTGACGCCACTCAGTAGTGAGTATGTGTGTGTGATTGTGCATGTGAGTGTGTGTGTGAAGTGAGAGGTTGCTCTAGGAAAAGAAATTTCTTTGGCTCAATATTTTACAGCATGTTGCTTCAGAGAAACACATTTTAATTGGCATTTAAACTCTCTGTCAATACAAATCGGTATAAGAATGACAATATTCTTTTCTGGAGACCATTTATTATCGTTCTTATCAATATTTAACCATTCGGAAGCAAGGGGAGGCCTATTAGGTTATCTCAAGAATTGTTTGAAATTCTGTGATAATTTGAATCAAAATTCAATCTCAGAAAACTTGGGAAACCTGTCTGACTAGAAAACTTTTCTTCTTTTCTCCTCCCTCCCCCGCTTCCCTTCTTAAAGTTCTTCTGATTTGTGAGCCCAGGGCAAGTTTAATTATAATTAGTTAATGTTAGTTAATTAGGTAATGTTCATATAGTGCTTTGAAGATGGAAAGTGTTTTAGAAATGCTAAGTGCTATCATTATTAATATCAGCAAAGGGGGAAAATTAAGCATGACAAACACTTTTAGAAAATGCAGAATCTGAACGTGAAGTGCTTGGTGCCATGTGACTCTCTCATTCCACCATCTCATCTCCTCCTAATGGAACGTGAAGCAGCCTTTTGTCTCCATTGTTTGGGTGTCCAGAGCTCCCTTCCTCCTTCCCTGTCATATGCTGACACTGCTCAAACAGGCAAGCAGTCAATCTTAGGCTAAACACTCCTCCAAATATATGTCCTCAATCACGTGTACTCACGTGCAGGTATGTTCACACACACATAGCCCAGCCTTCAATGTAAGGTCATGCTCATGTTTATTTCTGAACTCAGAGACATTCCATAGGCTCCCACTCTCCATATTTTCTTTAATCTTTCTTGTTCTGTATTTCAGAAGAAAATAGTAGAAAATTAAGAAGAACAAAAAGAACCACTGGTCTTTGGATTATCTAATTTATTTAAGGGACTAAGCCTGCCTAATAAAAAGTAGCATCTCTTACTTGCAAACACAAGGAATTCTCTTAGTTATAAGATGCGAACTTGGGAGGCACATGGCTTCTAAGCTTTAGAAATGCATGGCTGTCCCATGCAATTTGGCAGAACAGAAGGCATTCATAGACCATGTTATCTCTGGACGGAGCTTTACACAACTTTTTATTAGCTATGCTGAGGAAAGTAGGTCAATATAATTTCTGATGTACAGGGGAAGAAAGTGGGCCCTGACCAGAGCTAAGTCCAGATGAGGTTGGAAGTTGCTCTTTGAAGAAGAGTGCTAACTGGAGGCAGTGTCTTCCAAACAGAAATTAAATTCCTCACAGATTTAATTTTGAAGAGGCTTATAATGAAGAACAGGTTGAAGCTTGGGATCTTGGAATGAAATAAATCAATGTATGGTGGTTTAGAGACTAAGGGGCAGAAAGAAGGTTCAGGGCCTACATTGCTGTCTCATACTGGACTTCTACAAAGGAAGTATAGATGATATTTGAGTGATCAAAAGTCACAGAAAGTCATATGGGAAACTCATCTCGATTCCTCACTTCTTTGTTTAGCCCATTATTCCTTGCTCCCTTTCCTTCACATAAATTATTTAGTGGGGAGTAATAACAGGGAAATGGCATGGAAGTGTCTTGGAATTGAGTTAAATTATTCCCAAGAGTCCAAATTGGTTTCTTACTGTTTGGTAGAGTAATTTGTGCCTCTCACCTAAGGGCTAATGAACACTTCACTTTGGCACTTGGAAATAGACACATTCAGATTATGTTAATCAAACACTATTAACTTTCAAGGAAGGAGGCTGGAAGAGCGGGCCAAAACAAATATGCTGAAACAGAACAGAGATGAATGCAAAATCCTGCAGTTAAAAAAAAAATCAACTGCACATACATAGAATAACTATGTGGTTTATTGAAACAAAGCAAGACAAGACAGCATCCACCCAACTTTAAAGGCTTGAGTTGACTAAAAGCTCCATATGTATGCAGTGCTAAATATGTATGCAGTGCTAAGGCCTCAGCTTCATGTGGCTAGTGTCCAGCACCAAGGTTGAAGGAGGACTGCTCTGGCCTGGTAAGGCCTGGTAAGGCCACATCCCAAGGACTGAGTTCTCCTGGGCTTCGAATTTTGAGAATTCTTGAGTGTCTTAGGAGGAGTGATTGAACTTGGAGGGATTTAGCCTAGAAAAGTGAAGATTCTAGAGATAGGATGGTCATTTCAAATTAAAAAAAAAAACTTTTCAATACTAAAAAGCCTAACATCTGGAGGAGAGATTAGGCCTAGAATGGCTGTGGCCAAAGAAGAAATAACCGGTCAAACTATAGTTCTGGACTTTAAAGCCCTCCGTATATGGATCCAGCCCTCCTCCCTCATGCTGTTCTTCCCTGCTCTCTTATCAGAATCCTTTACCCATCCACTTTGTGTTGCCTCACTTTTTTCCAAATGTACCTTTCTAGTCACCTGGAGGGCCTCCCCCACCTTTATGTTGTCCCTACTACTTTTCTGTCCAATTGAATTCTTTGAAGTCTCAACTTGGGCTACATATTAGAATTATCTAGAGAGCTTTAAAAAGTTCTATGCTTGGGCTCCTTCCAGAGGCTTCTAATTTAATTGGTGTGGGGTGGAGCCCAGGCATCAGTATTATTTTAAACTCTCCAGGTGATTTTAGTGGAAACCTGGTGTTAAGGGCCAGCAGTTTAATCCCAACTAAACTTTGGTGATGCATTGCTCTATTTGACTTGTTCGCATGACCTCCCGCTGGAACACTCATTTGTAATTAATATAATGTCTGATTAAATTCATTCCACAGGAAAGAACTACCTGCTTTATACTGTTAATCATCTTTCAGAGTGCACACATCTCATTTCTCCACTTGAATCCTAAATCCCTTGGATGTGTTTTATGTTACATATTCCTTCCTCTCCAGTACAGTGCCTTACACTTCATACTGTGCATGTGTGGATTTTTCTTTAAATTATTATAGAAAATTAATAAATATTTCATACTTAATTGGCAAATAAAATATGAATTTTGATAGTTGATACTAAACTTATGAAAATCATTATATCCAGAAATGTATGTAAAAAAAGGATGGGTCATGAAAGTTTAAATTATTGAGTGAGAAGAGTATTTGGGGTTCATTCAGTTTTGCAGTGTATATCATGGACTGTAATTGTGATGGTTCACCAAAGGTGACACCCAAAAGACACAATAACTGGGTTTGGGTGACCCTGGCAGTGGCTTAGCATGACTTTACTCGTGGGAAGTTGGGACATGAAGCTGCAGTAGTGTGCAAAATTTATTTTCTATTTCTGGCCAATGAGACTATCTTTGCTTTCTTTATTGTCTGAGACAGGGTGGCTTTTTGAATCATTGGACTGAATTTTGTTTTAGCCCTACAGGTGGATTTGTTCAAGCCAGAACAAAAACGACATGCCAAGAAACTGATGGAGTAACTAAACTGTTAATAAATTCCAGTGCCACCTAATAATAATACTTTGTATTTATATAGCATCTTTCTTGGAGGAGCTGAAAACACTTTATAGGCACTGAAAGTTAATCAAGTTGGGAATTTTTCAATCATAGTGGGAGTGAGATCCAGGGCTACAAACCTCCAAGCTGTAAAGCTTGCTTGCTTTATTTACACATGTGGACCCTGTTGGTGTGGGGACTTTAAAAAGTCTGAGGCTCTTTGGGATTAGAGACATTGTAACATGAAATGAGCTGAAATTCACTTCTGGCCAGCTGGTGTAAGGATCCAAACAATGTTTAAAATATTTTAACAAATGAAAACATTAAAAAAATAATATGCAGCTGTCTGGCATTACTTTGTAACCATGACAATTGCTGAAATAAAATAATCCCAGTGTTTCTGTTTCTAGTTATTATAAGAATAATTGTGAGGATGGAGAGTAAATTTTACTTTTTTTGTTTATTGAAAATTTCTTGTTTCTCTTTAATATGTATAATCTGTGAGCAATAAAAGAGATTGGAGAAGTAGAGGTTTCCACAGCATAGTTGAGAGTAGGGGCTAAAAATAAAGATCTTGTGACACAGGTGTTAAGTGGTACCTTGATTATTTTCATAGCAATTAGGATATTTTATGGAAGAGCCCTTTCAATAAGAGCTTTCAAACATGAGCAAGAAATGTATGCTGTGATGGAATTTTAGAATTTTGGTTAGTAGTGAGAATCATGCAAATGATCCATGTCATCAAAGACTGATTAGTTGTGTGAGCTTAATCTTCAAACCTGTGCCCTGTGGTCTGTTGCATTCCTTGCTTCAGAACTCCTTTCTTAGCACTTGGACTTAACAAGATTTGCTTGTTTATTGTGGAGCTGGATTTTGTCTAGGCAACCACTTTCTTTTTCTGGGGTCCTGGGGACTCAAAATGTGTTACATGTAGCAAGGTTTTATGTATCTTCTAAAGAGGCAGATGGAGTTGATTTTAGCATCTGCCATATTGTAGTGGAATGGGTCTTCTAAAATTAGAATATCAGCTCTTCATTCAAAGAGACTTTGTAATTCCAAGTACAATGCAATGAAAATTACTGGGCTCAGTAAGCATCTGTTGATTGATTTTCTTAATACAGGGTTCCCCAGGGTGAGATGAGTAGCATTGTGAGAGTCAGGATGACTTTAGGTGGAGCTGGGACCCTACATTTAACAAAACTCAATCACATAGAATTCTTTTTCCAATTCTCCTTCCATTTTTCTAATTCTGTAAAGGAGACAGGCTTAGCTGGGTACTGGTATTTTTTTTTAACATCACTACCTTTTAATCAAAAAGAGAAATATGAAAAAAAAGAAAATATTAAATAAAAGTACAGGTGGTATGTGTATATGTCACAAAAGTTGGTGTATGAGAATGACTGAATTCCCCTACTATTTGGGTTTATTCCTAAGTCTAACACTTGTTTTCACTTCCTCATCTTTGTAATCAGTTTTGTTTAGTATTTGTTTCATGTTTGACTTCTCAGAACCCCTAGAGTATATGTTTATGAGTGGCAAAAACCATTATTTTCTTCTAATTTCTTACTATCTAGGTACAAGGGTATCCCTTTCTCAAAGTTCTGTGAAAGAGTTCAGCCTCCACTGTGTGTGATGAATGAACTTTTCACTCATGCATTTAGAATAATACTCTTTTTTTTTTTTGCTGGATCATATTGTAGTTTTATTTTTAATTTCTTTTTAAAAAAATTTTATTGGAGTGTAGTTGATTTACAATGTTGTTAGTTTCAGGTGTATAGCAAAGTGATTCAGTTATACATATACATGTATTCATTCTTTTTCAAATTCTTTTCTCATATAGGTTATCATAGAATATTGAGAAGAGTTCCCTGTGCTATACAGTAGGTCCTTGTTGGTTATGTATCTTATATAATACTCTCTACTTACCGTTCTTGGGAGAATTGGGAAGAGAGTTGTTCTGTGTTCTGTGATTCTGACAAGGAATCTTGGTTGTGAAAGGTTTTTGAAGTTGTTTTTTGTCAAGTCAAACCTGTTAGCTTAGTTATCTCTGCTTTGAGAACATACAGCCATGGAAAGAAAGGGAAGAAATGTCAGGGACCAGAAAGAAAAGGACAGAGGGTGGAGAAAAGGGATGGGTATATAGAAATGGCAGAGAGGGAGAAAAAGTGAAAGAAGAGTCCAACAAGAGCAGGGGAGGGAGATAGAGGACAGTGTAAAGACACATTGTGAATTAATATGTTTGTTTAGGGAGTACTCGATGTTAACAAAACTATTTTTAAGTATTTTGAAATAAAGATAATTTATATCCTGAGAATGTTTGTTCTCAGGGGCTCAGTGGTTTCAAAAGGGGAGGCAGATCTGGGCTCAAATTTTGTCACCTGCAATTGGCTTTGTGACCTTGGGCAAGTCATGGCACTTTTCCTCTGAAATGCAATTATAGTATCTGCCTTATGGGATCACTGGGAGGATTAAATGATAGTTATTATGGGCAAATAGGAACTTTATTACGATAAAACTAACAAGTGCATTGTAGAGCTGGAATCACCAAACCCCAGAACAAACATGGAAAAGGTTTCTTTAAGAAGCCAACAAATAGTTTGAAGGAACATGGGTTTCTCTGCTCTTTTCCTCAAGAGCACTTTCTATCTCATGTTGCTGATGCTCTCTCCCTGGTTGCAGAACAGGGAGCCTACTGCTACCACTGTGAGCTCATGATACCAGGCTCTGGAATCTGCTTCTGGTCACCATCCAAGGGTTGACTTTAGGTGTCATGGGGTGGGGTCATTGGGCTAGTTGCTATAATGTATATGTCATGTGTTGGTGAATGTAAAAATGAGCAAGAGAAGTTCTTCCCCTCAGCTAAACTGTGGCATAAGAGAATTTTATTTCAGACATCCTTTTTCCTTATTCCTTCACAGGACATCTGCTTTTCAGGTACACAGGATCCTTGTCTTATATGTCCTCCCTGTTATCACTCAACCTTCACCCTCACATCAAAACCACTCTCAAGAAAGCAGCTGTTTAGACTTTGTGTGAAATCCAGTTAACAGCATTACCTTTCTCAGGTGTGTTTGCAATTGAGGTTTTTTTTTTTTTTTTTTTTTAATAGTTTAAAAATATATATATATTTATTTATTTATTTGGCTGCACTAGGTCTTAGTTGCAGCACGTGGGGTCTTCACTGCGGCATGCAGAACCTTTTTAGTTGCAGCATGTGGGATCTTCAGTTGCGGCATGTGAATTCTTAGATGCGGCATGTGGGATCTTCAGTTGTGGCATGCGAATTCTTAGTTGCGGCATGTGGGATCTAGTTCCCTGACCAGGGATCGATCCCGGGCCCCCTGCACTGGAAGTGCAGAGTCTTAGCCACTGGACGACCAGGGAAGCCCCTGCAATTTGAGGTTTTTATTGCATGTTGTAGAACTCTACCCCTGTTAAAAGGATTTCAGAAAACTCTAGAATTTTCTGGAAAAAGGCCCATGGGGGCAGGGTCTCATAGGCAGAATCCTGGAAGAGAGCCATGTCCTCAGGCCTCACGGGATAGCTTTGTGGGCTTGTCCTCAGTACTCAAGGCCAATGTTTCCCAGAGCAGTCCTCATTTCAAATATTCTACCCTATGTAGCAAACCATTTTCTTATTTTGCTGGGTTTGGTTTGGGAAACATAATTATGTCTGGTGTATAGTAGGCACTTAATTCTTATTTTAATGGATTTTTTAGATAGCAGTGTATATAGGCAATGTATATATATGTAAGTGCCTCCATCTGTTGGTATTAAGTTGACCCTCTACCCTTCCTGGGGTAGCAACAGCTCCTGACCCTTTTCAGGCCTCCAAGCCTTGTAGCTTGCTAAGCATATTCACAACAGGCTCAACTCCATGCAGTAATTTTATCTATCTATCTATCTATCTATCTATCTATCTATCTATCTATCTACCTACCTATCTCTCCAACTATCCATTACAAAGAAAATAGAGAGGAGGGAGTAGAAGGCTTTCAGACCTTTTCTTTGGACAGTTCAATATTTTGGATAACTCTTCTGACCTTGCCTCTTCAAGAGTCCAGGCTTAATAACTTTTAGGACAAAGTGTGAAACGCTGCCTCTTTCAACAGTGCATGGTGCAGGGGCCTCTTGAGATTTGCTGTTGCAGGCTGCTAGCGCTTAGTTTTGGTGTTTTGCTGCTGTTCTGGGTTTTAAATATTTTAATGAAAATTTTTATTGTGTTTGTGGACTGGCTTTTAGCAAAGGCTGCAGTTTAAAAAAATCTAATAAGTGAATGGGAGATGTGTGTAAAGAGAATTAAAACTGAAACCTAGTTAACTCATACAGAGTATTTCGTAAAACCTGATGGAACCTGATGTTTTTGCAGGTGAAGTGCGTGACTAGGTACTGGAGAAATAGATTATTCCTCTTTTTCAGAACTTCTACAACCACAAAAAGTCTGCACATTCTTAGTTGGTTTGGTGAGTATTTGATTGTCTCCTTCTTTCAAGTGGATTGTTATTGTTGTTGTAATGGGGTCTCCATGTTTCAGAGCACTGCCTGATTACACAAAGAACAAAGACAATGAAGAAAGTGATGACTTACCTGGAAAACCTAGGCTTGTGTAACTGTCTTCTTCCTGTTGCAAACAAGTGATGAAACCTTATCCACAAGAGCTCTCTGTTTATAAATTTTATGCATAGGCCTAAATATCTAAACCTAAGTATGAAACATTTCCATGAGCAATGCAGCTCATTTTGTGAACTATAGTCTTTCCTCCCACCTCTGGTTTTGATGCCTTAGGGCCTTTCCATAAAAAATGAACTTATGCAATCCAGCTAGGTGGTTTTCACAGTGCTTTAAAAATGCATTCTTTTGTGGTGTAGTGGTGCCAGGAGCACTGTAGGATTGTGTGGGCTTATCCCTCTCTGTGCTCCCAAATGTGGAAAGATAAATTGGAAAATAATTATGAAAAGTGATAGTGCTGTTCATTTCCCTCAGACTGATTCCTTGTCCTTCTCAGGCTCTTGCTCAGCATAGTCAGGGTAAGCCAAAGAGATAATGGGGCAGGAAATTGAAGGGTGGGAAGAGAGGAAAGACCTGGGTATTCTGTCCTTTGTTTCAGTGTTTCCAGCTCCCAAGCAGCCCCTCCCTTTGTGATCCCAGCTCCCCTCTGGCAGGATTGCCTGGATCCAGTTGTCTCCTGGCTGCGCCAGCCTCTGGGATCTGGTCGTACCACCTCCCACTTCCCTCTCCCCATTTGTAATTAAAGCAACAACAACAACAACAACATTATTTTCTTATACATACTACATGACATTGTAAAAAAAAAAAGGAAAGAAAATAAAACTATAACAAAAAAACTGGTGAATTACCTGAAATCCCACTATCCAGCAATAACTGTAATCAACATATTAGTATATTTCATTCCTGTGTTTTTCTGCTATGAATACTTAAAAACTGGAAATGCTTTTGGAAACAACTACTAGAAGCTCTTAGTGGATTCTCAGGGCTATAATTCGTGGATAGGCTTCTGTGTTAAGAGCCTGCGCTATCAGGTTATCAGCCCAGTTCCCAGCACAATGGTCACAAAGGCCCCATCTTTGTAGATGGTGAATCTGAGGCCAGTGAGGTAATTGTGTGACCAAAGCCACTGATGCAACATCTTCTGTTGCTTTCTGACTCTGAGAAGTTTATGATTTCTCAACTGTCGGCCTGACTCCCAGAGATTCTGATTCCATAGGTTCTGGAGTGGGGCCAAGGAATCTGCATTTTCCCAAAGCTCCGCCGGTGTCGATGTGTAGTCAGGTTTGGGAACTGTTGCAGTAGGAACCTTGTTATGTTCACACTGACTAGTATAGTTGTTTAAACTCATGTGGTGCATGGTCTTTATAAAATTGTTTTGTTCTTTGAAACGTCAGTGCTTTAATCTTAGGGTGGTTAAATTGGGAATATTCAGGCCTTTCTTAGCCATGATGGGTCTTCCTGCTTCTGGTTTTCTATAGAGGTGGTTTTCTTTGCTTGTGGCCTTGCCTCATTGGGTGCAGGCGAGTCTTGTCTATTAGAAGCAGAAGGTGGGTCCTGTGATAACCAAGAGGCAAATTCTGGGTAACATTAAAAAAGGTCAAAGCTCCTCTCTGGATCCCTCCCATCTCCTTTTGGGCCCTGCTGGCTCTGGTGTTGTAAGGTTTCCCATGGCACTCTATCCTGGCTTGTCCCCTCTGTTAGCATGAGTTGACCTCTAAATGATAAAAGGATATAAAATATCTGACTTTCCCTTCTCTTTAAAATACTTTAGTCCTAGGCCTGATTTCCTCCGTGGCTAGGTGGTTAGCTAATCTGAACTCATATGTTTGTGGAGGAAAGGTGACTGATTAGATATCTATTGCTGTAAAAAAAACTAACCCAATACTGAGTGGCTTAAAACAACAGACATTCATGACCTCATAGTTTCCTTGGGTCAGGAATTTGGGAGGACTTTAGTTAGATGGTTCTAGCTTGGGGTCTTTTATGAGGTTGCAATCAATATTTTGGCTGGGGCTTCAGTTGGCTCAAGACCTGATGGCAGTTGGAGGATCAGCTTCCAAGATGGCTCACTTACATGGCTGTTGGCTGGAGGCCTCAGTTCCTCTCCTTGTAACCTATTCACAGGGCTGCTTGAATGCCCTCATGGCATGGCAGCTGGCTTCCATCAGAGTGGGTGATAGAAAGGAGTGAGGAGGAAGCCACACCACCTTTTACGTTCTAATCTCAGAAGCCACTCGGTATCCCTGTCACTTCTACCACATTCTTTTAGGTAGAAATGAGTCACTAAATACAGTCCACATTTAAGGGAAGGGGAATTGGGCTCCACTTTTTGATGGGAAAATATAAAAGAATTTATGGATGTGTTTAAAACTACTGCAGTGGCCAAGTCTTTAATATACTAACCCTTCCAGATGCCATATTTGCATACTAATAAAGCCTCAAGCTTAATAAATCCTAGAGCTCCCTTCTCTGACCTATTGACTTTAGAGAGGGCACTAGGCCTTTAGAGAGGAAATAATGGGGACATTTCAGTCTATGGTTGATTTTTAATACCCTCCCTTGTCTGTGATATACACACAGGCATGTGTGTGCGCGTACACGCACACACGTAGTTACCGATGCTAATTCTAGATCTGATCCATATCTGGTGAGTCATCTGATCACTGTAGCAAGCAAAACTTTCTCTCCCACAGGGCCTTCCCCACCCCCATTCCCAGTCAGGCACTGGTCTCTCTGGTTTCTGACTTTTATTTTGAATACTTCATCCTGGTAATCCTATTCTTTGTCCTGAGTTTGGCCTTGAAGAAAAGCAGAGCAAGAATTGGACTGACATTTGTAAGGAGGAGGAAAATCGTTTCCTTCCGCCTATGTATTCAGGAGTTGTGATATCCCCTATATCCTAGCAACAGTCTTGGAGGTGAGGCAATGCTTTGTGAGAATCAAAGCAAGTCTGACTGTAGCAGTATGCGTATTGAAAAGGCCTTCGAAAGATGAAAAAATTGCCAATTATATGTCTTTGAATTGGATTCCATCCAAGCCCTGCCTGAAGGGATCCCATTTGCGTGGTGTCTGAGCAGGGACAGGAAGGGAGGAAGGAAGCCTGGAACCAGGCATGCATTGCCCAAGTGCATGAAGCAATTCCTTTTGACGAAGATATCTGTTTCCCAGGCTAGGTGAGTGAAATGTGCCTGATGGATAAACCAAAGATTATGGTTTTGTCACGCTTCACTCAGGATATCACGAGTTAAAGGCTTGTAAATCACCTGAAAAATATGCCATTAATCAATGGTAAAGAGGAATAAGAAGGCTTCTCTGTGTAGGTCAAAGATGCAAAGGAAATTGCAAAGGAAATTGCCCTAGGAGGAGTCTCATTTCCTAAACCCTCCTCTCTGTATCTAGTCTAAGGAAGACACACATTTTTAAGTCCCTTGGAGTAATGACTTCATTATTATAAGATATATTGGGACAGTGTGTGGCTGATTATTATAGAGTGGCATTTTTTTTTTTTTTGTCTTCCTAGGGACATAGATGGAATCTTACTTGGTTTGTTGTTTCATTTGGGTGTGTTTATGAGGGATGTTAATTAGGAAGAGCCTGTGGCACTGTGTAGTTTTGTTATAAAGCATCCTTTTCTGAGTGGTTACTGAGTGCCAGGCATCAAAGCAAGGCCTGTTACTTACATTATTTTACTTAACCATTATAACAACCCAATGAGGTAGTTTATTACTAGCTCTATTTTTTATGGGTGAAAAATTTGAGTTTCAAGTGGGTTAGGTAACTTGCCCAAGGTTACATAGCTAGTAAGTGGCCAAACCAGAACTTGAATTCAGGTTTGTTGGCTTCCAGTGCTCTGTGTACTCTTCTTTGCCTTATAGCTATAAATGTTGCTTGAACTGGGACGGTTACAAAAATCTCCCACTTCCCACGAGGGATGGTTTCAGGCTTTTCTGGAAAGCAGTGGAATGACCTTTTCTCAGAATCTTAATCTATAAAATGGGCTAATGACTGGATTAATGTGGGAACCAAATGAGATATGTTCAAGCATTTCTTAAACTGGAAAGTACAATTTAAATATAAGGCATTATGCTCTCACTTCATTAGAACCTGCTTTGTGTGGTCAGATTAGCTAGTGAACATGTAGTGGCTGCTGGTTGTATCCAGTGAATTCCATTAAGACTGAATGTTTGCAGAGTTTAGGTGATGACAGGATTTCCACCTAGTGCCTTTGTGTTATTTTTTGAGGATTGGAAAGTAATGCGTATTAGGGCTGGCTGAAATTGTCACAGCAAAAAGGTGTCACTGTTTGCATGAGTTCTGTACTCTCACACGTTGGGCGTTGAGCTATGAGTAGTAAATCACCACCTTTGTAGAATAAAAGCTGTTGCCCATTTTCAAATATTAAAATCCAAAAGAGGCAAAAGAAAATGTGTGAAGATGATTATTTAGTGCAAAATGCAGGAATGACCCTGAGTTTCAAGTACAAAAGAAAAAAACAACCTGGCCTCTTTTCCCCATATAAATTCAATTGGGAAAGAGCAGTATACAATGAAGTAATTGATATTAATAACATGAGATATTTATAAGATGAAATTTCTCTTTGTAGAGAGAAGGTCCTGAATGCAAAAATGTAAAATATTTATCTTCTTGCTATTCGCCATTGTTTGTTTTAAAAAGTGTTGTCTAGTTCATTATTAATGAAGAAGACAGCAGAACACCATCATTCTTGAGATGATTGTACAAATTTATAATAATTTATCATTTCTAGGTGCTTACTTTTGTTTATTAGTTTTCTGTGCATCAATATCTGCAAAATGGAGGCTATCAAAATTGTTCTTATTTAATGGATTCAGGAATTCTGCATTGCACAAGATGAGCTTCGTATGATGCAATACTTTGAGGAAGGGGTGTATAAAAGGACTTGGGTTTAGGTTTATTTTGGTGTCTAATATGCAAAAGCCCCTAGTCCATTGCTTCTCACCACCTCATCTTTCAAAGTAGACAGCTGAAACCTAAATGAACAAACCAGTGGGTAAAGGAGCTGTAACCAGACCCTTGTACTCTGTTTCTTGAAGCTCAGTTTTGTTTAACCCTAGTGTGTCTCACATTGATCCACTCCGAGTACTACATTATCAGGGGAGCTGCTCTTCCAGCCTCTCCTTTGCTTTCTGGACAGAGGAGCTGAGCTATGTAAGGGATGGTGGGTGTGTGGAAGTTTGAATTCAAGGGGAGTCAGCCTTGTAAAAGATTTCAAAACTCCTTAAGCATTTTTTCAGCCCACAACATTTGCATTGGCTTTACTCCCTGCCCACCTAATCATCATCTTATTCACCATCAGACAACACGTAAGAATGCCGGCAGCCACAGCTTCAATTTTCCCGAAGCCACCAGTTCCTGTAAAGCCAAAGGGAAACAGGAGGGCTGAGCACTCTCGGCTCAGTTTCTTATTTGAATTCGGCCCAAGTTTCTTCTCTTTCCTCCAGATTGCTTGTAGTCTCTCTAGTCACCTGAGCTTATTTTTGAGGCTGGTGCGGATGGTAGAACACAGGACCGCGTGCCCACGTGTAGCTGCAGGGGCCAAGATGGTGATGTAAGATAGCTGGAAGCTCCCAGAATCGGCAGATGGTTGTAAACAAGGTGCAAAGTGAGGCTGAGAGTGGTTCCCAGCAGGGAAAGTGAAAGATGCAGGTAAAGCACAGGAACAGCTGAATCTCCAATCTCATCTCTAACGCCCCTACTTTAATTCAGCGCCATATTGGTTTGCCCCTAGTTAGGACTGGCTGCTTTGGGGTCAGAACAACAAACATGTTTCAGACCTTGTGCTACATGCTGGAAAAAACAGTCAAGGATAAGACCCATTCCCCGTCCTCCAAAGAGGTCATCACTTTCATCAGCGTCACCTGGGTTTTATCACTCTCTAAAACTTCAGACACCTGAGCTTCACTCCAAACCTGCTGAATCAGAATCTTGTGGGCGGAGGGGGCGGGGGGGGGGGAGGTTGGGTCCAGGGATCTGCTATTGAAAAAAGCCTCTCAGGTTAATCTCCCTAACGTCTGAGGGAAGGCAGGAATGAGATCTTGGATGGCCCCTGATTAGAAGTGGAGGGACACTTGTGTGTCCTAGCTGGGGACAAGCCCCAATGAGATCCTGATACCTGGAGGGACAGAATCCTTGACTTGGGAGCTATGGGGACTTGTGGGTGATTTGCTGGGCTTCTTATTGAAGGAATTATTATGCAAATGTTGAGGTCACTGGGCCTATGGGCGGTGCTAGAGGAACCTGGTATAGAGGCCTCCTGGAAGTGTCCTTGAGTGGGTAGAGGCAGTGTGACCTGAGATGTTCTAATTTACCTCTCACAAAGCCACCTGTGATCAATGGGCAATTATTAAGTGATGGTGGTAGTAAGAGGCAGGAGAGACCACCAGTTAGGGGAGGATTTATAGAGGATGTGGTGCTTGAGCCTTAAGCCTGAAAGCAGGAAAGATTCTTTGATGGACTGGCCTAAGAGGAGGGCCATGAAATGATGGGAGGAGAAGCATCGATGAGGCAAAGCATGAGACAAACCATAGAGGGTTGCTTAGAACTTATCTCACCATATACATGTCGCACTCTGTCATTATTGTACAAATGTAAATATAAATTGCATTAAGGGGCTTGCAAATGTAAATATAAATTGCATTACGGGGCTTGCTTTGATGGTATGGTATGTAGCCTTTTGATTTTAAGAACCCTTGAAGGACTGCATTATGTCAGCACAAACACTGTAGTTACAAAAGGAAGCCAGTTTTTTTTTTATATATCTGAATTTCTGAGACAGGCAAATGTATTAATATACAGAAATAGGGAGCCATTTACAGATCCTTATCTCTTTCTGTATCTTATTGCCAAGATGTTCTTTATTTATTATTTTTTTTATCCATAGAGAGAGAGATGGTTTTTGAAATTTAATGATCCAGAAGGTTAGCTTTTCTGCCCTGATCAATAACTTTGGACAAACACCTCCATCCCAGAACCTACTGGGGACCATTGCTGGCATATCTGGGGTTTGGGACATATGAAGGAGCGTGTGGATCAGAGATGTCTTCCCAGAATATATCTCGAATTCTTTATCAATCTTAAGGCATTTCTAATGAATCCTTAGTATTTACTGTTTGCTAATGTTTTGGGGATTTGGTGAAAATTGAGCTATGTTTAAATGGGAGAGAAACAGAGAGAGAGAGGGAGAGGGAGAGAAGGAAAGAGAGAGACAGCAAGAGAGAGAGAGAGAGAGACCTTGAATACTACACTCCCACCCTTTTCCTAGATCTGGCCCTAGCCCTGCCCCTTCTCAGAAGCTACTTTGCCTTGAGATGCTGATGGGTGAAAGAACTGTACCAGATATGCATTCAGAAAAACTGGGTGATAGTGTTCTGTGATGTGTGGGTTAGAAAGTTGGCTTAGAGAACTTGCTTTAAAAGAGTCTTTTAAACAGAATAAAGGCTTTAATGTTTTGGAGAGAAAAGAAAAGGTGACTTTTGTGTGCTTCTTAATGCATATGTGTAGCTTTGAATGGCTATATTATAGAACTCAAGAACAGAAGATTAAGAAATTAAGGATCATGATGCTTAAAATAGATACCACTATTTTTTTTTTTTTTCTCACTTTAAGCAAAGCAATCTGCTAGGCAGGTGAGTTTTCTGAAATGATAACAATAAAATATCCAGAAGCCTGGGAGGCTCCTTCTCTACCAGTAAATATTTCCAAATGGACTTTTGATGAATATTTTAAATTTTATCCTAGCAACATATAGATAAGCAAAACTAGGGAAAACAATCTTCTGATGCCCTTCACTGTTCAAGCTGCCCAAAGTGCATGGAGAAAAAAGGACTGCGATGCATTTAAAAATGCTCTCCTACAAAATCAAATCAGTGCCTAATTCTCTGCTTTCTTTTTAAGATTACAGATTTATCTTTTGTTTTTGAAATCAGTGACAGCTAGGAAGGAAAAAAAATCATCCTGGGTATTTTTATAAGCTATATAATTGCTTTTCTTTCCTCATCTGATGAATTTCTTTTTTTACTTGCTATTACTGCCATTAGACCATAAACAGAGATGGGATGAAGCCTCGCTAGGGTTCCACTGAGACTAGTATACATAGTTGAAAAAGTATCATCAGAACTATATGTATATAGTGTCTGAAATTGACCCTTAATATATGCAGATATTCTGTTTCTCAGGAGGAAGTAGTGCTTATCTCTTAGAAGGTAATACTCTGATTTACTCTGTTTATATGTTTCTGCCTAGTATTGTATTTATGTCTATTTCTTATCTACCATATTGTAAACTCCTCAAAGGCAACAGTTCCCTGCCCTCTTCAACATCTTCAGCTGTACCTTGCTATTAGCAAGATATAATAAAATTTCTTTAACAAATGAAAGATATAGATAGAAGGAAAAATAATCATGTAGGCCTGCCCTACTAATAAACTATGTGGTTTGATTTAGAGGGATACCCAAAAACCCATTGTCCCCAAATATATTTTCTCAGATTTGAAATTTACTTTCACTGTTTTAGGGTTAATTTATTTTTTTCCCAGAAGGCATCTGCTAAAACAAAAGTTTTACCTGGGAAGAGCTTTGAGGGCATGGGACACAGGTGCATTTTGAATGGGAAAGACTGGTGGGGAGGATGTGAAGTTGGGATGCTGTTGGAGGGGATGGTCCTAGGCAGAAGGCATCTGGGAGAGGAAGCTACTGAGGGGAAGTAAGATGGTATCAAAAGAGTTGTATTTTGCATCTTTCTTAAGATTCACAGCGTGAGATATAGAAATTTTAAAAACACCAGGTAACCAGAAAATCTTGCTTGTTAGGTTTTGCAATGCAATTTGAGGCCTATATTCAGAACTGCCAGCTCACAACATAGACCCCATGTGTGTATACCCCCTTTCACGTGCAGTTCCAATGACTGCTCTCAGAAGAACTGTAGATAGCTGTAGTCAGGCCAGGTGAGCTATAACCTGTAAGGACATTCACCCACTCCAGATCACCAAGAGTTGGTTCTGTACATAGGAGGAATTTCCAAAAGCATTTACTTCCTTTAAAATCCTCCAAAAGACTTCAGCAGGATGTAAACCCAGAGGGTGATCCTGGGGGACCATAACAATCCTAGAGCTTTCCAAAGAGGAAGGAAGCTCTGGCAACAGTCAGAGGCAATGTATCCCAAGACACCTCCCCACTGCATCCTCTATAACCCCCTGTCTGCTGCTTCTCCCTTGCCATTTTTCAGAGCCCTTTACGCAGTTAGCAAGGGACTCAGATATAAAGGGTTGGCAGGGATTTTGTCTATTTCCGCCCTTCAGAATCCCTAATTGGGAGTATCCAGGGTCACACAAAGTAGATGTTGTTAGACAACATGTTCCAGGACAGACTAGTCAATCAAAGATCACGTAGCTTTTGGCAAATATATAATAATATTTTTATGAGTTTTCTTTGAGTACATAAATCAAAAGCTGGTCAAAAAATAGCTTAATTCCCTTTTGGTAGCAGAATTGGGAGGAGCGATGTAGAAGGTGGGCGAGAATGAGAGAGAGAGAGAGGGTGGTAGTCCCTGGGTAATGCTGCTATATTGCAGGGTCTATCAACATTCCCATTTCTGAGACCTCAGGGGACTATAATTTAATGTAACTATAAAAATTTACCCTCTGAATTGAAAGTTATCACCTTGAAACTTATTTTTCTCATGTTTTGCATTTTTTTGAAGAGGGAAAAGGATTCACTCCCCTCCCCACCATGCTAAAATTAGAAGAGAAACAGAGAGAGCCTACTTCATTTGGCTGTTTTTGAGAGACCTCTGAAATAAGATAATGTAATATGGTCTTGGAATTAAAGATTTTTCTATTTCCACAGCTCCCTTTTATTTTTAAATATTGTCTTAACTTACATCCCCTTCTTTGCCTTCCAGAATGTGTGTGTACATGTGTGTATAAAACATAATTGTTCTTTATATCAAACCTCTCTCTACCTCTTCTCCACTAAACAAACATTTGTTCCTATCTGAAAGGCACTGTGCTTTGGGCTCAGAAAAATGAAGACTAAAATATTCTCTGTCCTTAATAGAAAGGTTCTCTTCTCTTAAAGAAACATTTGGTTTGTTTTATTTTTCTGTGTTAGGTTTTAACCTTCTTGAGAGTAAAAACTGGCATTAAATGCATAAATGTACTTAACAAAGGCAAAGCATTACACAGTCTCATAAAAAAGCTTGTTAAGTCTTCAAAAATGGTGACTTTCTGTGGTGTCATTAATTTTCTGCCATCAATATTCCTTACTTTAGGTCTGGTTGAGTGAGCTCCAGAAGGCAACCAAGGTGTGATGGACAATATAATGGTCCCTCAAAGATGTGTCACATTCTAATCCCTGGAACCTGTAAATATGTTGCTTACAGGGCAAAGAGGAATTAAGATTGCTAATCAGCTAACCTGATAATAGGGAGATTATCCTGTTTTATCTGGGTCACAAGGATCATCAAGAGCAGAAGAGAGAGGTAGAAGAGAAGGTCAGAGAGATATGACATGAGGATATAGCCCTCCATTGCTGACTTTGAAGATGGAGGAAAGGGCTACAAGCCAAGGAATACGGGCAACCTCCAGAAGCTAGAAATGGCAAGGAAATGGAGTCTCCCCTACAGCCTACAGAAAGGAAGGTAGCTCTGCTGATACCTTGATTTTAGTCCAGTAAGACCCATTTTAGACATCTGACCTCCAGAACTGTAAGATCATAAATTTGTGTTTTTTTCAGCCACTAAGTTTGTGGTAGTACATTGCAGCAATAGAAAACAGTACACAAGGTGAACACAAAACAGGTCACTCTAATAGATTATTCAGTTAATTCCCCTCCTGGATGATCAGATTCCTCAAATTGTCTACCTGAATTTCCTGACTGTTTCCATTCTATGCCCGTATTAATATTCTCCCCATTTCAGATTCTATGCCATGGACTTTTCATTTCTCTGTGTTTTCTGTTTTCTTCTCCAAAACGTACTTGTTTCTCATTGTTTAGGGCTTTTTTCTACAGATGAGAACATCTGTGATAATAACTCTCAAAGATTATCTTTTTGAAATGGGAAAATTGTTTTGTTCTATATGATCTGTATCAGTCAGGATCCCATCAAGAAATATAAACCACATAGTTGTTTGAACAAGGAGAGTTACATATAAAGAATTATTAACTAATTATTAATAGCACGGGGATTGGAGTTTTGAGGAATTGGAAGTAAGAACTGAAGAAAACCCTAAAGAATATAGAAAGAGCACATATAAGGAACATCCACCACCCCTAGGGCTTAGATAGGACACCTGAGGAAGAGATCCTCAGGGTTGAGATCCAAACCTTGCTGGAGGGCATAGCTGTGGCTCACTGGGTAGTGAAGGTAGTGGTGCCTTGATGGTGGAACTCTCTGAAAATCTGTACTCTGCAGCTTATCAGAAGCCCACCCTCTGGGATGCCAGGGAAGGCCCTTCACAGGATGATGTCTTGCTGGAGGCGCTCTGTTATGAAACTACCCAAGAAGGGTGCTAGGGAAACCTGTTTACCACCAACTGTTTCTGGCCTCTGTGTACACAGGAGCCAGATGCTGGAGAAACCATATGTGCTGTGGAAGCTGGGCTCTGGAGAAGCCATGCACGCTGGATCAAGAACCAGGAGGAAGGCCCTTTCCTCCTGCAGTGTCTCTCCAGCAGCCTGTACTAACAAAGCTTAACATTATGCACACTTACAGAGGAAAAATATTTACAGGATTCATCTCCATTTACAGAGCAGGCAATGAAGGGTGAATTTGGAGCTGAGAGGCAATACATTGACAACTGGAAAATGGCTCCAAAGGGCATATAACATAGGATAGTGGTTCTCAAAGTGTGATCTGTGGATTCCTGGGTTCTCTGAGATTCTTCCAGGGAATTTGTGAGGTCAAAACTATATTCATGATAATAGTAAAATATTATTTGCCTATACTGTTTTGACACACATGGTACAAAAACAATGGTAGTATAACTACTAGAACCTTAGCAGAAAATAAAGAAGTGGTATTAAACTATACTACTAATAGTCGTTGGATTTTTGACTACCACATACATGGTGAACGAATAATTTCTTTTAAGAATATCCTTGATGAAGCAGTAGAAATGATTAATTTTATGAAATTTCAAACCCTGAATACATGTCTTTTTAATATTCTGTGTGATGAAATGGGAAGAATGGATGAAGTAATTTCTACTGTGTATCCAAATACTATGATTGTTCTGAGGAAAAGCAAGTGTGCAATTGTTTAAGTTGCAAGCTGAACTAGCCACTTTGTTTTCATAGGATGGCAATTTAAATTGAAAGAATGACTGAAAAACTATGGTTATGCTGACTTAGGTATTTGGTACACATTTTCTTAAAAATTAACAAAGTGAACCTGCCAATCCAAATAAAAACTGAGCATTTGTTGCCAATGATAAAATTCAAGGTTTCAAGTAGAAATTATAATTTTGGAAAACTTGTATCTGCCACTGTGATCTTGACAACTTCCCAATCCTTAAAGACTTTTCTGAAGAGATTACTAGGAATAACAGTAATATGACTTTTGGATAAGTATGATGAAATATGTCAGTAGTTAGAAGATCTGATAACCTAGTGAATTAGTATTTTCTAAACAACCAATGCATGCTGTCACAAAATCATTCATGGATCAAAAATCCATTTAAAGTGTAACATAGTTCAATGAATTTTAATGCAATACAAGACAAAATGGTCATTGATAGGGTTTCGGATTCCATATTGCAGCTAAGCTTTAAGATACTACCACATGTTGAGTTTTGGGTATATCAAAGAAGAATTTTCACAGTTATCTGAAAAAGCTATTAAAATTCCCTTCCCTTTTTCAACACCTGTGTGAGGCTGGATTTTTTTTTTTATACATACTTCAACCTACATATCACAACAGATTGAGTGCAGAAGCATGTATGAGAATCCAGCTGTGTTCTGTTAAGTCAGAGCTATTAAAGTGATTTGCAAAGATGCAAAATAATGCCACTTTTGTCACTAAATTTTTTGTTTTGGAAAATATGGTTATTTTTAATTAAAGTATTTTATTTATGTTAACATAATTGGTTTATTATTTTTACATTAATTACTAGATATTTAAATAATTCTTAATTAAATTTTATAATACAGTAAGTATTAATAGATAGAATTTACATATAGAAAAGGTCTTTGGGTACCCAATGATTTTAAAAGGTTGTGAAGTGGTCCTGAGGACAAAAGGTTGAGAACTAACATAGGAAATAAATGAGTGGAAGTTGTAGATTTTAGCTTAAGGTAAGGAAGTACCATCTGAAAATTAGATCTGTCACAATCCCATAATCAGAAAAATGAAAGTTAAAATACCAGATAGAAATAATTTCTTACCCCTCACACTGGCAAACATTAAAAAATCTGATAGTGTCAAGTTTGGTGAGAGTGTGTGAAAGTAAGAGCTCTCATTTATTGTTGGTGGAATGTGAGTGGTATAATCACTGGTGACAGCAAATTGGCAATCTCTTGTTTAATCGAAAATGTGTTCCATAACCCAGCAATTCTACTCTTTATTATATATTCTTGAGAATCTCTCACTCTTGTGCTCAAAGATGGAATGGGCAAAGATGTCCGTTGTTAGCCATCTTTGTAATAGCAAACAAACAAATACAAAGCAGCCCATCATATAACAGGATCCCATATAGCTGTGAAAATGAATACTCTACCTCTCTCAATGTATATATAGACCTTTAAAAAATAATATTGATCAGCATATTACAGAGTGACATATGATATAATATTGTTTATGTACATTTTTAAAGCCACACGTATAATGCACATATATGTTAGGTTGAAACACATAAAATTGTGTTCTTTAGGTCAAAAAAACAGTTGAATATCAACAAATTTATATTATTTAAACTAAATACATAGATTTTTAAGAAAGAGCCTTGAGTTTATCACACTAAATTCCTCTGGGAAGGAGATAGGCTGACCAATGAGAAGAGACTTCAATTGTATCTCTAATATTTAATTTCTTATATAAAATGAGGAAAAAAAGACAAAATGTCAAAATTGTAAACTCGAAATGCAAGGTACTTAGGTATGTTACTTTTATATCCTAACAAATTATTTTTTAAACTAAAATTGTCAGAAAGAGGATGAAGTGAGTCAAGAGGCAGTATCCCTTTACTTGCAATGTCCAAGGTATTGTAGGGGACATGCAAACACCCAATGGGGAGGCTCCTGGGAAACCCACTGCCTTTACTCAAAGGAGTAAATGTGCTTAGTGCAGCTTCGGGTCCCTTGGCAGCCTGTTGTAGAGGGGAAGAGACATGAGGATTACGGATTTCTTTAGACCGTATAAATCCCAGTATCTAATTAGGTTCACAAAGACTGACTTCCAGTGCTGAGTGAAGGAGGATTTTTGTCTAGTAGAATCTTCATTTCAACAGAGCTTAAAATACCTCCAATCAGCCATCCTAAGAGGGTCCATTTGAATATTTTTCATCAGCACTGTGAAAGTTAGAATGGTCAATTAGAAATGGACAAATGGACTTAAGATGTATAAGTTGTAGCTAATCGACAGCTCGTAAACTAATGTATAACAAGCATCCTTGAGTTGTACTCTTATTTTTCCTTTTGTTTGAATTGCTTTCAAAGTGGACTTTTTAATGGGATTCTCACCAGATTGAAAATGAATGACACAATAAATAAACATTTAAGTCTCTTAAGCAGATGTTACTTGCCGAGCTCTGGGTAGAGAGAAGAAGGGAAGGTCTGACCAGGACCTTCAGAAAATCCCAGTCTAACTGGATAGCAATAGCCCATAGTAATGAAATTGCTACCAAACAAGCCATAGGAAGTGATAAAATTGGATCTTGGCAACCAGGGCTGGAGAGAGCCTTAATGCAATTGTGGAAAGACTGTGGAAGGAGCTTGAGAGGTGCTCGTCGAGGAACAGCTTCCTGGGGGATATGCAGCCCACAGAGGATTGAAAAGGGGGATGGTCCAATTTACCTGTGTGAGGGATGACTTACTTTGGGACTTGAGATTTTTGCTGAGTCTGGAGGTTAATTCTGGAAGAATGGATTGAGCTAGCAACACAGAGTGATTCACGGCTGAGGTTTGACTCTTGCAAATGAGTTGGGAAATATGAGGAATGTGAAATACAGCAGGCAATGGCTAAATAGTTCAGGGATGGTTATTGTTATTAGAATGTGTGAGGCAGTCTTCTATTTATAGCATGCTATTCTGAGCGTTTGTTCAACACCCACCTCCACCCAAAGAACTCCATGTGACATCAGGCTAGAAAGTCGCTCATCTAGGTGAAATTACATAGGGGATTCCAATGGAGCTTCAAATTATTCACATTTCAATGACATTTCCTCATGATAGATATAGGACTGCTTATAGCCAGCTGTCAGACAGACAGTGACACTGAAATGTGCTCTGAAGAGGACCCTGGATACTTCAGGGTTTTATTTCTCTAGGTTATGGCCACACTAAGGTAGAAACTTCAGCAAATCTCTGCCCTTTTCTTACCCTGCTCTAGGTTAAATTGGCCCAAATGAATCACCTTTTGTAATGTATCTGTAGAACCTCTTCTTATTCTTAAGTCATTTCCATCTTCTTGGTTTAGCATCCAGATAGTTTACTTGTTCTCTAATTAATTAATTAATTTATTTATTTAATATGTATTGAGTAGTATGCTAGGTGCAGTTAAAAATAAATAAGTTTAGCATCTAATGAAGGAGATAATGAACATCCTCAAATAATCTTAAACTGGAATGAGAAGTGCCATATCAACCAAGAGCAAGAGGAGTTCAGAAAAGGGTGATGGTGGTGGGTGGGAGAGGTAAGGAGAAGATAATAGAGGAGAAGATATTTGAGAGACTTACAGTAGAAGCAGGACAAAGGTGTGAGTCCTCTGACCAGGTTTATGGTTTGGTGGTCCTTTAAACTGATGGTTTTAAAATATTTGCTCAACATTGTTTAGTGGAGAGAAGAAGACCCACATGAGACTCTTCTGTACTGCCCCAAGTCATCCCTCTCTGGTCTCAAGCTTGTACACCCTATTTAGTGGGATACAAGCCCTGCAGTCACCTGGACGCACTCTCCCTGGAAGGCAGTCTAGCCACTTGCCATCTGTGACTGTTCACACTTACCCCTGCCACCCGCCCTCACCCCAAGTGGCTTTATTAAATTATTTCTTCTTAACACCTACAGTGCTGTTTCTGAATGGAATTCTGGTACACACAGTTTGCTCCATTTCACTACACACTTGAGCACTGCTGGAGTAGTTGCCATCTGGCCCTCTCCCTAACCTGGCTCTGGAAGAAGCAATAGACTGAGCAAAGGTGCAGAGGCTGGAGAGCTTGGGGGCGACATAACAGAATGTAAGCTGTCATTTGTAGAAGAGACGTGGGAGACATTGCGACACAGGAAGTGGTGTCAGCAGGTAGAGACCTTTGAAGGCTGGTCTAGTCCAAGAGAATTGGCTTCTGCTCACTAAGTCATAGTAAAGTACTAAAGGATAATGAGATGGGATTATGATTTGCATAATTGGATTTGTAGTTTTAGAATTCTTTTTTGGTTAATAAAAGGAACTAGTGGACTTAAAGATGTATAAAAGTTATGCATTCTCATTATAATCTTTATGAATTTCTACATTTTGAAAATTTCTACAGTCACTAATAATCATAATTGTGGTTGATACTTTGCTGTTTCTGTCTAGTTCTATTTCTTTGGGTGCATATACTTACATGGTTGAGATTACACTGTGTATACAATTTATTTTTAGTTTTTGTACTCAATACAACAACAACAATGTCCCATGTTGTACTCAATACAACAACGTCCCATTAATGTCTTCATGAACATTGTTTTTATTGGTTGTACAATATTTTGTGGAAATACTATTATTTCTTCAACCATTTTTCTATTATCGAACATTTGGGTTATTATGTATTTAATATTACCTAGTGTTATAATTATTTTTTAAGATTCATTTGGCAGCAATATGATTTGGGAAAGGAGGTTATGTTACACAAATAACACTGACTGGAAATGGGAGCCAGTGACAGGAAGAAGTTTCAGTGATTCAAGGTCTAAATTGGATAGCAACAAAGGAAAGGAACAGAAGAAATCAAGAGGATTATTGTTACCTTCTCAGGCTTTGATTCCCTTAAGGCCTACACTAGGTTTTCTTCCTCTTTTACACCTAGTGAGCCCTCATTTACATGTTTGTTTAATGAATGAATGAATGAGCAAATGAATGTTAGGCTTTGGTGATGCTGGTGTTGCTAAGAACCATCACATACCGTCCAGTCTAAATAACTTTCTTGTTCATATGGCCTTCCCAAAGAAAATGTTATCCATCCTTAGAAACTGTTATCCAAACAGTGCCAATGTACTAATTCCCTCTGATAGATCTGACATATTTATTTTTCTTTGGAAACAGAACACCAGTGAAAACAAAGAGTAGTTAGTAAAGAAGTTAATATATTTGCTTCTCTCTCTTTAAATATTTATTTACTTCTGGTCAATGGGAAAGTATTTATAAAAATTCCTATAATGTGCCCAGCACTGTGCTCAGTGCTTTTGAAAGTAAAGTGTGTATTTCATCTTATGCACAATTTATAATTTGGTTGTGTAGCAAAAACTAACATGCAACGATAAAAAGAGTATGATTAGAGATAGTGTTTAGTTGAGAATACATTTACCGTGTGCTGAAGCTTAGAGACAAGAGTAAGCAAATGGGATAGGAATATTGGTAAACACAATAGAAGGCAATGCAAATTTTATGAACTAAATTGAATCTCTGTCAGTGTTGTGATTTTGCCTAATTCCATAAAATGGAGGCAGGCAACAGCTGGTCCCCACTTGCTGTGTAGTAGATTTTTCTTTACTTCCCTGTGATAAATGGAGAGTCCTAAACTCATTTAACAGTGATTCACCCCCATATTCTCAGCTGAGATGTTGGCCTGCATATACAACCCCAGAGACAGACAGACCTGTACCTAAGACCTGCTCTAATCCATGTGAGTAATCAATATTTACTGGTGCAATGATCTCACTCTGGGAAATAATGCTTATGAGCTAATTGAGCTAATGAGAATATATTAGCTATTGGTTTCATGAAACTGATGGCAGTGTAATCTAATTCCTACTGGCTCCTGGATAACCTTCAATTTAAAGGCAATGGCATTAAGAAATGTTAAACTGAGTATGCTCAAGTGTACATGGTATGTACTCTTTAAGCAGCACAAATGGCTATCAGAAAGACATAATGATTGTTTAGAGCATAAATTCTTCACCTGGGGTCCATGGATAGAATTCAGGAGTTCTGTGGACTTGGACTGAAAAGAGAGTACACCTTGATTTTCCCTAATTTGTAATGAAATTTAGCATTTTCTTTCATTACGAATATAAGCAACTAATTACAGTAGTATTCAAGGTACCTGTGATGCAGCCATTAATAGAAACCACAGATATTTTTGTATCACATTACAGTCAATTCCTGTATCTTAAGATATTGTTTACATTCAACACTACTTCAAAAATATGACAATTATCAGACCTGCAAATAGATTTTGTTATGTCATACATTAATAAAGAGTATATTACTATATCGTTAATTTGTTTTTTAACATTTTGATATTAGTATTTAAACTTAATTGGTTTCCTTTCTATTTCTATGTTTTTTATTTTATGCTTTTAAAAACATTACTGTGAGACAGCATCACAGACTTCACATGACTGAAAAGGGGTCCATGCACAAAAAGATTAGGGACCCTTTCTTAGAATAAGACCTTGGAGCCTTCTTTTCCCTATGGAGACTTTGCTACTTGCGATACAAATTCTTTCTGTTTTTCTGACATAGGGGTATCCCACCAGTGCCTTTCTATGGGGGAGAACTTGGAGTGGTTCTGCTGTCAGTTTACACAGTGAGATCTTACACCATATGTAACTCTAGAGGCTGGAGAGATGACACTCTGCCAAAATGGTTGGGAAACATGGAGAAACAGAGAGCTGGTGGCTGGACCATCTTACAAGGAGAAGTGACTTCTGTAAAATTGTATCACATTGCAGACTGCTGCCTTTCCTTCTTGGCTATTCTGCTTCTGGACTCACATCATATTAACAAAAATTTTAAACAAATAAACTAGCAAAACATAGGGATGCATGAGCCAGCCTTTCTTCCAGCTATCTGGTTCAGTTGAGGGATGGTAATAGAGTAAAAAAGGAAAACCAGATGGTGGGGGTCAAATGGTCATTTCGTCTCCGAACATGAACCCTCATTGGCAGTGTGACCCTGGGTAAGTAACACATTGTCTCTAGACTGCTTTTTCCTCACATTAAGATCAGGGGCCAGTTGTGATTCTGACTGGGTCCTGAAGGCTGGTAAAGATGGAACAGTTCTTCAGGGCTCAAGTTTTTGCTCCCTTGGTTCTGACCTTCTGACAGCCCAGGCATGTGATAAGAGGAATCAGGAGAACAGCTGGAACTCAGCTTCTCAGCAGCCTCTTGGATGATGACCTGGAATGCTGCAGGGTCTGCTGTCTGAGGCGATAACACACGGAGGCTCTTTTTGGCATTAGCTTGCCTGGGTCTTCAAAGGTGAAATGAACCATGTCACCAGTTGAAGCAGTGCAGGTTCCATTTCACAGAGACCTTTGGAAAGCAGACTCCTTACCAATCATGCTCTTGGGTGGCTGATCTGTGTCAGAGTATAGGAGTAGGTTACAGGTGGGTCCAAGCATAAGTCTGATTCAAATGGTGATTATTTTCCCTAATGCTTACTTTACTTTCCATAGCCCATCTCCTTATTTTTATTTTTTCATTATTTCTGCTGATTTTAAAAATTGCTTGTTCTCACACACTCAGCTCTGAGGATGAAAATAAGCCTGTCAGATAAGGTTTTATGGCCTAAGTTGGGGAAGTAGACAGAGGGCAAAGGAAAAAGGTACAACATTTGAAGTGTAAGCTCCTAGTTTATTGGGTAGAGTTGTGAAAATGTGTGGTTTCTCAAGCTGCAGATCAATTTATTGCAGGTTTAAAATACTTATAGTAAATATTTCATGGTGACATCTTGACTCAGTAAACATAGATCTCAGTGGTTTGTGCAAACATCTCTATTTCCTTTCCGAATCTGAAGCCCACCCCTCTTTTTGAGAACTGCATCCCTGCTTTTGAATTCCAAGAGAGGGAACTGCCTATGAGCTCTTGGACTGGTTTTAATGTAGCCAAAAGATTCTTCTATTAGATGTTCTCTAGTCTGTGGGCTCACTAGGAACATTTTGGTTGTTCTTAAAGCATAAGGGCCTTAATTTAGCAGAATCTTTAGTTGATTGCAATTTTTGTATAACCTACCTTTTGGAGAAAAAGGTAAATGTCAATGAAGTACCTACTGGTGCTTTGTTCAAGAACACACCTTTCATATTACAGTTTGGAATCAGTGAAAAATTTGTTTAATCTCCTGTACCTGCTATTTTATGACTATACTTTATGACTATGATTAACATGCAGGAATGACCAAAGGCACAGCAAAGCCTCAAATCATTAAAGAGCCAGAAATGTTTAAGAACAGCGAAGTTTGAAACTCAATTTTTTCTTGCTTAACAATCTTGATTATCAAACCTCATGTTGAATATGATGATTGATTTAAGTTTTACAATCCTTTAGAAAAAGAGCTAAATCTTGCTAAGCTAGCTACTTAAATGGAATGGTATCTGACCTTCCATTTAGCATGGAAGACAGTATATTTAAGCTTTAGGTATATTTTGCAGGCTGTAAACTAAACTTAGATTTAGTCACCAATGTAGCTAAGGAATTGATATCCACTTAATTGTTAATTTATTTGGCTTGCATATTTTATAGAATAGAAAAAAAATATGCTGAGGAAATATCCAACTGACTAAAGGAAGAACCATGAGCATAGGTTTTTAGCTTCAGAATGAGAAAGCTTCTGGAAAGGAAACAAGAAAGTGAAGCAAACTTCTTATGATTTTAAGTATCTGACCTTTATTCTTTTGGGGTAGCAGTAGTGAGCTGAGAAGACTTCTGATTTTGGGTGCATGTAATTCCCATGATTATTGACAGGATTTCTGGAATATAGCACTTTAATCACTAGATCTGGACTGGACCAAGAGTAGTATGAGATTTGTTTATTATCTAATTTTACTTGAGAATCTGCAGGAATACTATTCACAGCTCTGGACTTTCTTTTTTCATCCACGTAGCATCTCTTTTAGCCTCATTATTTTATGTCTGTAATTAGATGAGTCATAAAATCAAATGTAAAATGTTCTAGTTTGCACCTCTGGACAGAGGAACCAGTGTATAGCTCAGTGAAATGAGGAAGCAAGCCTCACGCTTTTGTGCAAAAGGTACAAAAGTACATGCTTTTGTAAATGCAGTTAAAGTTTTAGGTGTGGTGGTTTAATAGAGCCTTTAAGTTCATGAATAATATGAAGAGAGACATGAGATGCAGAAGTTAAAATGAATGTTACAACTCCATCTAACAGTGTATAACTTTAGTCAGCTCTAATTTCACATTCTGACCCCTTGTTTCTGTGCCATTCAGCTAGAGAACTGAGCTGGGGTTTTATTCTATAGCATTTTAGCCATGTCTCTAGCTCTGTGTGCTGTCGCTCTGTGTCTTGAAGCTATATAGTTCTTTTTGCCCACTTTGGAAATCAGCAATTTCCTACTGTCCTCAAATCAGGTAGGGACAGCCAAATGCAGCTTTATAAAAAATGCTAATTACCCATCCATTTGACAAATGTTTATCAGTGGGCCCAATACTGATAAATATGCTGAGAATGCAGCCTTGAACAAAATGGACACAATTCCTGCCCTTGTAGAACTTGTGATCTACTTGGGAAACAGATATTAATTAAATGAAAATTATGTAACTTCAAATTGTTGTAAGAACTGTGGTGGAAAAATATAAGGTGCAATTTCTGATTGAAGATTATAATAGATGCTAGTTTGGGAAGTCAGGAAAAGCTTTTCTGAGAATGACACTATGATGATTTGAAGGATGAGTAAGAATTAGCCAAGGAGTGAGTTGGAGAGAAGATTGTTCCAGGCAGGTAGAAGCACAAGTAAGAAGGCCCTGGGGAGGGGAAGAACTGGGAGCATTCAAGGAATGGAAAGGCAGCCAGTGTGGCTGGTGCATGGTGTGTGTGTGGAAAGGAGGGTTAAGGGATAAGTGTATGGGCAGGGGCCAGATGTGGTCCATTTTAAAGATTTTGATTTTATCCTAAGAAGAATGACAAGCCATTGTAAGCTTTTAAAGCAGGAGAATTGCACAATGGTATTTAAGTAGCTGAATACCACCTTTTTTTTTTTTGAAAAGCTGAATTTTTATTTATTTATTTATTTATTTATTTTAACAACTTTATTGGAGTATAATTGATTTACAATGGTGTGTTAGTTTCTGCTTTATAACAAAGTGAATCAGCTATACATATACATATATCCCCATATATCCTCCCTCTTGCGTCTCCCTCCCACCCTCCCTATCCCACCCCTCTAGGTGGTCACAAAGCACCAAGCTGATCTCCCTGTGCTATGCGGCTGCTTCCCATTAGCTATCTATTTTACATGTGGTATTGCATATATGTCAGTGCTACTCTTTCACTTCGTCCCAGCTTGCCGTTCTCCCTCCTTATGTCCTCAAGTCCATTCTCTACGTCTGCGTCTTTATTCCTGTCCTGCCCCTAGGTTCATGAGAACCATTTTTGTTTTTGTTTTTTTTTTAGATTCCATATATATGTGTTAGCATAGGGTATTTGTTTTTCTCTATCTGACTTACTTCACTCTCTATGACAGACTCTAGCTCCATCCATTTCACTACAAATAACTCAATTTTGTTTCTTCTTATGGCTGAGTACTATTCCATTGTGTATATATGTGCCACATCTTCTTTATCCATTCATCTGTCGATGGACACTTAGGTTGCTTCCATGTCCTGGCTATTGTAAATAGAGCTGCAATGAACATTGTGGTACATGACTCTTTTTTTCTTTTTTTTTTTTTTAAAACTTTTGGGGGTTTGTTTATTTATTTATTTATTTATTTATTTATTTATTTATAGCTGTGTTGGGTCTTAGTTTCTGTGCGAGGGCTTTCTCTAGTTGCGGCAAATGGGGGCCACTCTTCATCGCGGTGCGCGGGCCTCTCATTATCGCGGCCTCTCTTGTTGTGGAGCACAGGCTCCAGACACGCAGGCTCAGTAATTGTGGCTCACGGGCCTAGTTGCTCCGTGGCATGTGGGATCTTCCCAGACCAGGGCTCGAACCCGTGTCCCCTGCATTAGCAGGCAGATTCTCAACCACTGCGCCACCAGGGAAGCCCACATGACTCTTTTGGATTATGGTTTTCTCAGGGTATATGCCCAGTACTGGGATTGCTGGGTCATATGGTAGTTCTACTTCTAGTTTTTTAAGGAACCTACATACTGTTCTCCATAGTGGCTGTATCAATTTACACTCCCACTAACAGTGCAAGAGGGTCCCATTTTCTCCACACCCTCTCCAGCATTTATTGTTTGTAGATTTTTTGATGATGGCCATTCAGACTGGTGTGAGGTGATACCTCATTGTAGTTTTGATTTGCATTTCTCTAATGATTAGTGATGTTGAGCATCCTTTCATGTGTTTGTTGGCAATCTGTATATCTTCTTTGGAGAAATGTCTATTTAGGTCTTCTGCCCATTTTTGGATTGGGTTGTTTGTTTTTTTGATATTGAGCTGCATGAGCTGCTTGTAAATTTTGGAGATTAATCCTTTGAAAGTTGCTTCATTTGCAAATATTTTCTCCCATTCTGAGGGTTGTCTTTTCATCTTGTTTATGGTTTCCTTTGCTGTGTAAAAGCTTCCAAGTTTCATTAGGTCCCATTTGTTTATTTTTATTTCCATTTCTCTAGGAGGTGGGTCAAAAAGGATCTTGCTGTGATTTATGTCATAGAGTTTCTGCCTATGTTTTCCTCTAAGAGTTTTATAGTGTCTGGCCTTACATTTAGGTCTTTAATCCATTTTGAGTTTATTTTTGTGTATGGTGTTAGGGAGTGTTCTAATTTCATTCTTTTCCATGTAGCTGTCCAGTTTTCCCAGCACCATTTATTGAAGAGGCTGTCTTTTCTCCACTGTATATTCTTGCCTCCTTTATCAAAAATAAGGTGACCGTATGTGCATGGGTTGATCTCTGGGATTTTTGTCCTGTTCCATTGATCTATAATTCTGTTTTTGTGTCAGTACCATACTGTCTTGATTACTGTAGCTTTGTAGTGTAGTCTGAAGTGCAGGAGCCTGATTCCTCCAGCTCCGTTTTTCTTTCTCAAGATTGCTTTGGCTATTCGGGGTCTTTTGTGTTTCCATACAAATTGTGAAATTTTTTGTTCTAGTTCTGTGAAAAATGCCATTGGTAGTTTGATAGGGATTGCACTGAATCTGTAGATTGCTTGGGTAGTATAGTCATTTTCACAATGTTGATTCTTCCAACCCAAGAACATGGTGTATCTCTCCATCTGTTTGTATCATCTTTAATTTCTTCCATCAGTGTCTTATAGTTTTCTGCATACAGGTCTTTTGTCTCCTTAGGTAGGTTTATTCCTAGGTATTTTATTCTTTTTGTTACAGTGGTAAATGGGAGTGTTTCCTTAATTTCTCTTTCAGATTTTTCATCATTAGTGTATAGGAATGCAAGAGATTTCTCTGCATTAATTCTGTATCCTGCACTTTACCAACTTCATTGATTAGCTCTAGTAGTTTTCTGGTAGCATCTTTAGGATTCTCTATGTATAGTATCATGTCATCTGCAAACCCTGACAGCTTTACTTCTTCTTTTCCAATTTGGATTCCTTTTATTTCTTTTTCTTCTCTTGTTGCTGTGGCTAAAACTTCCAGAACTATGTTGAATAATAGTGGTGAGAGTGGACAACCTTCTCTTGTTCCTGATCTTAGAGGAAATGGTTTCAGTTTCTCACCATTGAGAATGATGTTGGCTGTGGGTTTGTCATATATGGCCTTTATTATGTTGAGGTAAGTTCCCTTTATGCCTACTATCTGGAGGGTTTTTATCATAAATGGGTGTCGAATTTTGTCGAAAGCTTTCTCTGCATCTATTGAGATGATCATATGGTTTTTCTCCTTCAATTTGTTAATATGGTTTGTCACATTGATTGATTTGGGTATATTGAAGAATCCTTGCATTCCTGGGATAAACCCCACTTGATCATGGTGGATCCTTTTAATATGCTGTTGGATTCTGTTTGCTAGTATTTTGTTGAAGATTTTTGCATCTATATTCATCAGTGATAGTGGTCTGTAGTTTTCTTTTTTTGTGACATCTTTGTCTGGTTTTGGTATCAGGTTGATGGTGGCCTCATAGAATGAGTTTGAGAGTGTTCCTCCCTCTGCTATATTCTGGAAGAGTTTGAGAAGGATAGGTGTTAGCTCTTCTCTAAATTTTGATAGAATTCACCTGTGAAGCCCTCTGGTCCTGGGCTTTTGTTTATTGGAAGATTTTTAATCAGTTTCAATTTCAGTGTTTTGATTGGTCTGTTTATATTTTCTGTTTCTTCCTGGTTCAGTCTCAGAAGGTTGTGCTTTTCTAAGAATTTGTCCATTTCTTCCAGGTTGTCCATTTTATTGGCATTTCGTTGCTTGTAGTAATCTATCATGATCCTTTGTATTTCTGCAGTGTCAGTTGTTACTTCTCCTTTTCATTTCTAATTCTATTGGTTTGAGTCTTCTCCCTTTTTTTCTTGATGAGTCTTGCTAATGGTTTATCAATTTTGTTTATCTTCTCAAAGAACCAACTTTTAGTTTTATTGAACTTTGCTATTGTTTCCTTCATTTCTTTTTCATTTATTTCTGATCTGATCTTTATGACTTCTTTCCTTCTGCTAACTTTGGGGATTTTTTGTTCTTCTTTCTCTAACTGCTTTAGGTGTAAGTTAGGTTGTTTATATGAGATGTTTCTTGTTTCTTGAGGTAGGATTGTATTGCTATAAACTTGACTCTTAGAACTGCTTTTGCTGCACCCCATAGGTTTTGGGTCATCGTGTTTTCATTTTTGTTTGTTTCTAGGTATTTTTTGATTTCCTCTCTGATTTCTTCAGTGATCTCTTGGGTATTTAGTAGTGTATTGTTTAGTTTCCATGTGTTTGTAGTTTTTACAGATTTTTTCCTGCAATTAGTATCTAGTCTCATAGCACTGTGGTCAGTAAAAGATACTTGATATGATTTCAATTTTCTTAAATTTACCAAGGCTTGATTTGTGACCCAAGATATGATCTATCCTGGAGAATGTTCCATGAGCACTTGAGAAGAAAGTGAATTCTGTTGTTTTTGGATGGAATGTCCTTTATATATCAATTAAGTCCATCTTGTTTAATGTATCATTTAAAGCTTGTGTTTCCTTATTTATTTTCTTTTGGATGATCTGTCCATTGGTGAAAGTGGGGTGTCAATGTCCCCTCCTATGATTGTGTTACTGTCAATTTCCCCTTTTATGGCCGTTAGCATTTGCCTTATGTATTGAGGTGCTCCTATGTTGGGTGCATAAATATTTACAATTGTTATATGTTCTTCTTGGATTGATCCCTTGATCATTATGTAGTGTTCTTCCTTGCCTCTTGTAATAGTCTTTATTTTTAAGTCTATTTTACCTCATATGAGAATTCCTACTCCAGCTTTCTTTTGATTTCCATTTGCAAGGAATATCTTTTTCCATGCCCTCATTTTCAGTGTGTATGTGTCCCTAGGTCTGAAGTGGGTCTCTTGTAGACAGCATATATACGGGTCTTGTTTTTGTATCCATTCAGCCAGTCTATATCTTTTTGTTGGAGCATTTAATCCATTTACATTTAAGGTAGTCATTGATATGTATATTCCTATTACCATTTTCTTAATTGTTTTGGGTTTATTATTGTAGGTCTTTTCCTTCTCTTATGTTACCTGCCTAGAGAAGTTCCTTTAGCATTTGTTGTAAAGCTGGTTTGGTGGTGCTGAATTCTCTTAGCTTTTGCTTGTCTATAAAGCTTTTGATATCTCCGTCTAATCTGAATGAGATCCTTGCTGGGTAGAGTAATCTTGGTTGTAGTTTTTTCCCTTTCATCACTTTAAATATGTCCTGCCACTCCCTTCTGGCTTGCAGAGTTTCTGCTGAAAGATCAGCTGTTTACCTTATGGGGATTCCTTTGTATGTTATTTGTTGTTTTTCCCTTGCTGCTTTAATATTTTTTCTTTGTATTTAATTTTTGATATTTTGATTAGTATGTGTCTTGGCATGTTTCTCCTTGGATTTATCCTGTATGGGACTCTCTGCACTTCCTGGACTTGATTAACTATTTCCTTTCCCATATTAGGGAAGTTTTCAACTGTAATCTCTCCAAATATTTTCTCAGTCCCTTTCTTTTTCTCTTCTTCTTCTGGGACCCCTATAATTCGAATATTGGTGCGTTTAATGTTGTACCAGAGGTCTCTGAGACTGTCCTCAATTCTTTTCATTCTTTTTTCTTTATACTTCTCTGCGGTAGTTATTTCTACTATCTTATCTTCCGGAGGTCACTTATCTGTTCTTCTGCCTCAGTTATTCTGCTATTGATTCCTTTTAGAGAATTTTTAATTTCATTTATTGTGTTGTTCATCATTGTTTGTTTGTTCTTTAGTTCTTCTAGGTCCTTGTTAAATGTTTCTTTTATTTTCTCCATTCTATTTCCAAGGTTTTGCATCATCTTTACTATCATTATTCTGAATTCTTGTTCAGGTAGACTGCCTATTTCCTCTTCATTTGTTTGGTGTGGTGGGTTTTTGCCTTGCTCCTTCATGTGCTGTGTGTTTCTCTGTCTTCTCATTTTGCTTAACTTACTGTGTTTGGGGTCTCCTTTTTGCAGGCTGCAGGTTCGTAGTTCCCATTGTTTTTGGTGTCTGCCCCCAGTGTCTAAGGTTGGTTCAGAGGGTTGTGTAGGCTTCCTGGTGGAGGGGACTGGTGCCTTTGTTCTGGTGGATGAGGCTGGATCTTGTCTTTCTGGTGGGCAGGACTGCATCTGGTGGTGTGTTTTGGGGTGTCTGTGACCTTATTATGATTTTAGGCAGCCTGTCTGCTAATGGGTGGGGTTGTGTTCCTGTCTTGCTAGTTGTTTGGCATAGGTTGTCTAGCATTGTAGCTTGCTGGTCTTTGAGTGGAGCTGGGTCTTAGCGTTGAGATGGAGATCTCTGGGGGAGCTTTTGCCGTTTGATGTTACATGGAGCTGGGAGGTCTCTCGTGGACCAATGTCCTGAACTTGGCTGTCCCACCTCAGAGGCACGGGCCTGACACCTGGCTGGAGCACCAAGACCCTGTCAACCACACAGCTCAGAAGAAAAGAAAGAAAGAAAGAAAAAAATAAAATAAAATTAAAAAGTTATTAAAATAAAAAATAATTATTTAAAATAAAAAAAAGTAATAAAAAAAGAAGAAAGAAAGAAAGAAGAGAGCAACCAAACCAAAACACAAATCCACCAATGATAAGTGCTAAAAACTATACAAAAACAAACAAACAAACAAAGAAACAAAATGGACAGACAAAATCACACAAAGAAGCATACGTGTACAGACTCACAAAAAGATAAAAAGGAAAAAATATATATTTCTATATATTAAGAAAAAAAAGAAGGAAGAGAGCAACCAAATCAATAAACAAATCTACCAATGATAATAAGCTCTAAATACTAAACTACGAAAAACATAAAACCAGAAACAAATTAGATGCAGAAAGCAAACCCCAAGTCTACAGCTGCTCCCAAAGTCCACCGACTCAATTTTGGGATGATTCGTTGTCTATTCAGGTATTCCAGAGATGCAGGGTACATCAAGTTGATTGTGGAGATTTAATCCACTGCTCCTGAGGCTGCTGGGAGAAATTTCCCTTTCTCTTCTTTGTTCGCACAGCTCCTGGGGTTCAGCTTTGGATTTGGCCCTGCCTATGTGTTTAGGTCACCAGAGGGCATCTGTTCTTCGCTCATACAGGACAGGGTTAAAGTAGCAGCTGATTAGGGGGCTCTGGCTCACTCAGCCAGGGGGAGGGAGTGATAGGGAATGCGGGGTGAGCCTGTGGTGGCAGAGGCCAGCGTGACATTGCAACAGCCTGAGGCGCGCTGTGGTTCTCCTGGGAAGTTGTCCCTGGATCACGGGACCCTGGCAGTGGCGGGCTGCACAGCCTCCTGGAGTGGTGTGGATAGTGACCTGTGCTTGCACACAGACTTCTTGGTGGCTATAGCAGCAGCCTTAGCATTTCATGGCTGTCTCTCGTGTCTGCATTGATAGCTGTGGCTCGCGCCCATCTCTGGAGCTCATTTAGGTAGTGCTCTGAATCCCCTCTCCTCGTGCACCCTGAAACAATGGTCTCTTGCCTCTTAGGCAGTTCCAGACTTTTCCCTGGACTCCGTCCTGGCTATCTGTGGCACACTAGCCCCCTCTAGGCTGTGTTCACACTGCCAACCCCAGTCCTTTCCCTGGGATCTGACCTCCAAAACCAGAGCCTCAGCTCCCAGACCCCACCTGCTCCGGTGGGTGAGCAGAAAAGCCTCTCAGGCTGGTGAGTGCTGGTCGGCACCAAACCCCTGTGCAGGAGTCTTTGCGCTTTGCCCTCTGCACCCCTGTTTCTGTGCTCTCCTCCGTGGCTCTGAAGCGTCCCCCCTGCTACCACCCGTCTCCACCAGTGAAGGAGCTTCCTAGTGTGGGGAAACTTTTCCACCTTCACAGCTCCCTCCCAAAGGTGCAGTCCCATCCCTGTTCTTTTGTCTCTGTTTTTTTTTTTTTTTTTTGCCCTACCCAGGTACGTGAGGAGTTTCTTGCCTTTTGGGAAGTCTGAGGTCTTCTGCCAGCGTTCAGTAGGTGTTCTGTAGGGGTTGTTCCACATGTAGATGTATTTCTGATGTATTTGTGGGGAGGAAGGTGATCTCCACGTGTACTCCTCCGCCATCTTGGAGGTCTCCTCCTGAAGACCGCTCTTGCTACTGTGTGGAAAATCAGTTAGAGGAGGAGGCAAGACTGAAAAATGGAGTAAAACTGCTTTAGCTTAAGATAAGATTACAGCAACCTGGACTCCAAGGATAGCACAAAGATGGGCAGGAGTTAATAGATTCAGTTATATTTTGTCAGTAAAATAGACAGGACTTGGAAATGGCTTGGATGAGGGTATGAGGAAGAGGGAGGACTTTCAGATTTTTGGCTAGTGCAACTAAGTGTGTGGGAAAGATGCCATTTACTGAAATTTGGAAGGCTGGAGTTAGAACGAATTGGAGGGGAAATCAAAATTTAATTTTAATATGTTATGGATGAAATGTATCTGAGACATTATAATGGTGATGTTAAAGAATTAGTTGGATATGAGGGTCTCTATTTAGGAGAAAGAAGAAGAGGTCCAGGAGTATACAGTGTCAGAGGAGGACCAAAGAGAGCATTTCAGCAATAAGGGAAAAGTCAACTTTTTTGAATGTTGTTGTTAGTTTTGTAAGATGAGAACCTAATAACTTAGAGGTGATTGGTGACCTTAGTAAGAATAATTTTGGAAGTGGAGACAGGACTTAGATTGTAGTAGGCTGAACAGTAAATGGGCAGTGAGGAAATGGATATAGAATGCACAGAAAACCTTTTAGGGAAGGATTGGCTGTGCAGGGCAGCAGAGAAAGGAATGGTCTCAGGTGGGGATTGTGCATCAAGAAAGGACTTTCTAAAAGATGGGAGAAACTAGAGCAAGTTTGAGTACATATGGGAATGAGCAGGAGAGAGAAAGCATTTGAGGATGTAGGAGAGAGTGTTAGTTATGGAGCGGTCTCTTTGAGAAGGTGGGAGGGGTGGTAGCTCAAGAGTGAGTCATGCCAGGGTAACGTAGTCAGCAGATTGGGGTTTTGCTAGGCAGGGGTTATAGAAGCACAGAGGGGCAAGGGGTTTTCAGGTATTTGCCAAGATGTAATTTTAATGATAGATCATGAGGGGCTTAATGAATAGAGAGAAGTCAGTTGATCTGCAGAGTGAAGGCAATGAACTACCATTCTGAGTACAATAGACAGGAGTCTCTGCATTGGACATTAGCTTCACCTATGCATATCTAAGTTCTTTTTTTTTTGTTTTCCAATTGCCCTACCTCCTTTTTTGCATCATGTATTACAAAATATCTTTAGAACTCCTCTGTAAAAATTCTGATGCTTCCAAACTAAAGTAGAAGAGTGAAACAAGTCAGCTTATCTTAGATTTCACTTAGTCTTGCTTCCTGTCTTAACAAACTTCTTTTTGGCCTGAGGAACGTTGATTGTTTATATGTGTTTGTTGGAGAAAAGTGTTTATTGGAATATCAGGATCTGTTTACTCAATTCTGCTTCTGGTTAAGTGCCTGAATTTATGTTCCCCTACCAGTAAACTCTGTGTAAAAATCACATTTGTATGCTTTATACACACCCTCTAGACCCAAATGTATTTCCTGGCTGAGACCAAACTGTACCTAATTGTTAAAGTTTTTTTTTTTTTTTTAATTGGTTTCTCCCAAAACTAGGTTCTTGCCTTCATGCTTACACTTAATTATTTGTTGAGTGGCCATCAACTGACTGACAATGTACTAGATGCTAAGAATGAGGAAATTAAATAACGAATTTGCCCTGGGGAAGGCATACATATCACAATTCCTTGTGGTAAATGCTCTCAGTAGGTACTTATCAAAGACTAGGGTAACACAGAGAAAGGGAGCAATTGATTCTACCTTGGTAGAAGAGTTAGAAAAGGCTGACCAAGGAAAGGATTTTTAAGAAGGGCCCTTAAGGGTGAGTAGGAATAGATGGTAAAGGCATGAATGTAGATGATAATGTTGCAACCTGGAGAGTAGTATGTTGTGGTTTGAGACTAAGTTGTGTGGATTGAGCAGCAGGGTTTCAGGTTGCAAAGTTTGGCTTGACCGACTTCTGAAGAGATTTATAGGTCAAGGTAACATTTGCATGTTATTCTGTTGGATGGAAAGCCATTGAAGGTTTTAAAATAGAGGACTGATTTAATCATGTCTGTTTTTCTTGCTCTATTTCTTGTTTTCCTTCTAGTCAATATATTTCTGTTAAGCAACTACTTTTCACCTCAGTAAAAATTGTACCTTAGAACTGATACCGCTAAGCTCTAGATGCCTCAATTTGCACTGCTGCTGCTGTCAACTCTCTGATGTCCCCACTGGCCCTTCTGCCTCTGCTGCCTGAGAAAGTGGACCTTCTTGCCAGAGATGTGCCACCTAGCCCCAGAATGATTCTCAACCATTCCTGCTTCTTTGAGTCAAAGTGGGTGAGTCTGACTGGCTAGGTTTGACCATGTGACTGCACCCTAGCTGCAAGGCAGCCTGGGATGATGAATGTCCCACATTTCCAGTTTCCTTACTGGGAGGCTAGGCTCTCTGCCTTGCACAAAGATTCATAAAGGGAGAGACTCTCCAAAAATAAGTAGGGCTACAAATAATGATCAGCTAAAAAAGAAAGAAAGAAAGACAAATGTTCACTAGACCACCTTTTATGGATGAGAAAAGTAACTTGTCCAAGGCCACAGTGGTGTAAAGTAGTAGAGGCAGGACCTGAATCCAGGAAGTCTGATTCCAGAACTCATATTTTGACCACTATTAAACTGTAGGGCGATAAAGACTTTGATAAAATGTTTTCATGGGTGATAGTGATGTACTGGAGAGAGGAAGGATGTCTTTGGCTGTGAAACAGAATGAAAGTAATGGGTCTGTACAGGAGTTGAGCTCATTGGTCTTATTAGGACTCATGACATTTCCTGGGGGACCCAGGTTGTTGTAGCCATAGTCAGGAACAGAACAAAAAAGTACTTGCTCAGTTTAGAGTGTTTAGTTAGGCCAACTTAACCTCAGCACCATAACCAATGTCCCAGCCACCATGGTCTCTGTTGGTCTGTTCCCCCTAGATCTTTGCCCTTTCCAGCCTCACTCCTGGACCTCTAACTCCCTGCTACCATGACTGGCTTTTATGTGATATTCTTCTTGGTCACTGAGAATCAGAACTTGAGAGGATATTTAGAGGGCCTTTCCTGGGAGAAAAACATCAATGTCAGTCACATATACACACACTAGATGCTAAAACAAGAATAATACAAGTATGTAATTTTAGCTAAAATCTGGTCATCAGATGCTTCTAACAAATGATTCCCTTTTCAAGTAAATTTTGAATGTTTTGGATTCGTCACTGAAAATAAGTAAGTTGGAAGGTTTCTTGTAAACACCAGTCAGAATGTTGCAATGTCATCTTCTAAGCTACATAAACATTGAGGCCCAATTGTATAATTTCTGATTTTTTTTTTAATCTTGAAAAACAAAACAAAGCAAAAGGAGATTTTTGTCCTCTCAGCAGTGACTCTCTTTTAGGTTTGTGGAATATGGTATCTTTCCTCTGGAAATGAAGGAGGGCTTCCAAAGCATCTTTCTTTCCTCATTTTTAACCTCATGGCATTATCCTGTTATGAATATCAAAATTTCTTAGAGTGTTCTTTATCTACCTAGAAGCCTTTAGTCTCTGGAAACAGTAGGACTTCTAGTTAAATTTTGTAAATGCAAGACCATTGCTGAATGCTTTGCAATAATAAATACTTCTTATTCCTTTTATAAGCAATTGTCCTTGTGGAAATCAGAAGGCACCTGGCACTTGAAGAAAATATACACTTTGACATCATGAAATCCTTGGTCTTTTACACCATGCCATTTATTAGTGTTGCTCATGGATCTGAAGACAGCCTTTTCCTTTTCTTTCAGCCACTGCTGATATTTATCTCTCACTTCTTCTGTTTCCCACAATTATCCACCTCTAAACATTATCGGAATCATCCCCAGGCATCTAAACTTTAAATGAGATTGTAACTTTTCCATTTGGGCTTGTTTCATTAAACAAATATGTGGCTGCTACATGGTTTTGCAGCAGATACTATTTTTGTGGGAGTTGGATTTGTACTGTGTTTACAGCTAAAGAGAAAAAAATTCAACACTTTATTGGACATGTACTAGCATGTGGGTGAGGTTGAAGAAAATAATTGAGTGTTGAAATCAAACACATGCCTGGGAGAGTATTCCTTTTTGTTGGAGTGTGCAGGAAAGGCCAATAGCTGGCACACATGGAGGTCTTTAAGGGTTAGCCTCCTTTTTCAGAATGTTCCTTCAGAATGTTCAACCTCCCAACTGGAGCAGATTGCTCCAGAAGAATTCAAGGCAAACTTCTGTCCATTTCAAAGCAAGACATTTTACCACAAAACAAAAACCATGTGTCTTTATTCCGTTGTATATGATGTCTCCCACACCTCTAAAAGCCATTTATCTATCATCTATTTTTCATCTCTCTTTCTCTCTCTCTCTCCATCCTCCCATGTATCCATCCATCTATCCATCCATCCATCCATCCATCCATCCATCCATCCCTTTATTTATTTTCAGGGCATGAAGCATACTGAAAATTTCTGATCGTTTTTTTCGGGGTAATCTACATTGCATATGTAAAAACGTTATCTTAGTTTTATGACTGACTGTTTAAAATGTTCAATCCTGAGATCAAGGACTTGCAGGTCTTGTTCACTGCTTTATTCCCAGTCCTAGAACAGGGCATGGCACAGAGCAGATTCTCAATAAATATTTATTGGATGAATCAATGAGTGATTTGCAAATGACACTTGTATAGAATAGCATGGTTTTCTTTCTCTCACATTCATCTCAAGTGGAAACATTTCAGAAATCTGAAAGTGTCTCTACCATGTAGGTTATCTTTTACACACAGTCTTCAAAGAAGAGGATTAAAATAGAATAATTATATAATTTTGATCTGTGGAATCAGTGGACCCCACCTTAGCCGTCAGTTTAGGCAGATAAAAATCTGTCTCCATATTTTCTCCCTATCTCCTATTTCCACCCTAAGTTAGAAGAATCTACAACTTTCCCAAGTATTTATGTCAGTATTTAAAGAGCCTTATCACCTGAAAAATCTTATTATTTTTTTCTTTTTTGATGGGAGCTCTTTATCTTACTTATGTTAACTTTTTCCTCTCTGTCTCTCTTCCTTACTCCCTCCTTCCCTCCGCTCTCCCATTGTTTCTCCCTCCCTCCTCCTCCCTCCCTCCCTCCCTCCCTGCCTCCCTTCCTCTCTCTCTCTCTTTCCTTTCAAGTAGTACCAGGGTAAACAGTAGCTTTAAAAATCAAAACCTCTTAGACTAACAGGCTATAATCTTCACTTTCCCAGGAGAAACAAGGTGTGTCAGTCTTTTTTGTTGAATATTAATTTACAACTGTTGAATTGTCTTTAGTCTTTTTTAAAAATTTTATTCAATTTATTTATTTTTGGCTGCGTTGGGTCTTCGTTGCTGCACGTGGGCTTTCTCTAGTTGCGGACAGCGGGGGCTACTCTTCGTTGTGGTGCACGGACTTCTCATTGCGGTGGCTTCTCTTGTTGCGGAGCACGGGCTCTAGGCGCTCTGGCTTCAGTAGTTGTGCCACACAGGCTCAGTGGTTGTGGTGCACGGGCTTAGTTGCTCCGTGGCATGTGGGCTCCTCCCGGACCAGGGCTCGAACCCATGTCCCCTGCACTGGCAGGCAGATTCTTAACCACTGCGCCACCAGGGAAGCACCTGTCTTTAGTCATTATATGCACATTTCTTTTTTGAAGTGAATTACTGGTTGACTATATTACTTCGGAGAGAGTGCAAATGGGATCTCTGTGTTGAGCAAATTGTTTAACCCAGCATATGCCCAGAATTGTGTGAAGAGCAAATAAATGTCCAAAAAAATTAATAAAGATGAAGGAGACTAAATTTTTAGCATGGAAATCAAGTTACAGCACAGAAAATTAATTGTATAGAGTATGGGAGTATAAGACCTTGTGTAGTTCAACAGAAGAGTTAGATTTATAAGTAGCAATGACTTTAAAACTCTTCAGGGAGGAGGTAATTGTGGGGCTGGAATGAATTGCCAGGGAAGCTGCTGGGACTTAATTGTATGAACCATGTGGTTTTAAATAGTTTTCTAATTCTAGGGTTTAGTTCCTCATAACCCTGGAGGTAGTGTACTGCCTGGTATAGGGTGCTAATTGAGCAACATTATAAACCTGTTCTCTGAAGACTAGATGGGTGAAGACTAGATGTGTGTGTTTGGGGAAGGTAGGGTGGTAGATTTGGGGGGCAAAATTACTGGAATACTATTTTCATAGTTGCCATTTATTTTCAGGTATCATGATAAATCCTTTATTTTCATGTTCTTATTTAATTTTCACAATTCTTTGGGGTAATATTATCTCTATTTTATGTATGAGAAAAATTCATCTCAAAGAAGATAAATAACCTGCCCAAGATCACAGAGCTGGTGTAAGGGGCAAAATAGGATTCTAGTATAGAACTTCATGACTCCAAAGTCCAAGCCATGTCTTTCTATCTAAAATGAAAAACAGACCAATACAAAGGAACAACTTATTATTTTTTTCTGATTATAAAAAGCAATATGGGTTCATCGTAGGAAACAGTTCAAATAAATGACAAAATAAAAATCACCTACAGCACTCTGTTTTGATGAAGTTCTGTTCAGTTTCCTTTTAGTCTTTTTCTGTGTCTTATATTTATATATATTTTTTCATCTATATCTATATTTATATATATATATTCATGTAGATATATATGTGAAAAACATATGAACAAATATAGAGGGACACATTTCTCTCTGTATACATATACACATATAATTGGGATCATAGGGCATATAATGATTTTACAGTCTACTTTAACAAACAATATGGTATTAAAAACTCTTCAAAATAAACATGCTTAATGATTAGTAAATGCTTCATGGACTATATGTACTGTAATTTACCTATTTTTGGACATTTAGGTGGTTCTAATTTTTTTTAGCATGATAAGTAATAGTGTGGTCAGCATTGTGGTTTAAAAGTATCTGAATCTCAGATTATTTCCTCATGAGGGATACTTAAAAGTTGAATTACTGGGTATTAATGCAATTTTTAAAGCTCTGTATTCATAGCCAAGTTGCCATTCCCAATTTATACACTTATTTTCAATATAGGGGTGTGCCAGTATCACTCACTGCACATAATATTATTATTATTAAAAATCCCTTGATAATTTTTGGTTAAAATGATATATTGATATTTCACATCATTAATAGTGTTTAAACTACTTTTTTATGTTTTTAACCTCATGTCATCTTCCAAGGCATCACGTTCATCATTTTGCGTCTTTCAGTGGCTTCTATATAAAATGTGACTATTTACCTCACTCTCAGTATCTCTACCTTTTGGCCCATTGTTATGTGACCTTGGAACCACCACGCCTGAATTTATGCCGCTTTTTCTGACACAGGGACATTGGACTTTATGTGGTTTATGGGGACAGCTCTGGATGAGTTGTATAAGTCTTCCTGTCCTGGCCCCACCTAGCTGCTCCCTGCAAGTTCAGCCTTCTCAGCCATGGAACAAGTGGGCACTAAGTGGGTATGGTGTCTGTAGCCACATCTCTATTAGAGGTAGGGTTTGGAAATAAGACTTGGCTGTCCAAGTATCTGAAGGCTACTGTAGTCTTGGTCTAGCAATAGGCTCATACTGAGGCGTTTCCATTCATGTGTGGCCAGGCAATCCCAACAAAGCTTCTGGCCAAAGTCCTAGCCTCTACTCTCTCTGCTGCATTCCCTCTAATGTGGAAGGTAAATCTGCTCCACTGTTCTGGGGTTTATTTTGGCCCCCTGTCAGTAGGCCAGGAGCCTCTTCTTTACTTGGTTTCTACTTGTCTACTCCCTTGTTGATAACCCTGCTCCTTGACAAGAACCAACACCTTGCAGAAGTCTTGAAGTCCTCTCTCTCCTGCCTGGCTCCAGCCTGTAATCCATCTTTGCTTGAGATGGACTTGAGTTTGGCTCCTATCCTTTGGACTTATAATTTTGGACTCTGACTTCTTCCCTTTCCCCACTACAGGATCTCACCACATTGTCTCTCTTTTTCGTCCTCTTATTCCCTACCTCCCTCTCTCCTCTTGCCACTGCAATATTGGATGTGGATCTGAGCTGTCTGCATTTTGTGAAGCTGTGCTGGTGATGATGAGGACTCAGACATCTGGGGTTCAAGCTACATATTCTAAGATCATATTGTGATCTGGTCAAGATATTTAAATTTTCAGAGTTACAACTTGTTAGTCTATAAAGTACAGATTCATTATTCAAATCAACATTTATTGAGTACATGATGTGGGGAAAGGGACCTTTGACTTAGAGAATTACACCTCTTGAAGTCAGCAAATTCTTTCTACATAATGATGGTACATCTCCCACTTTAACATTTAGTCTATCTAACTTATAATTTGCCCCATATGTTCAAGAGTACTCAAACATTCTGTTGGAGTTATATCCTATTTTACTAATAGCAGTGAAATTTCAATTCAATGGAGAATATCTATTATTCATTATAGCAGTCTTATGTCTTACTCCTTCCCCCCAATATCAGGCCATTAAGAACCGAAATGTTTCCAGAAATGTGGATTTCTTATTAAACTGACTTTAAAAAAAACAACCTATAACTCTTAGAATATAAACTTTCTTTTGGCTAGAAATTCTATATGTCTCCTATGAGTATATAACATTGTAAAATAAGTTAAATTCTTCTTGATTCAAGCAATGAAGAAAATAATCTCTGGTCTGTATGTTGCTTAAGCTTAAGTGTGTATGTATTTTAATAGAGTTCTAATACTATTCTACCATTGTATTTAGCATGATTTCCACATTACCAACAGAATATTTGTGCTGCATTATTTGTAGGAAAAAATATTTTATCCAGGGGACTAAAATGGAAAATAATAGGAAGTAAAACTATATTGAATAGAGTCTAAAATACAACTTTGATCTTTTTGAATGTTTTCTGGCTTTTTAAAAAAAGAATATGGATCAAATGTAGGCATTTTTCTAATATATGTATGTATATATCTCTATGTTAGCATGTGTTAATAACTATATATATAATAGTATATATAAATACTATTTTTTATTCTGGAGCAACCTGCCTCTGTAAAGACAAGAGGCTCAAATCTTATATTTTCTGAAATGATTGAGCAAAACAAGACTGATCTATAAAACTGCCAATATCATGGCATCCCAGAATGTGATGTTTTTTAAATCTGGAGATTATGACCCTTCGAAGTGATTCAGTACACCATGCCTAGTTCAATTTTTTTTTTTCAGAAAATAAAATAAGAACTTAGTTGTCCTTTTTTTTTTTTTTTTTTAACTGATACTGCTTTTCAATCTTTTAATGGAATTCCTATATTGATTTGCTTTTTTAAATGTTTTTCTCATCTGAATCTCCTGCCATTCTGAATGATTCCAGGGGTCTTATTTATTTAGATGGAAACCCTTGTGAAATATGAAGAAATTTTTTTTTTTTTTCAAATTTCAAACAAAATAGTATTTACCATAATGAACAGTCAAGTTCTAATACTGCATTAGTGCATTAATCTTTAATGCTTTTACAGACGACTTAGAGCTAAAAAAGCACCATGCAGTCCAAGCCAGAATATGGGACCCCTACCCACCTTCTTCTCTGTTCATTACTCTGTTCTCTCCTCCTGGGTTTAGGATCCAGTGATATTGGAGGAGGAAAGGCAGGGACATGGTGATTGAGGGAGAAAGGGGAAGAGCTAGATGGCTAACAATTATTTACTGAGTGCCTGTTATATGCGTGGCACTCTTCTGGATACTGGAGATACAGCAGTGAATAAAACAGGCATTCCCTGCCTTCCAGCAGCTGACCTCTCTCTGCTCTTCATAACTGGAAAAAGTGGGGGCAAGATGTGAGAGATCAGTAGGGTGTAAATTTTGCTGCTCCTATTCTTATTTTAATTTTGAATGGTGTGGTAAGATGATAGTTATCATTTATTGCATGTCTCTACAGTGTCTCAGTCGCTGTGCAAGAGGCTTTCCCTATATGTAATAACGGAATAGATTCAACTTAAAAATTACAACTGATGTGAAAACACAGTCCCTCTATTTGAGGGACTACTCTTTCTAGGAATAGTAACTGTACTGTGCTCATGGTACTGTAAAAGTTTCTCCTGTCTTTCTGTTCATTCTTAAAAAAACAAGCTTATACCTAAGCCTTGTGTCTTGTGAGAAATTCAGAGTCTACCCTCTTGCCCATACAACATTTCTTCCAAAAATATGTATGAGCAAATGTATGTGTAATATATAGCATCATTATGATAGTTAGTGAGATTTGGTTTGTTAATGTCCAGGATCTAAAGTTCAAGGCTATTATAAAAGTTCCATAAATGTATGTTACTTTCCTTTTTAATTTTTCCAGCATATAATTGATTGCTTATTACGTGTGGAGTTGTGGGACATGAAACTTTTGATAAGGAATTTAGTCTGAGTGGATTATTTCAGACAGTTTAAATGTGCAAAAATAATTTTCTACTAATCATATGTATAGTAGTTACTTTTGCAAAGAGCAGTATGGTGGCTTTTATTAATAATATCTATCCATGAAATAATATCTACATATCTTACTAGTAGACAGATCATCACACTTTTTGCAGATCTGCAAACTTAAGACACTTTGGGGTCAAAACAAGAAAATAATTTATTAAAATAAAACTGAAATTAGAACACGTTTCTTTCTCAAAATTGTGTTTGATAATTGACAACTGTTTTAGTCCATTCAGACTGCTATGAAAAAATACTAAGTGGCTTATAAACAACAAACATTTATTTCTCACAGTTCTGGAGGCTAAGTCCAAGGTCAAGGCACCAGCACGGTTATCTTCTGGTGAGGACCCTCTTCCTGGTTCATAATTGGTGCCTTCTCTCTGTGTCCTCACAGGGTAAGAGGGGCAAGGGATCTCTGTGAGATTTCTTTTGTAAGGGCATTAATCCCATTCATGAGGGTTCTATCCTCATGACCTAAGCACCTCCTAAAAACCCAATCTCCTAATATCACATTGGGCATTAGGATTTCAACATATGAATTTTGGGGGACAAAAACTTTCAAACCATAGCAATAATTATATTGCTTGACAAATAGACAATTGTTTCTTTGGAGCAGAGAAGGTGGAACTCTGTGTAGAATCTGAGAATGGGTTAAGGTTACATGCTATGGTCTCCTTTTACTGGATTATTCTCTACCTTCCCAGCCATGAGCCTGATGTGGGAGTAATAGGAAAGTATGGCAGCATAAGGGTCTCTCTTGAATTCTGCTGAAATAACTTTACCATCATACTCTTACAACAGAATCATCACATGATAAAACAGATGTTGGGCAATAATGTCATTTCTGTAATGTTTTAAATTGGATGCTAACATGAGGTTCACTTCGATGGGGAATTCATGTCATGTATATCTTTTGAATATAGACATTAGAACTCAATTCCTACAGATGCTCATTAAAAGTATTTTGAAATTATAACATTATATCATTGTAGGATTCTCAGGCTCTCTGCCGACTTCCACTGAAATTGTGATATCTTTATTACTTTGTGCTTATTGTACATAAGTGTTTTCTAACAGACCTTGAATGTCCTGCTCACACTGAGAAGTTTACATTTACTAAAATAGGATGATTTGCTGGCAGTGTAACTCTATACCAAGAAAGGTGTTCCACTATTTTAAACATGAAGCTTCTACAAAATAAGGACCAAATTGTGAAAAGATAATTCTACCCAAGGTTAACCTAGCAGACCTATGAACCATTCTGGTGATATATATATATGTAGAAAGTAGGCACTCAGTCAAGCTTGCTGATTGATTGACAGTGTGTTCCATAAACAATTTTCTCCCCAAATAATTCAATCTAACAGAAAAACATAGGATGTAATCCTTTCCCTAAAAGCATTTATAATCCAGGTGAAAGTTCACATGAGAAGAAATTTAAGAATATATTGTAAGATGACTGTACTACCCAAAGAAATCTACAGATTCAATGCAATCCCTATCAAATTACCAATGGCATTTTTTACAGAACTAGAACAAAAAATCTTAAAATTTCTGTGGAGACGCAAAAGACCCCGAATAGCCAAAGCAATCCTGAGGGAAAAAACAGAGCTGGAGGAATCAGACTCCCTGACTTCAGACTATACTACAAAGCTACAGTAATCAAGACAATATGGTACTGGCACAAAAACAAAAATATAGATCAATGGAACAGGATAGAAAGCCCAGAGATATACCCACAGACCTGTGGTCAACTTATCTATGACAAAGGAGGCAAGGATATACAGTGGAGAAAAGACAGTCTCTTCAATAAGTGGTGCTGGGAAAACTGGACAGCTACATGTAAAAGAATGAAATTAGAACACTCCCTAACACCACACACAAAAATAAACTCAAAATGGATTAAAGACCTAAATGTAAGACCAGACACTATAAAACTCTTAGAGGAAAACATAGGCAGAACATTCTTTGACATAAATCACAGCAAGATCTTTTTTGACCCACTTCCTAGAGTAATGGAAATAAAAACAAAAATAAACAAATGGAACCCAATGAAACTTAAAAGCTTTTGCACAGCAAAGGAAACTATAATCAGGATGAAAAGACAACCCTCAGAATGGGAGAAAATATTTGCAAAAGAAACAACTGACAAAGGATTAATCTCCAAAATATATAAACAGCTCATGCAGCTCAATATTAAAAAAACAACCCAATCAAAAAATGGGCAGAAGACTTAAATAGACATTTCTCCAAAGAAGACATACAGATGGCCAAGAAGCACGTGAAAAGCTGCTCAACATCACTAATTATTAGAGAAATGCAAATCAAAACTACAATGAGGTATCACCTCACACTGGTTAGAATGGGCATCATCAGAAAATGTACAAACATGCTGGAGAGGGTGTGGAGAAAAGGGAACCCTCTTGCACTATTAGTGGGAATGTAAATTGATAGAGCCATTATAGAGAACAGTATGGAGGTTCCTTAAAAAACTAAAAATAGAACTACCATATTACCCAGCAATCCCACTATGGACATATAGCCAGAGAAAACCATAATTCAAAAAGACACATGCACCCCACTGTTCATTGCAGCACTGTTTACAATAGCCAGGTCATGGAAGCAACCCATCAACAAACGAATGGATAAAGAAGATGTGGTACATATATACAATGGAATATTACTCAGCCATAAAAAGGAACAAAATTGGGTCATTTGTAGAGACGTGGATGGACCTAGAGACTGTCATACAGAGTGAAGTTAAGTCAGAAAGGGAAAAACAAATGTCGTATATTAATGCATATATGTGGAATCTAGAAAAATGGTACAGGTGAACTGGTTTGCAAGGCAGAAATAGAGACACAGATGTAGAGAACAAACGTATGGATACCAGGGGAGGAAAGCTGGGGGAGGGGGTGGTGGTGGGATGAATTGGGAGATTGGGATTGACATATATACACTAATATGTATAAAATAGATAACTAAGAAGAACCTGCTGTATAAAAATAAATAAATGAAATTTAAAAAAAAGAATATATTATAAGGCACCAGACTATCAGAAAGAAGGTAATATAATACAGGTGGATTCAACTTATGTGCCATGAGTAGAGGGCATGTTCATTTAGTCTTGGTTAAGTGACCATCACTGAATAAAAGAAGATGGATAAAATAAAAGCAAAGCTAGTGAAAAAACAACTAAGGTTATTTTTTTGGCTTTTTTGTGTCAAGTCCTGAGGTAGCTACTTCATGAGCATTTTATTAAATCCTTACAATAATCCCATGGACACAGTTATCCTATTTTACAGATGAGTACACTGAGGCTTAGAGAAGTTAAGTAATTGTCACATATGAACAGCTAAGTAATGGCAGAGATGTGATTTGATTTGGTGTCTGTTTTAGGTCCATAAGCTCTATTGTTTTCCTGGGGTCTGGTGAGATGTTTGCTTAGCAAAACTTAAAATTTTTTACAATTGGGGTACAGTAGCTACAAACAAAATGGAGAGTTGGGACTCTTGCCAATCAATGCATACCGTATGAATTACCGTATTACTATAGGTATGTAAGGTATGTAAGGTATACTATAGGTATGTACTATAGGTTTGTAAGCTACATGAGGTCCAGAACTATGACTATTTTTTGAGGGTGTGTATTTTTTTTTTTTTAAGTATCTCAGAGCCTTGGGCACTCAGACAGCGACATCATTAAGAGACTAAGGAGTGTGAGGACTACAAAGGAGGAGTAGGGCAATAATGGAAACATTTACTGCCTTTCTATTATACAATGATTTGGGGAAGTAGAATATTTCTAAAACATATTTGATGGACTACTGTTCATTGAGATGCAATTATTGTGGTCTAATGTACTGAAAGGATCCAGTGTATCTTTAAATTTTCCTTGTATAAAACGTGAGTTTGGGGGGCAGAGGAAAGTAAAAAGAAAATTTTCAAATGCATTTAGGACAATTCTGGAAAGTTAAGTACTGCTTTGACTATGTGTATCTCTTTTGCTGTGATTCCACCAGTTAATAAAATTCTAAAAAAATTTAGTGATTGTCAAAGTCTAATTTTGGAACAACTTTTTTTGGAAGGGGTGTGGAAGAAGGCCTAAATTGTATTTTTTTTTTTGGACAAGATGCTTTTTGGTGGCTGGTGTTGATGATTGCAATGGAGTTCCCATCTTCAAAGTCCTAACAGTAGGTTTCTTAGGTAGAGATAAAGGTTGGATTTCATTCTTTTAATGACACATGCACTCTGGTAACCTCTGAGGAAAATGATCATTATTCTTTGCATGATTGTGGCTGCTGAGAATCAAGGTTCATTTCGAGCTGGTTGTTTATCCCAGTTGGACTTTACCAACTTGACGTACTGAACTTGGAAGGTTTTTAGAGAAAAAAGGAAGGAAGTGGGGGAAATGCTAGAAGCATTTCAGCTTTCATTGAATAATATATACTAATCATAGAGAAATTTGTAGTTTTAAAAAAAGTCAAGAACTTGAGGACTTACAATAAGATTGCAGTCCTGTTCCTTTTGAATGCTGTAAGTATATTTCTACTAAAAAAAAAAAAATAATCTGTTTCCAACAGCCCCTTTCATGTATTAACCTATCAATGTTACCTTTGAATAGTTCTACAACCTCCCATGGTGCAAATGTCTCTGTTTAACTAGCACTCTTTATTTTATTACATTCAAAATGTACTTGTGAAAATGAAAGTGCTTTGTATTTCTGTTATAGCTCCAACAATGTGATTATTTAGCACTTTTCAGAGACTGATTTCCTCGTTAGTATTTATGCAACCCCATGTACCGCTATGAGCGTTGGAAAGGTGCAAATAGCATTGGGAGGTTGGAATTATTTAGCATGTTTTAGAGCAAGAATGACAAGGACTAACAGTAAGAGAGGAACAAAAAGGAACATTTCTAGGAAGTGACATTTTGGTTCCCACTGACAAAACCCTCTGAACATATGCAGAACATAATCAAATAACCACCCACTGCGTCTGAAAACCAAATTCTGGTTGAAGAAAAAGTCGAGGTCTGTCCAGTCTGAAATACACAAATGGAGGCCCACTGTTGCCTGATGTTTTAGAGGATGACAAAAGCTTTGTTCAACATATCCAAATGCTTACAGCACGCCAAGCAAAAGAAGTATGTTATTTTAGATGAGGACATATTTCCTAGATCCCACCCAAGGTCCATCCTTAAAATTTTCCAGCTCCAAAACCTTTGAGTTTATTTCCAATTTAAATACTTTTTGAAAGAGAAATTACTTTTCAATTGAGTTACTTCTATAGAAATTTATGACTTAGATTTTTCTGGAAAGTAGGACTGGAGGTAACTAAGAATCACTTGGTTATGGCAGTATCTACAGCTTGGGAGCTGTGATCAAAACATGATGGGACTGTGTAGGTTAATATTTCCAATTTTCTCTGTATTTACTGGCCAAGGTAGACTGAAAAGTCCTTATATGGTGTGCATTTTGCACCCTCCTTGCCATATATATTTTCTAACCTTAGAACATCAAGGGAGACCCTGTAATCTGCTGACCCTTGACCCAGTAGTAATGTGAGACAAGTAGAGTATTTTGGCAGTTCAGAAATAGACCTTCACAAGGCAGAACTACAACCTCTGGCATTAAGACTCTGAGCTTTTCTTGCTGCTTAATCTGTGACTGAAGTACAGTCAGTCAGAGAATGGTTAACGAACTATAATGCATCAACACAATAGAATATTATGCATGCCTTACCAATTATAACTGGGAAGAAAATGCAGAAACATATTAACTGCTTACAGAATGATTGAAAATCATATTGCAAACTGATGTGGACACCATGGTAATAGCTACATAAAGTATATGTAGGAACTAGAAGGTAATTGGCAAAGTTGAGAATAGAGGTAAAAGGTAAAGCTGGTTTATTTGGGGATTGATTTTTCCTATTTTTACAAAAAGTCATTTACTGTAGTGTCATCATTTCTTCAATATGTAATTTTTATACAAACAACCCACTGATACTTGGTATAATTTGGGGGACTATGGAGAAGATGAGTTTTTAAAATATGTGTACTTGGGAATAGCACTGAGGCTAAAAGACTCAAATTGGGCCAAAATCATAAAGTTAACTTGGTTAAAGTGATTATATCTTATGTACATTGTTGTAATAAACCATTTTTAAAGAACAGAACTGAATGCTTGCTTCCTGAATTGTCATGATAATCTTTCTTTTCTGAAAGAAGAGTAACCAGGTATTTTTACTATGGGGCTTTAAGCATAACAAGGGAGGGTGTAATGGAATATACTGATAACATTCACTCAACAGCTGGCAAATTGGCTATATTCTATGACCTTTCTTTTCTCCAAAGAAAAGTCAGATGGACTACAAAGAGTTAGAATCCTAGTTTAGAGCTTCGTGATTAAAAGAGGCTTTTGAGATCTCCTTTTCAAGTAATTTTACAAATTCTGGAACCCCAGTGTAACCTTGATATAAAACCAGTTGTAAGAGGAGCTACTCTGATTGAAGCATGGGAGCTATGCCAACTTCCTTCCACCACTTGGTTGACTTACTCCTGTTGAAACTGTCTCTGAGCTCCTAGATCATTCTGATCCTTCTGGTTCCTGACATGGGACGACATGGTCTGAGCTCCTTTTCTAAATGAGAATCTGGGTCTCCTGCCACCCCGCCAGTGGTCTTTCTACTAAACCAATGGTCAGACCTTTTGTGGATGCCCAGGACACTGTGAAGTAGTCTCTGTGACTGACAGAGGAAAGCAGCACTTGGGGAGATGGAGCAAGAATCAGGGTCCTTTACACTATCTTTGACCAGAGCAGCTCCACTTGTACCTTTTTATATAATGAGGTTGATTTTAATATTCTTCTAAGGAAAAACATCCCATTGCCAACAAATAAAAGATGAATTAAGGAAGAAAGACTCCCACAGGACTATCTTTCTTTGCTCTTATTTTCTTTTTTCTAAATAGTCTAATCTTAAAGTGCCTATATCTTTTTATCTCCTATTTCAGAGGTGAAGGTGGTGAGATATATACACACACAAAAGCATTTTAGAAAAAACTTGCAAAGCAATGGAAGCTGGATGGTGAATCAAAATTCCTGACCAGAAAGTGTGTGCTTAACAACCAGGACCACAGTGTTTCTGGCCTAGCCACATGGATTAATTTTATTTTTTAAAGCTCTGATAATAGCTGAAGACTGTCCTGTGGTCTGGATTAGTGATTCCCTGTGTGTCTTTGTGAGGTTATTTTGTTTGACAGGCAGCAGTCAGCTTTCCTTTTACTTCACCTCTATCTACAGAGGGCATTTTGAATCACTTGCCTAGTCTTAGACCAGCATAGAACTGTGGACCACAAGTTGTGGACAGCTGTTCTGAAAAGCAGAAGTCCATAACCAACAGTCTTCTTAAATGGGGAAAGATGGGCTGTTGATTGGCAGAAAGACTGTGATTACATAGTTCAAAGATATAGTGAAAGGAAACAGATGTTGAAGTGATTTATGGAGTGGGGGAAAGAGCAGGGTGTTCAGCTATTAGATGAAGGAGAAGGCATGCCCTCACCACTCTGATGGGAAAACAATATTTTATGTGATAGATTCCACTCCAGATAAAATCACTGGTAATTTTTCTGTGTAAAGAATGGGTAGCCTGACATCTTACTGTACTTGGAAAACAAACACCATAAAAGCAACAGTGATACCACAGCACACATATTTGTGTTATTCCTGTGGACCGCTAATGACTATGATGAAAGTTTTTTTCAAACTAACGTATAAATTTAGAGAAGCTAGTTGGGTAGGAGAATTTAAAAAGTGTTATAATAAACATTGGTAAACTAAAAAAAGTTCGGTTAAGTTTGCAGATAGTATCTCATGTCAGTGAAAATTCCTTGTCTGTGACTCTTACATGTTTATATGTTTGATAATTTAACTATCTGATTTAGCAGATGAAATCTTTGCGGCCTTGTAAGAGTTTAAACATGTTAAGGAATCCCAAGAAATGGCCATTCTGAAATCCAAAACCACCCAGGAAATAACCATTTTTTTTTTTGGATGGATTTTGAGTGCTTGTAGAAAGCATGGAAAATTGATATGAAAATGGTAATTTCTCCATTTCCTGTCTTCCCCTTTCCCTTTGGCCAGGTAGTCTTCTATAGCCCCACATTCAGCAGGACCTATGCTAGTTCCCTCTCCTGGGACTTTCTGAGGGGCATTCCCCCAAGATTCCAAGCAGCCCTGCATTTCGAGGTGCCTGTGGAGCTCCACTTCTGCATTGAGCAAAGTTGCCGCCCTTCAATCATTTGGCTTCTTGGCTCTGCTTTGTGTGTGTGGGTGTGTTTTTCCTGTTTTCTAACTTGAATTTTGTTTGGTGGGGTGGGAATATCTTTGTCCAGATGGTCCCCATCCCAGGACATTTTGCAGAGTATCTGTGAGCCAGAAACCACGAGGAATTTTTATTTTTCTTTTGACTCAAGAAGGTCCCTCAGTTTGCTCCATGTTGCCAATTCTTTTTGTAAATCTCAAGGCATGTTCTCTTTGCAAAACAACTCTCTGAAAACACACACGCACACACACACGTGCACACACATACAGTATTATTAGTTAAAAAAAATTAATATATGGCAAATTCTTGCAAAGGCAAACTACTAAAAAGGGATAAATTTTACCTCTTCAAAGAGGCTGGCAAACCTTCTCCCTTTTGTGACTTTGCCTTTTAAGCAAAACCCTTGACTTCCAGAAATGCTCTTGGAGCACATGTTCCCATGTAGACACCCCACAGAAGCTGATCCCCAGGACACAATGTTGGCCTAACCACCTCCCACCACCCCATCCCAGAACAAGCCTGAGTCTTTTTGAAACAAATCACGTGGAATAAACCAGACTGCAAAGGAAAGCCGTACAGTCTGTTGGAATAATAATTTGTGTTTATTATGCTCTTTCAAGAGATGCTGTATCCCCCTTTGTCTCATTTTCGTGTGGCACAGTAGACATCTGCTCAGACTGAAATGCCTTAGAAGAACTTGATTCCTTTGGGCTTGGCGAGGTGAGGGTGGAACACGGGCTATTTCTTCTAAATATTGCTTATAAAACCTCATTCCTATAGTCTTTTGCAGGACAATCTTTCTTCTTTAGCACAGCACTCCCCTTTCCCCATTGTCTTCCAGTGGGCAGGATGCATCTAAGTGAAGGATGTTGTGTTGGATTACTACTACTGATGAGGGCTTTTAAACATTTTAACATGTGGCATCATTGTTATAGCTGTCATTGCTGTCTTGAAATTTATTCTCAGCTCTGAGAAAGGCTTTTAGCCATGTGTCAGGCAGCACGTCAGCAGAAATTGCCAACAAGCATGATTTATATTCAGTCTTTTAGGGCTGTAAGAGTACTGCCTCAGGCTGCTTCAGGTCTGAAAGAGATTAGAAACACACCTTGGCAGTCCATAACCTACATCTGCCCTTGGTCAAACAACTCATTTTATTTGTAGGATTACAGACATTTTCAGTGGCATATTCCTGAATCTGTTTTCCTTGATGATAGATAACTTTAAAAAGTGCCCTCCATCTTTCACCACCCCCCTGCCCTATTCCACCCTATATTTGCACTTATTTTTTCACCCCCAGAATGCAGTGGCTTTAAGGAAAAAGTCAATCCCATTCTAGTTGCCCAACTGTAATTTGTAGTGAGACAGAATTGCTTCGATTTGTCTATAAGGATGTTTATTGCAGGATAGTTTGTAAATAGGGAGTTGGATTAAGTAATATGGTACATCTCATTCAATGAAGTAGTTCTTCTTATTCAATGGAGTATACACAGGCATTAAACATGATTTTTAATTCCATGTTAATAAAAATTTGTTAAGCAAAAAAACAAGTTACAAACCCAAATGTCCATCAACTGATGAATGTATAAATAAAATGTGATATATCCGTACAATGGAATATTATTCAGCCTTAAAAAGGAATAAAGTGCTGATACATGCTATGACATTTATGAACCTTGAAAACATGTTAAGTGAAAGAAGACAGACACAAAAGGCCACATACTATATTATTCCATTTATATGAAAAGCCCATAGTAGGCAAATACACAGAGACAGAGAGTAGATCAGTGGTTGCGAGGGGCTGGGCAGAGGAGGGAATGAGAATAACTGCCAATGGCTATTAAGTTTCTTTCTGGAGTGGTGAAAGTTTTCTGCAGTTAGATGTTTGCAAACTCTTGATATACTAAAAACCACTGTATTGTATACTTTAAAAGGTTGAATTTTATGTTATGTGAATTATATTTCAGTAAAGCTGTTGAAAAAGAGACTAAAAAGAAAAAAAAGCAAATAACCTAACTCCATGAACTTATGATTTTATTTTTGTAAAAACAAAATATAGTATTACTAATAAAAGTATATATTAATAAATAAATAAAATTAAATATATCAATTATATATAGTAATATCTATTAATAAAAAAGACTCATGGTACAGTTACTACTATGATAAAATTATGAGAAAATTGCATTTTCCAATTCTTTGTGCTTATTTGATTTTTTTTTAATTACAAAAATTCTGCTGGTTATTTTTATTAAAACTTTGAAGATGAATGTCATTTTTAAATTAAGAAAGAAGGGGGTAAATGATGGCTGCTTTAGACATACTTTAAAATATTTCTCTTTGTCTTAGAGGGATACTGTAGGCCTTGGAATGGAGCACCAAGTGGGAACTTTCAAATATGGTCCTATGATCCAGAAAGGTCAATTCCTTGTTCCTCTACTTCCATTTTCTCCCACCCAGAAGATAGTATCACATTAAACGTATTGTTTTGAGTGCATGATAAAGATAACATGGAGTAGAAAGTGACTTAACATTTAGCAAGTGTACCTGGTTGCCAGGAATTCTGAAAAAACACTGCATTGTCAGTTACATTAAAATTTTTTTTTTAATGGCTAGAGTTGGTTACATTGAATGCTTCCATTCACTTTCTAATGGAGAGAACTTAGTCAAATAGCATACTGTAGCTGAAAGAGAGGCTGGAAAACATAGCTTCTAACGTTGGCCATGGGCCCTTTAAGAACTATGATAGTTTGGAAGAAGAGGAGAATGGATTTTTGGGGAAACTAGCAGACTGCCTCCCAGTTGTTTAGAGAATTTTTTCAAATGCAGTGAAATTATATTTATACTTGAAGAAAAATACCTTGAGCAAAAGAACAATTCTGGATTACTAGGAGGTAGTATAATTGTTGGAGCTCGTTAAAAATATGTAAACAATGCTTTGAGTTGAATGGCTGATGGATATTCATCTGCCCATAGGCAGGTTACTAAATTAAATGACACATAGAAATCATTTGAGCTATGTGATCATTAGTACCCTTGATCTTTGTTCTTTTTTATTTTAAACAAAGATGAGATTTCCTATAAGCAACTCATGTTCTTGTTTACCTTTTGTATCTAATTTTTGCTAAGTGATATAACATCAGGATGGCTTTTCTATTCAAAGAATTCATCATGTTAACTCAAGTCCTGTAATAATTCCTATGTTAGTTAATGTAATGCTAGCTGCTGTAATGAATAAATCCCCCAATTTCAGTATCTCGATGAAATAAAATTTATTTCTTACTCAGATGGGCAGCTTTCAATGTGGTGAGCCAGCGACCCAGGCTCCTTCCTTCTGTTGACTCTACCAACTTTTAGATCTCTGTAGTCCTTAACTTCTAGCTGGGAAAAAGAGAACCTGGGAAATAAATGGGAGGTTTTTATGGCCCAGGCCTGGAAGTGGAGTAAAAACTTCCACTCACAGCCCATTGGCCAGACATTAGTCACATGACCACACCTAACCAAAGGGAGGCTGGGAAATGTAGCCCGTTGCAGTCTCTTACCTAGGAAGAAAGGAAAGAGAATTGGGGAATAAGTAACCGGTTTCTGTCGCAACTCTTTATCTCAAAGGACATAGAGTCTAAACTCTTTATCAAGGACTACAGGGTCATTTATGGTTTGTTCCTGTTTACCTTTAGAGCCTCATCTTGCCTCTTGAACTCTATTCCACTTTGGGTAACTAAATCATAGAGATCCTGAGGTGTTGATAGTTCATGTAATAATACTGTTTGCCAGTAGAATAGTGACTAGCAATTATTTAAATCTTTTGATCTTCTTATCTTTAGTTGCATGAGACTAACCAGCTTTTATCAACACTTTTCCCACCAAACAAAAAAGACAGTGTATTGTGAGCGTTATTGCTTAACTACTGTTTCATGTTTTGTGGCATAAGTGTTTTTTTGCATCCCAGCAAATCTTAAAGAATATATATTTTTAAAGATTTATTTATTTTATTTACTTTTAGCTGTGTTGGGTCTTAGTTGCGGCATGCGGGATCTTTTGTTGTAGTGCACGGGCTTCTCTCTAGTTGTGGCGTGTGGGTTTTCTCTTCTCTAGTTGTTGCGCATGGGCTCCAGGGCGCGTGGGCTCTGTAGTTTGTGGCACGCGGGCTCTAGTTGAGGTGTGTGAGCTCAGTAATTGTGGCACATGGGCTTAGTGTGCCACAGTTAGTTCAATCCCTGACCAGGGATTGAACCCCCGTCCCCTGCATTGCAAGGCGGATTCTTTACCACTGGACCACCAGGGAGGTCCCAGCACATCTTAAAGACTAGGAAAGAAGGAGTTTCCATTTATATACCCGGGAGAATTTGTTACTTTCCTAAAGGGCTCTCTGGTTTTTATCCTCTTATTCTCCTAGGTGGAGAATGGTTTAACTGGAGTTGCCTAACATACTGGTTCCCACTTAAGAATTACTTGGGCAGTTTGTGAAAAAGATGATTTCAGGCCCCCATCAGAGAATCTGATTCAGTGAGACTGGTGTGGCATCTGAGAATGTGTACTTTTATGGTTCTGATGTAATGGTATATTGGTTATGATTTGAGAAATAATAAACTAGCAGGTTAGAGAATATAGAGTAGTAGACAAGAATACTACTCAGACAAATTTATTCAGCTGTATTACTGAATAGCTCTGAAATCTTGGCCAAGCTTCTTAAACTCTGTGAGAGACTGGATGGGGACTAATGAAACCATCCTAGAAGCTCCTGTTGATGCTGCACTTGCTTTGCTTCTAGAGTCCCGTCCCCACCCCTTCAGTAGTCTTAACCCCATTACTGTAGCTAGACTCCCACTCTATTCAGCTATAGTACATTTCTCAAGAAGGGGTGATGCCTTCACACATGAGGGCTGAAAATTTGGATTTTAGAACCTGGAAAGAGTTTAGGCTCAGTGAAAGAAAAAGCTAGGGACCTGGTCATTTTCTTAAATTTTCCCTTTTAAAGCCAAGTTATTGGCTACTTGCAGATAGGGAGCCACTGGTGTGATGTAGCTGCTAAAAATTCAACACAATCATGGATTGCACTAAGAGATGTTAGAATTCGTATCAACAAAGAAGGACCTGCTTCACTCTGTGGTGACAGTAGTATGTCTGGAATCATGCTCCCTTGTGGAAACACACTCTCCACCTAAACAAGAGCTTTGGCAATCTAGAGCACATCCAGAGGTGAATGAAAAAATGGCATGAGGTCTGGAAACCACATCCCATGAGAAAACATTCAGTCAAATTGGGAAGTTTAATTTTTCTGAAGAGAAGACTTGGTGGTAGCTTAGGGTGATGGGTTAAGAAGGGCATTTAAAATACTCAAGGAGACAAAAAGTGTAAGAAGACTAGACTTATTATTTGATGCCTTAGAGAGCAGAATGAGGACATTGGTAGGAGACAGGTCAGGGTAAAAGAAGTTTCCATGCTGAGAAATGTCCAGTTGTGGGAAGAATGGAGGCTCATGACCAGATCCAGAGGTGGTTGTGAGCAGTATCTCTCTATCAAGAGGTAGTTAAGTTATATGAGGTCCCAGAGTCCGTGGTTGGACTGAGGGACTGGATGACCTAATGGGCTGTACCATCGCACTTCTCTTTCTGCTAATGCTATTGAAAATGTGCCAGGTGATTTTGAACTCATAATCTTCCATGTTTTCACCTATTCTATGGAAATAGTCCTATAAAAAATCAGTTTACATGCTTCTTCTGAGGGCAAATTTATAAAGAGAGTGGCTTTCTTAAAGCATAACTTTATCCTCCACCATCTAAATTTGGTTGTGGTCTTTCAGAGTAACTGGACAGTGTTATCCCCACTTCTCTGCGTCTCCCCAGCAGTGGAGAGAGACTATTGTCCTTGGTTTCCATCTTTAAGAAGGAGAAGAAAATTATTAGGAATTGGGTAAAGTTTTGATGGTATTATGGGCAGAGAAAAAAAGGTGCCTGGATCCTGTATTGGTCTAAGCACTCTTCTCCTAAAGGTTCCTGAGGCAGATACACACACAATGGATAACAGCAGATAGGAAATAAAGTTCCGCTTTTAAAATAAGCTGGTAATAGACCCACACACATAGAAAATAAACTTACGGTTACCAAAGTGGGAAGGGGAGGGAGGGATAAATTAGGAGTTTGGGATTGACATATATACTCTAGTATATATAAAATAGATAACCAACAGGACCTACTGTATAGCACAGGCAACTATACTAAATATTTTGTAATAACCTATAAGGGAAAATAATCTGGATATATATATATATATATACACACACACACACACACACACACACACACACATGAATCACTTTGCTGTATACCTGAAACTAACACAATATTGTAAATCAACTATACTTCAATAAAGAAAAATAATCTGGTAAAATCAATGCAAAGCTCTTTGGTAAAAGTTGAGTTAGTATGATAGGAATTTGGGGTTAGGTTTTGATGGTATTAGGATGTTAGTACAGTCTGGGGGCCTTAGAATACATGAATTTTTACCTTGGTCACCTATATTGCAGGAAGTTTCCCAGGAAGCTCCACCCATGAGCAAAAATGACAGATGGGAAACCAAATTTTACTTTGTTAGTGCCTGGGTGAGTATCCCTTTCACTAATGTAGGACTCTCTAGTGAAAGCTAGGTTGGCATAGATGGCCCAGCCAAAGGTCCACACACTCTAAATCTCTGAATCTTAATCCCTTTTGATAAACCACTAGATACACAGACACATGCAACATTACATGCATTTATGATCATATTTGAGAAGAGAGAAGAATCTGGGCCTCAGGATATCCTGGCACAGCTTACTCCATGACACTTGGGGAAGGGAAACAAGTGCTACAAAGGAAATCAAGGTGACCTGCATGCTCAGGTGAGGGTCCATGACTCATTGAGGAGGATAGAAGCTGGGAATAGTGAAAGAAAGGGATGCATAACTGGGTGGCCTTTAAAAGTATAATGATTCCACCCAGTGAAACATGGCTCCGTCACTGCCAGCTGGAACCTTGTCTAGAGGAAAGAGAATGCTGCAGCTCAGTGAACAGAAGAGGATAAAAAGCATCAAGACAACCTAGTTCCCAAGTAGATGTGGCTCGTTCAGTCAAACCCACTGCACAGGAGAGTGGCAAAGGGTAAGATAGGTGGGTCTGAGGTAGATCCTGGCTTGCTTACCTGGCCATTTAGCCACATGGAAACAGGACTACACTCAGCAAGATGGCCAGGTTCCCAGGGAGATCAAGCTGAGCTCACCAGGCTGGCCATATAACATGATAATGGTAGAGGCCAGAGCAAGATGGCCAAATCAGCTTGGGTCTTAACTAGACAAAGGTGTGGAAGCTGGAAGTAGAAAAAAGTGAGTTCCCTTCATGGGATCTTTTAATGCACAATGACCCTACTCAGTGTGGTTCTGTCAGCATCCTGAAATTAGCCCAGTAATATTAGCAACGCTTTCTCTTGATATGTGAGTTGGTGATGGTGGGTAGGGAGGACTTAGGGTCTTTCCATTCTCCACTAAAATATTCATGCTACATGGAATGGAGTAATTTCTAAAAGGACTTCTAGTACCTTAAAGATGCAGAAAATTTGACCTTCAGGCTGCCAGGGGTCTGTGGTTGTGGATCTTTGGTCTTGAGACCTTCATTCTTATGTTATATTAACATGCAACATCTACAGGAGAGATCAAATCTAGCTTCACATTATAAGAAACAGAAGAGGAGCAGTATGGTATAGGGTTAAGACCCTGTGCTCTGGAGTTTACTGTCTGAACTCAGATCTGACCCTTCCTACCTCTAAGTGTCAGTTTCCTCATGTGTAAATTGGGATGATGATATTAATATGTGTCAAAAGGGAGAATGCACACAAAACATTAGACTTATGCATAATAGGCTCTCTAAAAGTTAGCTGTTTGATTTTGTTTTTCAGGGAAAACTAATCATATAAAATGATCCTCAGATCCTTCAAATATATATAACCCTCTTCCTCTAAGAAGATCAAAATATTTTCCTACCTATAATTATAGTTGTCTTCATGGTATCTTGGTGATTTGAAATAATTTAACATAAGTGGAAACATTTGGAACTCAGAACTAAGCTCAGTATGTGTTCTCAATACAAGAATACTTTGATCTTTGGTTACATGCTTGAGGTGATGTGAGCAGTACCCTATGGTTAGAACCCAGAAGTGCTGCTGTCTCTTCCCCTGTACCATCCACGATGGGCTGGACTGGTCTTTACCTCCAAAGTGAATTTGCGGTTTTGTTGACAGCATTGTCTGAACCTTGGGGCTGAACTTGGGGACCATCTTGCTGGTCACACTGGACTGCAGAGCCAGAAGGAGAGAAGGGAGAGGGATAAGCTGTAGCTGGCTCTGGGTGCATGATCTCATCTTGAGGGGGTTGGTTTTAAAGTGCCTAATCTTCCATCTGTTGCACAGGCCTGAAGCATCTCTAGGGTCTGTAATGAACTTTCTGTCTCTTATTTCTTGTGACTACACTTGAGGTTATCCATTCTGAATTCCAGAAACAAATAGGCCACCAATTCTAGGAATTCTGGTATTTAGAATCACAGGACGTTACAGTTTGCAGAGACCTTAAAGATCATCTTCTTCAGCCTTCTTAGTTTACAGATTACAAAACTGAGTCCCAGGAAGGTCAAGAAACTTGTCAAAGATCATAGAGCTAGTTACTGGAATGACTCAGATTATAGTGTGCGTTTTATAACACAGTGGTTAAGATTGGTTAAAAATACAGTCTCTGGAACCAGCCAGCCCCTATTCAAGTTACCAGTAACAACTCTCTCCCAAATAAGAAACTTAGAAAAGTTAATTAAGTCCTCTCTGCCTCAGTTTCCTCATATGTAACTGAGGATAATAATGGTACCTACCTCATAGGTTGTCATGAGGTTTAAATTGGGTAAAACATATAAAGGATTTTTAGAACAAAGCCTTACACTTAGTAAAACCCTCAATTAATAATGTAACTTATTACCATTAATTTTAGATCACAGTTCTTTCAGTCTGGGCACAAGATTTTAGGCAACAATAGATAGTCACCAATTCTTTCTGTGTAAAAGCACATCCGGAGTCTTAATAATCTTCAGCCCCTCCACTGGCAACAACCTAGTCTAAGCCCCGTTTTCTCTCACCTAGATTACTGCAGTAGCTCCCTCATTGGTCCTCTGCTTCCTCTCTCAAACTTTGTTCTAGTTATTGATTGTTGCATAACAAGATTTACCAAAATGTTTGCTCACAATTTTGTGGGCCAGGAATTCAGAATTGCTCATCAGGATGGTTTGTCTTTGCATTGTCTCCTTGCATTGTCACGTGGGGCAGCTTGACTGAGGCTAGAGGATCTACTTCCAAGATGGTCCACTCATATGGCTGGAAAGTTAATGTTGGCTCTTGGCTATGAGGTTAGCCAGGGCTGTCATCTGGGACCTCAGTTCCTCTCCATAATGGCCTTTCCTTGAGGCTACCTGGGCTTTCCCATGGCATGGTGGCTGAGTTACATATGAATGAGTGTTCCAAGACACTGGAAGTGGAAGCTGCCAGTTTCTGAATGCCTGGGTCTTCACTTTCATTATATTCTATTGGTCAACACAATTACGCAGCCAGCCCAGATTCAAGGGAAGAAAAAATAGACCCCACCTTTCAATGAGAGGAGTGTCAAAAAATTTGTGATTGTCTTTAATATTCCATGTCCTTCTATAATCAGGTATTTTCAGAGTATCACAATCCAACTTTAAAAAGTGTAAATCAGATCATGTCACTTACCATTGCTTTAAAGCTCTCATATTTCTACTCATCACACTCAGGATACAATTAAGACTTTACTGTGGCCTATGAGGTTCTACACATCAGGCCCTTAGTTGACTTTCTAACCTCATTTCCTTTGTCACCTTTTCAAATTGTATTCTCTGACACTTTATGTAAAGCAGTGCCCTGTTACTTTGTATACCCTTGCCCTGCATTATTTTTTTCATGCACTTATCATTGCCTGATATATTCTAATTTTAGCTATTGATTTATCCAACTCAGCCCCTAGAGTGTGAGTCCATGAGGGCAGGGACTTTAGTCAGTCCCTTATCTCCATTGCCTAGAACAATGTTTGGCACTCTACTAGTAGGTACTCTATAAGTATTTGTTGAATTAATGAATGGTACATTTTGAATTTTTTCTCTGCCAGGAAAAAAGCTTCTGTGTACATGACTTTCTGCCATACTTTCTCTCTTTCCTTGGAGCGAGAGTAGACTTGGTGTCTATCAAGTTTATTTACCTATGCAGTATAAGGAGGGAAAGCAAGATGAAAGATACAATGCTTTTGGCAGGAGAAAGGGTTGGAAATCAGTTGGCTAATATTATATGGGAAGTACCACTGTTAATTTACGTATTTAGGACATGTGTGTGTAATAAGATACAGATGATACAATATGTGCTCATAAAGAGTTTAGGATTAGAGAAATGTCAGTGTGATGATGACTCAAGTGTGGCAGAAAGTCTAAATGAAAAGATTGGTGGCATTGAAATCAGACAAACCTGTACTCTTTTCTCTAGGCATGAGACCCAGTAATCAACTTGCTTAACTTCTTTGAGCCTTGGCTTCTTCATCTATGAAGAATACATACTAATATTCTCTAAACATCTCTGTGAGAATTAAACATGTCATTCTATCTGTGGTAGGCTTAAAACACGACTGCAGATTTTTGGTCATTGCTTCCATTGAGAGGTGGGGGGTCTATGTACCCTCCCCTTAAATTTAGGCAGATTGTGTTTGCTTAGGCCAAAAGAGTACAGCAGAAGTGATAGTATGTTACCTCCAAAGTTAGATCATAAATGGCCAGACAGAGTTCTCATTCTTGAAACACTGAGCTACCATATAAGAAGTCTGACTACCCTGACACCACCATGCTGGGGTGGCCACATGTAAGCCTAGTTGCGTCCTAGTTGAGCTGTTCTTCAGCCGTCTCAGCTCAAGCAACAGATATTTGAGTGAAGATACCATCTTGGATGTGGATCCTCCAGCTACTCCAGCTCTTGGTTATTGAGTCACTCCCAGCCCTGAAGGTTACCTCAGCCAAAGCCCCAAACAAGATGAACAGAGAAGAACTGTCCCCACAGTGCTCTTTCCAAATCCCTGACACACAGAATTCATGAGCATAATAAAATGGCTACTGTTTCAAGTCCCTGTGTTTGGGGGATGGTTTGTTACACAGTGAGAGACAACTGGAACAGAATGGAAGCCACCCAACAGTCCTTTGTATAAAGTAGGTGATCTCAGCATGTAAGTTCCCTCCTCCTTTCCTTCTAAATATAATAGGAGGTTAAAGAGGAGGGACCTGCCTGCAGACTTTATGGAGTGGTAGGTTTTGAGTTAGGTCTTAAAGGTAGCACAGGATTTCAACAGGGAGATGAAAGGGTGTCACAGAAAGACATTCCAGGCAAGGAATGTCGGTGGGAGTGAGCGTGGCTAGCACCGGAGACTTAGAGTAAGTCTTTAGATGACTCACTGTTAGAAGTATGCAGTGGTCAGCCCCTACTCCTTCAGACAGGAGATAAAACTGCTCAGAAGGAAGGGACTTCCTAAGTAGCCCCTCCTTTATTTTATGCTGAGAAATGAAATGTGGTGATCGGACCTTGCCACCAGGGCCCACCCTCCAGGCCTAGTCCTCACCAGGAGTAAGTCACAGACACTGCAGCACTGCTGGGGTCCTCACACTGGCCCCTTGCTTCTGGCTTGGTACACTCTCTGTGCCTGCCTCTCGCTGCTCCCTTCTGTGGTCCCTTCTCAGGCCCTCTTCTTACCCACTTGCCTCAGCTTCATTCTCTTTGTTTACTGCTTGAGACTCTCCTATCCCTCTATGGCCCAACATGTTTTTCCTCCTATTTCTTCTGTAGGAGTAGAAATAAAAGTGCAATTTTGCCACTTTCTCATGCTTTACCGAAACATGGACACCTTTTAAAAAGGGAGAGTGTTTGTGAGTGTGTATATACTTACCATTCACATTCACCTTTATTTCAGGCGGGGAATTTATATTAAAAACACTCTAATAGATGGCAGTCTTTTCAGGAGTGAAGACCATGACTTTTAGGTAAATTATGATTCTTGCCTAAGACAGTTCTCAAGTGTATCTACACTGAATAAATAATGAGCTACCATGAAAGGATTTTCAATTCTTAGTGTGCAAGAAATCCTTTCCACCTCAGTGGGGCAGCAGAGTTGCCACCATGTTAGACTTGAATCTGAGAGCTGTATTTATTGAGCACCCCAAGCTTCTTCCCCACTAAGATGGAACCTAGAGTCTGAGATTCCCCTGGGAGCAGAATTCAGCACAACCTGATGGCAGAATTTTTGATCCTGGCCTGAGCAGTATTATCAGTCCTTACACTAGGTCAATTTCATGGACATCATTTTCTTACTTCATTCTCCCAACCTGATGGTTTCTATCTATAAACAGGGCAGAGTTTTCTTGGTGTGTTGAATCATCATTAAAATCCGAGTAACCCTGATGTTCAAAGAACAGACTAGTATGGTACCACTATAAAGCAACTCTGTATTAATAATGCTTCTATAAACCCAGCTGGCTCTTTCCCTACCCTTGGATAAAATCTTGGCTGAGCTTGAAAGTTATCTTCTTATTTTCAGATAATAAAATGTTTTCTAGTCACTTTAGCTGGAAAGATATAAGCTAGACTCAGTTCCATTTATTAGGTCCAGTTCAGTGTAATGATGAAAAGTAGGAACCCACTCAAAGGTAAAACTTCAGACCTATGCAGATAGAAGGCTGAAAGTGGTGAAGGGGACAGAGTAGGGGGTGTCTGAATGTAGGGGGTACCTACAATTCTCAGTGTTATATTTCTGCCCTTCCTCCCCCAGCTTGCTAACCATGTTTCTGACCTTCATCCCACATTGGCATCTTGAAGTTGGGGGATGGGTATGAAAGGAAAGGAATGAGGACAGGTGAGGTCCTATAGGACTGGAACTCTTGTGAGCTGGCGCTGGAGCACTGTAGGCTAGGAAGAAGGTTGAAGCTGATTCTCCTGTGGCATGTTTTTGAGTTTTTGGAACTTCCCTCAATAACTCACCACTGAGGATCTTTAGCCTGCTGTGTTCTGTCACAAGTGAAGTACACGCTGGCTGGCTGCCTACGTTACCTTCCTCAGATCTGGGCATCTGGTGATTTATCTCTAGCACATTTCTGCTGAGGTTTCCTTGCTCCCCCAGAGGGTCCTTATATTAGTTTCCTATTGCTGTAAAATAAATTACTACAAACTTAGTGGCTTAAAACAATGTAAATTTATTATCTCACAGTTTCTGTAGGCCAGAAGTCTAGGCACAGCATGACTGGGTCCTCTGCTCAGGGTCCGACTAGGCTGAAATCAAGGTGTTGGCCAGAGTGGTGATCTCAAATGTGGTCAGGGGTCCTTTTCCGATCTCACATGATTGTTGGCAAAATTTATTTCCTTGCAGCTCAAGAACTCCCAAAGGCTGCATCTTTCAGGCCAGCAGGAGAGAGTCTCTGTGACACTTTGCCTTCTTTTAAAGCTCATTGAATTAGGTCAGGCCCGCTCAGGAAATCTGTCCTTTGATCAACTCAGAGGATTAGTAGCCTAATCATGGGAGTGATATTCTATCATGTTCATAAGTCTTGCCCAATAGAGGCGATTATACAAGGGGAGGGGATTATATAGGAATGTACACAAGGGGGCGGGAATCTTAAAGATTGCCATACCTCTCTTGGGAAGGGACTATAATTCCTCCCCACCCAGCTGTCATCTCTCTCATGTGGCCCATGTCTGAGATTCTCTTTCTGTGGGGATACAATTGCTTTCCAGTTACAGCTCCCTACTCTTCTTCTACAGGCTGCTTTAGCTAGCTCTGGCCCTTTATATTTCTCAGATATGGCCCAGTTTCCATTTACTTTGTCTCTGGAGACCTCTAACAAGCTCACCAAGTGATCTCCTTGAAGCCTCTCTCATTAGTACTGAGGTGAGGGTAGAAATTTCCAAAAAAATTCCTTGCTTCAATCTTCAGTTCTTCCAGCCTTATCAAATGGTTTCTTTATATACCCGTGAGCGGGTGAGGGAACAAGGGTCACAAAACAGTTTGAGAACACCTCTTTTGTAAATCCTGCTCAGCTTGTTTGTTATCTCACTTTGAAATTTGGGGATAATTGGCACCACTCTTGTGGTCTCAGTTAAAACTGAGACCAAAACAGTTCCACAACATTCTGGTATTTGAAGCTTATTATTGCTCGCTTTCAGTGGGTTCTCACTATGTGTCACACTCCACTATGCACATAAAAGGGGGAAACTGAGGCTTAGAGGTTAAATTACTTGTTCAGAGCCACGCTGTTGATAAACAGTAGAGCTGCAGTTTGAATCCAGGTCTGACAACACAGCCCATGTCTTAACCACTATCTGTACTGCCTTTGTAATATTTTTGTTCCCAACTTTTAATCCCCAAATAAAATCACTTGGGTTGCATTGAATCAAATTGCCTAGCGATAATTAGACTGCTGAATTTATTGTCATTTTGGTTCTGTCTCTTTTTGTGTTATATATTTATGGAAAATCTCATGGCAAATACTGGTACAGTTAGGGCTGTGTCTTTCCTCCTGCTCTGGGAAAACATCCCCCGTGATGTTCTGATCAGTTACTTACAAACAATTGACTGACTGCAGATCTGGCCCTTTGTCAACTAGAAGCGCAAAGAAAGCTTATCAAATTCAGAGTCTGAGAATACGATTGGGACGATGGGCAAAGGCAACCCAAGGAGCACCTTTTTTATATCTCAGGCAATGTTCTTGCAAGTGTCTAGGTTTACATGGCAGTCTTAGAGTGGGTCACAAGTGGAAAGTTTGAGAAATTACATTCCGTGGATGGAGGGCTAATTGTGTGCTGTTGATTTGTTTTTGTAATTTCCCTCTGTCACAACTAAAGAAAGAGCCCACACTTGGATGTGGATATTTATTGAATATATTTCATAACTGCCTTTTTTGAAGCGTCTGGTTGCCTTATGTTGATTCAGAACATTCGCCACCCTGCTACTCAGCTGTTTTTTTTTTTTTTTTTTTTTTTGGTCACAGGCAGAGTCAACCCACCAAATAGAGCCAAACCTTAGGATTGCAGGAGACTCAGCCACTCTCTAGGCTGGAAAATGTGTCTTAGTAACAATAAGCTACCTCGAGGCATTTGAAGCGGCCAGCTCTCCTTGGCTTAGGCCAAGGTGGCAGAGAACAGTACAATGATTGCATCTCGTGTGGAAGGATTTCTGGGGTAACTTTAGCCCCATGGGGATGGAGAGTTTGGGAATGGTACCAGGATAAGAATTAAGACCAAATGTGCAGGCAGGAAGGCAGACTTTAATAGACTGTTGGTTGTTCAGCAGGACACTGAATGCTATTTCTGAGCTAGAGCTTTGAAATCTTCAGGTCTATACCAAAGATGTGTTGCTCTTGATTAGCCACACAATCTTTCTTCTGTAGCTTTCCATAGTAAGAATTTAATCTCAGGCTGCCTTCCCTTGCTATCAAATGGAGTATGCTCAGGGAATGGAAATTAATTTCAATAGTTGACTAAATAAAACCCAATTAAGAAGATAAATTTGCTCCCAGTGAAACATGTGCCATACATTCCAGAACAATGCAGAAATGACTTACTTTGGATGGTCTGGCTTTATTCCTAAGTTACCGTCTCCATATTTCTGTTCCCTAATTAGGGAAACAGCCCAGAGGAGACTAAGGAGAGAATGGGTTGCCTTTTGTAAGCTTTAAAAGGTCATTGCAGGCCCATGAATTTAAGTCCATGGAGAAAGGAAAGTGGTGGAGAAACTCTGAGCTTGGATGGGGTTTTGTGGTTAGATATGATGCAACCAGGAATGAGTGTTGGAAGTTCTGTTCTCCAGATGGCTTCGTGTCTCAGACCAGGCCAGAGATATCATTTAATTCCCTTGAGCTACTCATGTTAAATATGTCTGGGATAGAAAACACAACTAAGTTAGAAGTCTGTAGAGGAAGAGCTTGTTCTGGGAAATTCCTTTCCATGTAGCTGGTCTCAGCCCTTTGTGGGGGATTTTTCTATGCTCCCTGAAACAAAATTCCTGGGGAGTTAATGATCACCTTTATTAAATAGAGGTCCTTATTGGGACACTATTGATAAAAGGAACCTCACCTTTGTTGAGAACTGACAGTGTATCATGAATTTAGTACACAGATGATTGAATGAGTTAATATAGAGAGTAAATTTTTATCCCTGTTTTACAGAATGAAAAAATTGAGTCAAAGAGTGGTTAAGTTGTCCAGGGGTGAGTGAGAAGTTTTGAATTGAAGCAAATCTTCTGAATCCCGTGTTCCCTCTAATACTGCACCATTGCAATAACATCATCATCATCATCATAGTTAATATGTACTCAGTACTTTTAATATTCAAAACTTTTCATGTTTATTTCCTCATCTAAATAAGGTATGTATAAATGAGATAAGGAGAAATTGAACAGTTTGTCTAAAATCACACAGAAAGTTGAGATCAGAATCAGAGCCCAGGGGCCTGGTGATTATTTCAGGGAACTGTACATCAGGTCCTACCTGGGAAATCTGAAGATCAGCCACCTAAGTTGTCAGAGTCTTTTGGGGCAATTTTTTTCTCAGTGCTTATTCAAGCTAGGAATGTGCTTAGTGCAATATTTTCCTTGAAGGAGTGATGTGGGGAGCATTTACGGGACCACTTTGTCCCTTTTCTTGCAGAAGAGGCTGAGTTTTTCTGGAGTATCTTTCCCCTAGTAAAGCTTCATTCTGGTCACTGTGTTACCTGGACAGAGAACAGATTGTTGGTCAGAGCTATTGTATCCTGCTGTGTAGGCTGTACACTGCACACATAGTCGCTGATTTGTAGAGTGCCTTTGGAGTCATGCAAATGGTAGCTGTGCCTAGTAGCTGATTCGTCACATTCTGACACTGAGCTGCCAAGAAAGGGCAGCAATTGGGGTGTTGGGAACACATTTTTCTTCTTAGGTTACAGTGTATCAGGCTGACCTTCTCCAGAAGACATTTGTCAATCCGTTAGATCCACCAGTGTCTCATTAGATTCAGGGTTGTTCTGGGCCCTGTGATGATGGACAGAGATGCCTTACCTTGCTGAAGACCCTGGCTAAGACAACCTATTTCCTTGAATAGGAAAGGGATCTTCAGGTTCAATGTCTCATATTGGCCAAGTAACAGTAATGATTTCATTATCTATCGTCTATCTATTTATCTATCTATCGATCTATCATCTATTCATCTATCCACAAAGAAAGGGGATTCATTTGTTCTTAGGACTACCTGATTGTAAGAGTATTTAGCCTTTCCCCTTCACTAATCTTGTTTCAGTCTGGAACTACTTTTGTTTATGTTCAACTCTCTTGAATAAATATTGGCAAGACTTTTATGGGCTTGCTGGCATTGATTGTTGATATAAAATGGTGTAAAATTATGAGGAACCTTTGAAATTCTCAAGGACAGTATTTGCATTTCCAGGAAATTTGTAAATAGATGGGGCAAAAGAAGAGGCTTTTGTGTCCAGATTACTCCTCTATACTTAGCTCTTCTCATTTGATTTCTGATCAATAACAGGAGGATGCCTGGTGACTTTGTATGTTTAGATTGAAAACAATATCGCCATGTTAATAATCACCGTTGGTTGATGCAGCAGATTAGGCTGTTTTATCGTTAAGAATGAATCTGCGCAGGCTTTAAAGTTTATGAAATATAGAATTTCCTCTTCTAGAAAATGTTAAAAATAAAACAACCTGGGTTTCTAGGTTTAAAAGAGCTTAGCCTGGTCAGAAGTGCCAATTTATCTGTAATCAAAAAGTAATAATTGTTCCATGATTCAATGGCTACATTTGTGCCTTTATGAATAAAGAAAAAAGGGATTTAATTTATTATAGACTGAGTGTAAGCAAATGTTCTTGCATGATGGCTTTTACAAGGCTTGTCTGCTGCCCGTGGTTCCGAAAACTGAATGCATTGCCATTCATTTGCAGTAGAAAGAAAGAACTCTTACTTTTTTCTTTTTTGGCCGCACTGCGCGGTATGCAGGATCTTAGTTCCTTGACTAGGGATTGAATCCGTGCCCCCTGTAGTGGTAGCACGGAGTCCTAACCACTGGACAGCCAGGGAATTTGTTGTGTGCATGGGAATGATCGAGCAAGTGAGAGAAACTACACTACTAGTGCATGTGTTTGTTCGGTTTATCTTCCTTTGTGAGACGTGTTAAGTTTACGTTAGAAAGTGGGCTAATGACAAACTAAGTTTGGGGTTTTATTGATCAAAGTTTGAACTAGAACTTCCATGTCCCTTTCCTGGAATTCCATCTCCTATAATGTCCTCGCTGTGTATCTTGGAAGAGGTCTCTTTCTCTCTGGGTCCCCTCAGGTCTTCCTGTGACCCAGAAGGACAATTTCTACAGTGTCTGGTTGGGACAGCAGAGCCAGACCAAAATAGTATACTCCTGGGCTCTGAGTCCTGACCTTTTTTGGAATTACAAACACCAGATCTTTTGACTTCATGGCACACTCCCACTCTTCTTAAAAGTGCTGTATGGCACTTTTTAAATTAAAGTGAATTAACGCTCTCTGTTTTCAGAATTTGGGCAGTGTAAAACTGGGGCTGTAATTCATTGTTTCAAAGATTCTTGAAAGGCGATAGCAGCTTACGTTGACTGAGTTCTTACCTGTGGGTCTGGCACTGGGCAAAGAGATTTATATCCTTCTCTCTTCTACAATCCTATAAGGTAGCTCTTGTTATGAGTGCTACTTTAGAGATGATAAACTCAAGGCAGAAAGAGGTAAGATCCATTGCCAAGGTTACCCAGTAGGTAGTGGTAGTAGAGATGGAACCTGACTGTGGAAAGAATGAATCTGGTCCTACTTCAGGCAGCAAGAGGAAGCTCTCACTGTGTTTGAGACCCATGAGAGAGGTCATCCTCATCCTCATGGTCTCTCGTGGTGACTCTTTGTGAGGTCACCAGATAATACTCTTTCAGTGGTAGTTCTCTCTTTCTAATGGCATTAGGACTGCTGGGATCAAGGACAGCCACTGAAACAACACTTTTGGAAGGCATGGAAGGTATTGGAGTCTCAGGAAAACATTAGTTATTTTTCAGTTACGCTAGACACAAGGGCACAACCAAATATAACGTTGATTCTCTAAAGGCTTCTGGGTAGATTATAATGGGTCAGTGAGGCAGTCTGATAGTATGAGACTAGAACTTCCCCAAGCAGTGGCTCTTGTTGGAAATTCACACTATTCAGTGCAATCATTCATGAGTTAATAACCAAGACCTCCAGCCTGATCACATCACTGAAATGTGGTTGAGTTTCCCAGCTGGGTGTTGTGTAGGTTATTCTCCTGGCTTGGAACAGCATGAATGGAGACAATTCTAAAATCAAATGTCACAGAATTGTTCAACCCACTGCAATAAGAATTTCCTGAGTGCCTACCTTGAGCAAAGATGCAGGACAGGGGTCTCAAAGACAAGTAAGACTTAATCCTTGCCCTGAAAGAGGGCTGTGATCTAGCCTGGGTCTGGGACACATGTACAAATAACTCTTTTGCAAGGAGAGAAACATTGTGTTTTAATTATCAGGCTTGTCCAGCATCTAAATCATCCTTCTCTGAAAGTTGAATTCATAGCTGATGATTCATCAGCTGTGGAGAAAGAGATGGTACTTACGTGGATACTTTCATTTTTAATCCAGTCATTTATTTATTTAATTGATGGTGGCTCTTTCCCTCAGAAGTTTGTAGCAGATCAAAATATTAATGTTGGCAGATGATCAGCTGTGTTGTGTTCACTTTGCTCTTGTTGCTATTTCAGGCGTTTGTTTTTCCAACCCTTTTGAACCTGTCACTCTCCTGTTTACCACCTTCAAGGTCTGCCTCTGTTCTTAGGATAAAGTCCAAAAATGACAATGTAACCACCACCAACTTCTTTGTTTGCTCAGTACACTTACCTTCTCTTATTTATCCAATACTTCTATATGGCTGAATGGGTGCCAGGCACTGTTCTAAGTGTTTTATATCAGTTAACTCCTTTAAACCCCAAAATAATCCTATAGGGTTTTTGTTATATTCCTCACTCTCCTTTTACAGGTGGGGAAACTGTAGCAAAGATTAAGTAGCTTGCTTGAGGTCAGGCAGCTAGTAACCCAGGCAGCCTGACTGGAGTCTGCTCTCAGCGCTGCACTACATTGGTTCTTTCAGAGCTTTGCCATCTGCTTACTCATTTCAGGGACTTCACAAATATATTCCTTCTGCCTGGAATTGGAGGCCCTCCTTACTCTGGCTCCATCACCACCTCCTTCTCCTTCCTGTTGTCTACCTATTATGTCACCCTTTTAGCTCTCAGTTTAAATAGCACTTTTCCCTGACAATTACCCCAAACGGAATTACTACCATATTACTTACTGCAGAAGCACCCTGTATCTTTCTTTTATTGAACATAACACATTGTGATTAAATATTTGAATAATGAAAATATTTTTCATTTATACTAGACTGTTATGGTTATGCAACTTGAGGGTAGGGCCATGTCTGTGTCCTCGGCACCTGGCACAGTACCTAGCCCATTGTAGGTGCTAAATTAATGTACATTAATTACATTTAATTACATAATTAACTACACTTAAGAAGTTAAATAAACCATCAGACTGGGGACAGACAAGCAGGGAGACTGTCTGTGGTAGAGGGATGAATGCAGACTCCTGGCAGGCAAAGGGCCTGGCAGCTGGTCCTGCCTCCCTCACTGACTGGCTGAATAGTGTTGGGCAAACCCCCTACCCTCTTGAGTCTCCTTTTCCTTATATGTAAAATAGGGCCCCAAACAGCTGTGCATCCACCCCAAAAGCTATTATGAGGACCAAATGAAAGGGGAGAGGAGCACTCATGAGGCCACTCTCTCCTACCTTTTTATTGGTTGTCATGATTTTTTCATATTTATTGAAATGGCATATTTGACTCCATTTGCTTTCTGAAGGTTGTTCATATGAAGGTTGCATAAGAAAAATCAATCAAAGCAGACTGACCAAACCTCTGGACCCAGCTTCAAATTGTAGGAAACACCTAGGACAGAGGAACATGTTGAACTGCACCATGAATATATAGTAAGAAAGATTTAGACTATGGGGAATTCATTGGCTCAAATGCACTGGCTCCTTCAATAGGCAAATTGTAAGGAAAACAAAGAGGTGGAGGTGGTGATGGTAGGAACTATAGATTAAAGTGACTTAATTTCAATTTCTTTTAATGAGCCAGGTAAAATTAGTGTCCAAGGATGCACACGTGGGTGATAAGCCTACAAAAATGCAAGAAAAGGATTACCATAAAAGTTAGGATATTGGTTATGCATTTGGGGAAAGGATACACGAAAAGGCATCTGGGTTGGCTTGGCAACATTCAATTTCTTAACCTGGGTACAAGAGTTTTTGTCTTATAATAATTCATTATACTGTGCATTTTTTGGTGTGTGTGGTTTTCTTTATCTCTGCTTTATCTTTCAGTGAAATGACTTTAAAAAAAATTAAAACAATACAAAGAAAGAACTCAGCCCATGAACAAATAATAATAATATAGAGACATAAATATAAAATATGAGAGATGATAGAAAACTCACAAACATCAGTAAATATATACACTGATGATAGCTTAAGTAAGGAGTGGGTACTTCTGAAACGGACCAGGTAATACATATTTTAGGCTTTTGTGGACTATTCAACTCTGCCATTGTAGGTGAAAGCAGCCATAGACAAAATGTAAACAGTGGGCAGGGCTGTGTTCCAATAAAATTTGATTTGTAAAAATAGTCCAAGGATGAATTTGGCCTAAGGGTGCTGGTTTCCTGACCCCTAATTTGCAATGGTAAGTCAGAATGCTGTCTGGCATGTCTTCCCAGTGTCTACTAGATGAAATCAGCCCAGCTTACACCCAAAACTTTCTTCAAAGTATTTATTAGAGGAGGGGACCCACTTATTCTAACACTGCTTTATCTTTAAAAAGGCTGTGAAAAACCTTATCTTTCGGAATTGCCTTCAGAGATGAGGCGGCAATGGTGGCATGTCTGTGTCTTTAAGTTGAATTTGAGTTTTGGAAATACTGTACTAGTCATTAAGAGCCAATGTTGATGGGTGCTGTTTTCCATCAGAAACTTTCAGGGAGGGGGGACCTTCAGAATGGCAGAGGAGTAAGATGTGGTGATCACCTTCCTCCCCACAAATACATCAAAAATACATCTACATGTGGAACAACTCCTACAGAACACCTGCTGAATGCTGGCAGAAGACCTCAGACTTCCCAAAAGGCAAGAAACTCCCTGCATACCTGGGTAGGGCAAAAGAAAAAAGAAAAAACAGAGACAAAAGAATAGGGATGGCACCTGCACCTCTGGGAGGGAGCTGTGAAGGAGGAAAAGTTTCCACACACTAGGAAGCCCCTTCACTGGCAGAGGTAGGGGGTGGGTGGGGGGGGAGCGTTGGAGCCACAGTGGAGAGCGCAGCAACAGGGGTGCAGAGGGCAAAGCGGAGAGATTCCCGCACAGAGGATCAGTGCCGACCAGCACTCACCAGCCCGAGAGCCTTGTCTACTCACCCGCCGCAGTGGGTCGGGGCTGGGAGCTGAGGCTCAGGCTTCGGAGGTCAGATCCCAGGGAGAGGACTGCGGTTGGCTGCGTGAACACAGCCTGAACAGGACTAGTGCACCACAGCTAGCCGGGAGGGAGTCCAGGAAGAACTCTGGAACTGCCTAAGAGGCAAGAGACCATTGTTTCGGGGTGCACGAGGAGAGGGGTTTCAGAGCAACGCCTAAACGAGCTCCAGAGATGGGTGTGAGCCGCGGCTATCAGTGCGGATACCAGAGATGGGCATGGAACTCTTAAGGCTGCTGCTGCAGCCACCAAGAAGCCTGTGTGCAAGTGCAGGTCACTATCCACACCTCCCCTCCCGAGAGCCTGTGCAGCCGGCCACTGCCAGGGTCCTGTGATGCAGGGACAACTTCCCCGGAAGAACATACGGCATGCCTCAGGCTGTTGCAACCTCATGGTGGCCTCTGCTGCTTCAGGCTCGCCCCACATTCCGTACCCCTCCCTCCCCCCGACCTGAGTGAGCAGGAGCCCCCGAATCAGCTGCTATTTTAACCCCCTCCTGTCTAGGTGGGGAACAGAGGCCCTCAGGCGACCTACGAGCAGAGGCGGGCCAAATCCAAAGCTGAACCCCAGGAGCTGTGTGAACAAAGAAGAGAAAGGGAAATTTCTCTCAGCAGCCTCAGGAGCAACAGATTAAATCTCCACAATCAACTTGATGTACCCTGCATATCTGGAATACCTGAAAAGAAAATGAATCATCCCAAAATTGAGGCAGTGGAATTTGAGAGCAACTGTAGACTTGGGGTTTGCTTTCTGCATCTAATTTGTTTCTGGTTTTATGTTTTTCGTAGTTTAGTATTTAGAGTTTATTATCATTGGTAGATTTGTTTATTGATTTGGTTGCTCTCTTGCTTTTATATATATATATACACACATATATATATATATTTTTTCCTTTTTCTCTTTTTGTGAGTGTATATGTGTATGCTTCTTTGTGTGATTTTGTCTGTACAGCTTTGCTTTTACCATTTGTCCTAGGGTTCTGTCTGTCCACTTTTTTTTTTTTGTATAGTTTTTAACCCTTGTTATCATTGGTGGATTTGTTTATTGGTATGGTTGCTCTCTTCTTTCTTTCTTTCTTTTTATTACTTTTTAATTTTTTTAATATATATATTTTAATTTTAATAATTATTTTATTTTATTTATTACTTTTCTTTCTTTCTTTTTTTTTTTTCTCCCTTTTCTCTGAGCTGTGTGGCTGACAGGGTCTCAGTGTCTGGCTGGGTGTCAGGCCTGAGTGTCTTAGGTGGTAGAGCTGAGTTCAGGACACTGGTCCACCAGAGACCTCCTGGCCCCACATGATATCAAATGGCAAAAGCTCTCCCAGAGATCTCCATCTCAAGGCTAAGACCCAGCTCCACTCAACAACCAGCAAGCTACAGTGCTGGACACCCCATGCCAAACAACTAGCAAGACAGGAACACAACCCCACCCATTAGCAGAGAGGCTACCTAAAATCATAATAAGTTCACAGACACCCCAAAACACACCACTGGACGCTGTCCTGCCCACCAGAAAGACAAGATCCAGCCTCATCCACCAGAACACAGACACCAGTCACCTCCACCAGGAGGCCTACACAAGCCACTGAACCAACCTTACCCACTGGGGGCAGACACCAAAAATGACTACAAACCTGCAGCCTGGGAAAAGGAGACCCCAAATGCAGTAAGTTAAGCAAAATAAGACAGAGAAATACACAGCAGATGAGGGAGCAAAGTAAAAACATACCACACCAAACCAATGAGGAGGAAATAGGCAGTCTACCTGAAAAAGAATTCAGAGTAATGATAGTAAAGATGATCAAAATCTTGGAAATAGAATGGAGAAAATACAAGAAACATTTAACAAGGACCTAGAAGAACTAAAGAGCAAACAAACAATGATGAACAGCACAATAAATGAAATTAAAAATTCTCTAGAAGGGATCAATAGCAGAATAACTGAGGCGGAAAAACTGATAAGTGACCTGGAAGATAAAATAGTGGAAATAACTACTGCAGAACAGAATAAAGAAAAAAGAATGAAAAGAATTGAGGACAGTCTCAGAGACCTCTGGGAAAACATTAAATGCACCAACATTTGAATTATAGGGGTCCCAGAAGAAGAAGAGAAAAAGAAAGGGACTGAGAAAATATTTGAAGAGATTATAGTTGAAAACTTCTCGAATACGTGAAAGGAAGTAGACAAGTCCAGGAAGCACAGAAAGTCCCATAGAGGATAAATCCAAGGAGAAACACGCCGAGACACATATTAATCAAACTATCAAAAGTTAAATACAAATAAAAAATATTAAAAGCAGCAAGGGAAAAGCAACAAATAACATACAAGGGAATCCCCATAAGGTTAACAGCTGATTTCTCAGCACAAACTCTGCAAGCCAGAAGGGTGTGGCAGGACATGTTTAAAGTGGTGAAAGGGAAAAACCTACAACCAAGATTACTCTACCCAACAAGGATCTCATTTAGATTCAACAGAGAAATGAATAGCTTTACAGACAAGCAAAAGCTAAGAGAATTCAGCACCACCAAACCAGATTACCACAAATGCTGAAGGAACTTCTCTAGGCAGGAAACATAAGAGAAGGAAAAGACCTGCAATAACAAACCCAAAACAATTAAGAAAATGGTAATAGGAACATACATATCAATAATTACCTTAAATGTAAATGGATTAAATGCTCCAACCAAAGACATAGACTGGCTGAATGGATACAAAAACAAGACCCGTATATATGCTGTCTACAAGAGACCCACCTCAGACCTAGGGACACATACAGACTGAAAGTGAGGGGATGGAAAAAGATATTCCATGCAAATGGAAATGAAAAGAAAGCTGGAGTTGCAATCTCGTATCAGATAATATGTACTTTCAAATAAAGACTACTACAAGAGACAAAGAAGGACACTACATAATGATCAAGGGATCAATCCAAGAAGAAGATATAATAATTGTAAATATTTATGCACCCAACGTAGGATTGCCTCAATACATAAGGCAAATGCTAACGGCCATAAAAGGGGAAATCAACAGTAACACAATCATAGTACGGGACTTTTAACACCCCACTTTCACCAATGGAGAGATCATCCAAAATGAAAATAAATAAGAAAACACAAGCTTTAAATGACACATTAGACAAGATGGACTTAATTGATATTTATAGGACATTCCATCCAAAAACAACAGAATACACTTTCTTCTCAAGTGCTCATGGAACATTCTCCAGGATAGGTCATATCTTGGGTCACAAATCAAGCCTTGGTAAATTTAAGAAAATTGAAATCATATCAAGTATCTTTTCTGACCACAGTGCTATGAGACTAGATACTAATTGCAGGAAAAAATCTGTAAAAACTACAAACACATGGAAACTAAACAATACACTACTAAATATCCAAGAGATCACTGAAGAAATCAGAGAGGAAATCAAAAAATACCTAGAAACAAACAAAAATGAAGACACGATGACCCAAAACCTATGGGGTGCAGCAAAAGCAGTTCTAAGAGTCAAGTTTATAGCAATACAATCCTACCTCAAGAAACAAGAAACATCTCAAATAAACAACCTAAACTTACACCTAAAGCAATTAGAGAAAGAAGAACAAAAAAACCCAAAGTTAGCAGAAGGAAAGAAATATAAAGATCAGATCAGAAATAAATGAAAAAGAAATGAAGAAAACAATAGCAAAGATCAGTAAATCTAAAAGCTGGTTCTTTGAGAAGATAAAATTGATAAACAGACTCAATTCAATAAAATTATAAATGAAAAAGGAGAAGTAACAGCTGACACTGCAGAAATACAAAGGATCATGAGAGGTTACTGCAAGCAACTATATGCCAATAAAACGGACAACCTGGAAGAAATGGACAAATTCTTAGAAAAGCACAACCTTCCGAGACTGAACCAGGAAGAAATAGAAAATATAAATAGACCAATCACAACCACTGAAATAAAACTGTGATTGAAAAACTTCCAACAAGCAGCCGCATAGCACGCGGAGATCAGCTCGGTGCTTTGTGACCACCTAGAGGGGTGGGCTAGGGAGGGAGGGAGGGAGATGCAAGAGGGAGGAGATATGGGGATATATGTATATGTATAGCTGATTCACTTTGTTATAAAGCAGAAACTAACACACCATTCTAAAGGAATTATACTCCAATAAAGATGTTAAAAAAAAAAAAGAAATCTTCCAAACAAAAGCCCAGGACTAGATGGCTTCACAGGTAAATTGTATCAAACATTTAGAGAAGAGCTAACACCTATCGTTTTCAAAATCTTCCAAAATATAGCAGAGGGAAGAACACTCCCAAACTCATTCTACGAGGCCACCATCACCGTGATACCAAAACCAGACAAAGATGTCACAAAGAAAGAAAACTACAGGCCAATATCACTGATGAACATAGATGCAAAAATCCTCAACGAAATACTAGCAAACAGAATCCAACAGCACATTAAAAGGATCATACACCATGATCTAGTGGGGTTTATCCCAGAAATGCAAAGATCCTTCCATATATGCAAATCAATCAATGTGATAAACCATATTTAGAAATTGAAGGAGAAAAAACATATGATGATCTCAATAAATGCAGAAAACACTTTCAACAAAATTTAACACCCTTTTATGATAAAAAACCCTCCAGAAAGTGGGCATAGAGGGAACTTACCTCAACATAATAAAGGCCAGATATGACAAAGCCACTACCAACATCGTTCACAATGGTGAAAAACTAAACCATTTCCACTAAGATCAGGAACAAGACAAGGTTGCCCACTCTCACCAATATTATTCAACATAGTTTTGGAGGTTTTTGCCACAGCAATCGGAGAAAAAAAAGAAATAAAAGGAATCCAAATTGGAAAAGAAGAAGTAAAGCTGTCACTGTTTGCAGATGACATGATACTATACATAGAGGATCCTAAAGATGCTACCAGAAAACTACTAGAGCTAATCAATGAAGTTGTTAAAGTAGCAGGCTACAAAATTAATACACAGAAATCTCTTGCATTCCTATACACTAACGATGAAAAATCTGAAACAGAAATTAAGGAAACCCTCTCATTTACCACTGCAACAAAAGAATAAAATACCTAGGAATAAACCTACCTAAGGAGAAAAAAGACCTGTATGCAGAAAACTATAAGACACTGATGAAAGACATTAAAGACGATAGAAACAGATGGAGAGATATACCATGTTCTTGGGTTGGAAGAATCAACATTGTGAAAATGACTATACTACCCAAGCAATCTACAGATTCAGTGCAATCCCTATCAAACTACCAATGGCATTTTTCGCAGAATTAGAACAAAAAATTTCACAATTTGTATGGAAACACAAAAGACCCCGAAGAGCCAAAGCATTTTTGAGAAAGATAAATGGAGCTGGAGGAATCAGACTCCCTGACTTCAGACTATACTACAAAGCTACAGTAATCAAGACAGTATGGTACTGGCACAAAAACAGAAATTTAGATCAATGGAACAGGATAGAAAGCCCAGAGATAAACCCGCACACATGTGGCCACCTTATCCTTGATAAAGGAGGCAAGAATATACAATGGAGAAAAGACAGCCTCTTCAATAAGTGATTCTGGGAAAGCTGGACAGCTACATGTAAAAGAATGAGATTAGAAAATTCCCTAACACCATAAACAAAAGTAAACTCAAAATGGATTAAAGACCTAAAATTAAGACCAGACACTGTAAAACTCTTAGAGGAAAACATAGGCAGAAACTCTATGACATAAATCACAGCAAGATCCTTTTTGACCCACCTCCTAGAGAAATGGAAATAAAAATAAACAAATGGGACCTAATGAAACTTGAAAGCTTTTACACAGCAAAGGAAACCATAAACAAGATGAAAAGACAACCCTCAGAATGGGAGAAAATATTTGCAAATGAAGCAACTTTCAAAGGATTAATCTCCAAAATTTACAAGCAGCTCATGCAGCTCAATATCAAAAAAACAAACAACCCAATCCAAAAATGGGCAGAAGACCTAAATAGACATTTCTCCAAAGAAGATATACAGATTGCCAACAAACACATGAAAGGGTGCTCAACATCACTAATCATTAGAGAAATGCAAATCAAAACTACAATGAGGTATCACCTCACACCAGTCTGAATGGCCATCATCAAAAAATCTACAAACAATAAATGCTGGAGAGGGTGTGGAGAAAATGGGACCCTCTTGCACTGTTAGTGGGAGTGTAAATTGATACAGCCACTATGGAGAACAGTATGTAGGTTCCTTAAAAAACTAGAAGTAGAACTACCATATGACCCAGCAATCCCAGTACTGGGCATATACCCTGAGAAAACCATAATTCAAAAAGACTCATGTACCACAATGTTCATTGCAGCTCTGTTTACAATAGCCAGGACATAGAAGCAACCTAAGTGTCCATTGACAGATGAATGGATAAAGATGTGGCACATATATATATAATGCAATATTACTCAGCCATAAAAAGAAACAAATTTGAGTTATTTGTAGTGAGGTTGATTGACCTAGAGACTGTCATACAGAGTAAAGTAAGTCAGAAAGAGAAAACCATATACCGTATGCTAACACATATGTATGGAATCTAAAAAAAAAAGAAAAAGGTTCTGAAGAACCTAGGGACAGGACAGGAATAAAGACACAGATGTAGAGAATGGACTTGAGGACACGGGGAGGGGGAAGCATAAGCTGGGACGAAGTGAGAGAGTGGCATGGGCATATATACAGTACCAAATGTAAAATAGATAGCTAATGGGAAGCAGCTGCATAGCGCAGGGCGATCAGCTCGGTGTTTTGTGTCCAACTAGAGGGGTGGGATAGGGAGGGTGCGAGGGAGATGCAAGAAGTAGGAGATATGGGGATATATGTGTATGTATAGCTGATTCATTTTGTTATACAGCAGAAACTAACACACCATTGTAAAACAATTATACTCCAATAAAGATGTTAAAAAAAAAAAACCTTTCAGGGAAAGCTCATTGTAAACTACAGCTCATGAAAGGCTGCATTTCACTCCCTTCTATGGAGCAGACACTTTCAAATCCTTCAAATAGTTTCATGCTAAATCTGATAGTCAATCTGGCTTTAGGGATGGATTTTTCTTCAAATGATGCTACTGATTTCAGAGAAAGAAATTCAGCATCATCTATATTTGTGATTAGGACATAGATTTTGTTGTTATTGTTTCATTTTGCAGGGCTCTTAGAGGGCTTCCTACTGGCGACTTATGATTTATTTTCTGGTCATACTGGAAACACAATGTTTCATCACTGTCTGTTACAATCCTTAAAAACAGGGTGTTGTCATTAATTTTCCCTGATTGATAAAAACACATGCTGTCATCTCTGACTAGTCCTACTAATATGTGATATAATATTTACCAAAAAAATTTGACTCGACTCATTTTTTCCCCCACAGTGAACCTTTTTTTTTTTTTGCTTAATATTTACTCAATAGTGCACAAATTCAGTAATTTATATCTTGTCTACTGTATGTACTATATACATATATTCTTGTGCATGCTTTATGTATGTTGTACTTTCTTAAACTGCTAAAATTTCCTTTCTTTTCTGTGTTCATATAACTCATGCAGTCTTCCCTCTTTGGTGCTTTTCTTGCTTTAGTTTTTTTTTTTTTTTTAATTAAAAAAAATATTTTTTGAACCTGTTTCTTTATCTACTATTACCTGTGTAGCCCAAATTCACATATTCAGCCCTCTATTTAAATGACTGCAAATCTCTTACCTTTTAGCCATTTTTCATAACATGATCAATGTCGTGTTCATCTTCCCTGTAAAAATCTCTTTCTCTTGATATTGCTTTATCCCCATGACATTTTAAACAATTTCTACTGGATCACTTTAAGATTTATTTAATTTTGGCCCATATTTGACATTAATAGTTTTTATTTAAAAATCACAATATGTGTGTATATGTACTAGATCTCTGCTGCCAGGCAGCCATATGTTACTTTGAGAGTATCTCTAAGCTGAAACAAGTTGCAACATATTCTTGCCATAATTTCCCCCTCTTTGCTTTCAGAAGCCTTATGAAATAAACATTCTCACTACTGCAGAGTCCCATCGTACATACTGCATCATGAGGGTTGGAAGGAACTTGACATAATTAGCCTTTAAAAAGTTCACGTGAGATATGAGAGATGAATTCAAGTATTTGAAGAACTGGTCATGTGGAAAGTGATTAGATTTGTTCTATAAACCAGAATTCATGGGTGGAAGCTACAGCAAAAAAGTTCTTGAATTCTGATAGGGTAGGATCAGTGCTTGTCTGATTCATCATTTGTAGTAGATTAATTACGAAAAATGATCCCAGTTTCTCATACCTTCCTGCTCCCACACCCTATGGGATGTGACTTTTCAGCTCCTCGCATTAAGATGTGGATTCTGTTATCTCATCTCTTGTTTCTTCCAAGCTGTACTTGTCCTTGCTCTGTCTAATAGAATGTGGTGGAAGTGACAGTGTGCAACTTCTGGGATAGACCTTAAGAAGCATTGCCTGCTTTCGCTTGCTCTCTTGGTCCCCTGTAACTACCTCCTGGAGGTTAAAAGCTATGTGGTCTAGTCACCCTGTTGCCCGAGCCAACAGTCAGTCAACTGCCAGACATGTGAGTTAGGCCATCTCAGACTAGCCTAACCAACCATCCCACCAGCTGACCAGACACAGGCTGGCTTAGATCAGTAGACCCACCCAGCTGACCTGTGATCAGTAATTAAATGCATATTGTTTTAAGTCACTGATACTGGGGGTGGTTTGTTACACAGTAACAGCTAACTGATATACCATTGTAATTCCAGGATCTAGCTCAAATGCCTATCTGTCACAGAGAAAGCACCTAATATGTATTTTACATTTTATATACATGAAAGAATGACTATGGATCACTAACTCAGCTATCCAAGAATGGATGGAGCCCTTCAGGAGAGAGCGTGTTTTCAACATGGTCCATGCCATGGCCTGTCAGAATCTTTTTTGTATCATAATTCTGTCATCCATTTTTCAGTTATACTCTCCCTGCCTCATGTCAAATGCAGTTTTAGTGTGCAAGTGTCTACACACACTTACAAACATCATGTTAACACTATTCAGTCTCATCTCACTAATATTTCCCCAGTGCCCTGTGATGGCAGTGAGCATTAGAAGTACAAGCGGCTGGACTAGTCTGGTAGAAGGATCAGTGAATGAATGAATATTAAGAAACCTGAAATCTTGTCCCAGCTCTCGTAATACCTGTCTGTATAATATTGTATAGACATTTTCATTTAAACAATGTTACACATTTCTAATTTTTCTTACAGTCCCTCATAACTCATATTTTAAAATTGAAAAATATAATATTTGCCTAACATATAACATGAGAATTTTGTGAAAATATAAAGAAATAACAGATGAGATATATTTTTGTCAAAGCCTTTGTGCTTCCATAACATTTATTTTACTTAAATACTAGCTATTATTAGTCTGAGACCAATATTGTCATGTTGTCAAGCATATTATCAATTTTAATTATAATTCCTACTTATGTGGAACACATTCCCCCAGGACCTTGTGTAACTTTTTTTTTTTTGTCACAGGCTCTTACTGATGGTCACAGTATCTTACCAAAACAGCTTTATATCGCCATATAAATTTTTGTTGTTTTCTGTTTAACATCAATGAAGTATTAGTGAGAAAAGTAATAATCCATTATAGAGTTAAAAATATTTTTGAATGTCTTACTCTAACTTTGTATTGTTTTCTTAAATAAACTACTCTTTAATATCATTAGACTAACTGCTTTAATAAAGAGTTTTATTTTGATAAAAGGTATTGATTGGAGAATTGATTATCTGAATGTTAGGTTTTTGTCATTAAACTACAACTTCTTACAAAGGCACCACCCCTCATAGGAGGGGCATTCAGTACTGTCAGTGTGACCCCCCACAAGTCACTTCTTGGGTGCTGAACTTGGGAATCTTAATCTATAAAGTGAAAATTGTGAACATCACAGAACCTATGATTATGAACACTTCTAATATAGACAGGCTCTCTGTACAGTTTAGGCTATGCAATTTGCCACGGAGATTCATTTTGCCTTGGTGTTTAGAGAATCTCAGAAGAAAGGGGAAGTCCCCTTAACAAGTTCATGATTTAGTTTTTTTTATTGCTGTTAATTCTTTAAACTCTGAGTTTTAGATTGGGTGGTAGGGGTGGGGAGGGCTGGCTTCAGGGTATCTGATGTTGGTTAACTCAGTTAATCATGTGCAAAAATAAATCTGGCTTTCACACACTGAACTCTGACTGCTTTTCTAAATAATTCTTTGCCAGCGCCAGGCCTCAAATTAACACCTCTCTCCATATCTCGCTCTTCTTTCATGTTCATTCTGAGCTTTCAGTCATAATAAACCACCTCAGCCCTCAGCATGAATCCAACAGACACATCTTGGAAGAATTTTTACAGCAGTTTAGACCCTAATCCTAGAGGAAACAGGTGACGTAGGGTTCTTTGGATGTTCCACGATAATCCCTGTACAGCAACTGACTATCCTGGACAAGAGACCTGGAAGCAGCTTTTGCCTTACGTGACATCATTCTTCCAGAGGCTGCCCTGATACCAAGCACCCCTCCCCTTCCAGAAGGATCATGCTTTTATTTCTTCCCAGGTCTGGAGTCGGGGCAAGGGAGAAACAGAAGGCAGAAGGGCAGAGCCCACATTTCCTCTCCTGAGTTCCCAAGAAAGCTGTGATTTCAGTGATATTGTAAGAAAAGATTAAAATACAGATCAGTCATTTTGTGCTAAGCAGGCCAAAAAAGTGTATATAGGATTATTTATTCATGGGTACAAAGAAGCCATCTAAATATTTTAAGCACAAATTAAAATTTTAAAAATGCATGAAAAGAGATGACAGTGTTTAACCTTAATTCATATGTAGTCACAGGTATAAACCTGCTTTTGAGAATAAATGGTGCTATTATCTTTCTATAAGTTTGCTCTTCCTGATGAAATTATAAGTACAAAGGCAGTTTTGTGGATATATGAGATATTCTATTTTACCTCACTATGAATTCCCATATAATTTTGCTTTTGATTGCACATGCTGAGCAATTTTAAGAAACTCGGAATAGTGATTCTTAGGACAGGTTAGGAGGAGTCCATGGTACCTGCCTGATGTAGTAGAGGGGATGCTGCAAGACACTTATAGCCCCAATTCTCCCATGTGCCAATTGCTATGGTACTTGGCATGGGCTTGGTGGGCACTTTTGGGGGTAAAGAATCAAAGGTCCCAGTATAAACTTTAATGGGTAAAGTGACATGTTAAGGCCACCTTAGCATAAATAGCTTATTGTAATGAAAGGAGCTCAGTCCTTAGCATCAAGTGGTAGGGTTCGAATCCTGGCTTTAATGCTTACTAACCATGTGATCACAGACAGATTATTCAGAACCTGAGTTTCATCATCATAAAATGGCCATATCCTTCTGTACCTGCAGGCATTTGGAGATTAAATCAGATGTGCATGGCACATAGAAAATGCTCAACAAATGTTCCCTTTCCCTTCAGAGAACAGGGCCCATGGGAATGAGCCCAGGCATGTAAGTTATTTTATGAGCAGAGAGGTCAGAGGATGAGGAGGATGGTGGCACAAAGAAGGCTTTCTCTGTCAGTTGAACAGCACCTGAGGCAACTTTGACCAGGACAAAAGGTCTGGTTACATATGATCTGTCCCTTGAAACAAACTCACTGGCTGAGGGGAAAGGATTCAGCCAGAAGGGTGCTGGTGGCTCTGAGAACAGACTTTGCTTATCTCTTAATGATGTCTTAGGTGGACTCTGGTGATGGTTCATGTTTCTTATAGCTCCTTATTCCCCAAAATATGGAAATGATGCCAAAAGGTTGTATTACCAAATATCTTCTAAAAACCCAGTAAGAAAATAATAATGCAATTTGCATGCTGTTGATTTGTACTTCTGCATCCCTGTGATTATACAAAGGTTTATTTACTTTTTCTAATGCCTGCTTTTTTTCCCCTTCTTAGGCTGCAGAATCTCTTAAGTGCTAGAATATTCTATTCCTTTGGCTTCTCTCCAGTCTTTAGAGAGAGAGAGAACACAGTCAACATTGGCAGTTTCCTGCCTGCCTTCCAGCTACCTCTGGGAGACAAATATTCCAAATCCAGGTGCTTTTTGTTTTCTTTTATGGTTCTTTTCCATTATCTTTCTCTACTGTATATTGTGTGGGTGGACACACACACACACACACACCCACACACACACATCTCTCCTGTGTTCCAGCCACTAGGATGGACGTTGGAGGTACAGTGAAGAAAAAGACACAGTTCTTGCCCTTAAGCAGCTAGTGTAATTGGTGCCATATATATATATATATATATATATTATATATATATATGACTATATATATATATATGTATTGCTGACAATTTCATGACACTGTGTGTGCAGAATGCTTCAGCAGGCTGAGAAGAAGCATTGAAGTAAGGCTGGTTTTTTGTAGAAAAGCTTCCTGAGTGGGAGGATGCTTGAGTTGAATCCTCAAGGACCAGTGGGTGTTACCCAGGAAAAGAAGGAAACAGCCTGTGCAAAGACACAGAGAGAAATGAGAACTTTTTATTTTTTGCGTCTAAGAACTATTAATTGATAAGCAGTGTAGGATGATTGTAAGGAGACAAGAAATGAGGCTTGAGGGGTATTCAGCAGCTCCCTCCAATAGATGCTATGAGCCTTTTTAAGCCCTGGACTCTACCCCAACTGATAAGGGGTTAGTGTGTGCTGGTGATGGTGTGATGAAGGGCAGATTAAGGAGGGTGTTGAACAGTAAATGACATAATCAGATGTGGGAAGTTGTGCAGATTAGGGTCTGAACTATGTCAATGGTGGTACAGGTTGAAATAGGAAAACTGTTATTGGGCTTAGAAAAGATGTTTCACTAACAAAGATGCAGACCTGCAAATGCAATATGCATCTGGAGACATATTAGTGTGAGAGTCAAATTACCCCTTCTAGAGTGATGTCACCATTATTCTTATCAAAGAGGCAGTATTTTCCAGAAGGCTGAAGAGAGCCACTTCTCAGCATTTACAATAGCCATTCATTCATTCATTCTTTCATTCATTCAGCAAATACTCATTGAAGCACTATAGTGTTTTAGACTCTATAATAGGTCCTTCAAAGGTTTTAAAAATGTTGTATATTTATAGTGTTATTCTTCAGCTAAATTCTTTAAACTCTAGGTCCATTTGCTAATACCCTTACTTGCTTATAACATTCATTCTTGTATACAGTACCTAGGTACAGTGTGACATGAAGTAGGCTTGTAACAGATGTTTGCTGAATGAATTGGTTATTAAACACAACCCTGCTGTGCAATGGGAAAGGCAGTGGAGAATGACTGAGGTCATATAGAAGCAGGGAGCCCCCATGCTACCTGTTACCATTTCCCCTTTCAGAATCACATAGTGGCTTCTTCCTCCCTCCCCCTGGTAACCCTTGAGGAAGGGAACGGCAGAAGGAAGTCATGAGGGCCTCCAGAATACCTTTGTGTGTCTAATTATAGTAAACTTAAAGGAGATAATCGTTAACAATTAAATAATAATTGAGGAGTGGTCTGGGAAAGTGGCAGTGAGGTACACATGTATCTAGAGAATTGATTTGTTCAGTGACACTCGTCTTTGCCATGTCCTTGGGATATAATATTGCTTTGGATTTGATATCTTGGTTGGGATGGGGTTAGTTTCAGGACTTCCACTTAGTCTTCCCCACTTGAATTGCTCTTAAACTTATAGGCCAACATAAGAGTTTTGCCATTACGAATATGTTATTTCTAATTAAACATTTTGGAACAATGGAAATGTCTATCAGGTAAGTCTGCGGACCAAGTAGCTTTACTTTTTGTACATCTGGTGCCAAGACTCCATTTATTACCTGGCTGCTGTAGGACCCCACTCTAACAGTGGGCCAGGATGACATTTTGGCTTCCTGAGTATCAGTATCTCTTGGGTATTGTGTTCAACTGTCCTCAAAATGTCTGGATATTTCCTTTTCCCAGTATGTGGTTATTGGAGTAAGTAACTGTAAGTTCCTTTGTAAGAAAGCTGCTCTGAAACCTTCTTGGTTTCTTCCTCTTGGCTTCTTGAAAGGGCTGAAGAAACATTTCTGGACAGGCAGGACGTTTAATCCAAAGAGGACACCAGAAAGGGAAAGATATTGGAGGATGTTAAAAGCATTCAAGATGTTGATGATTAGAAGAACATGACATGGAGAGCAAAGATGAAGTAAATTAAACTCCACATCCCTGGAGTTCTGGGAAAAGGCTGAATTTATCCCCTTGGCAGGGAAAGCTGGAATCCTCTATAAGAACCAGCACTCTGTGTCTCACAGAGCCATGGAGAGGGCTAATACTAATTAGCAGTTTTTAGAACTCCCATTACTGGTGCAAAAGGGATATGGGACATATTGCATGGAAGACCTAAAATGGTGAATAGAAAATTGCACTGCCTACTATGACTTGAATTAAATGGGTTAATGAATGAAAGTATTTAAATCTGTGCTTGGCACTTATTGGTTTTTCAATAAGTGCTGACTATTTTCATTACTAATCATTTTCCCTTCACAGACATCTAGGATGTGAGGCAGAGCCTGAGAGACTCAACAAACCCATTATCTCTCTGCTGGTGGGCTCTACCAGCAACCCTCCCTTGTACCTTCCCATCCAAAATTTTCTCCATTATCTATAAAAATCAGGGTCAGGAATTTCAAGAACTCCTGGACGTGAATGCTGTTTTCAATCCTCTTTCTAAGCTAATGATCATAATTTTGAAAGAGAACAGAAAATCTGAACAGATGTCATCTAGCTCCAGAGATACTGTCAAAGACTGAGTTTTCTCAAATACGGTTCATGAAAGCAAAATGACAAGAGGCAGGGTACACACCAAAAACACTAGGAAGAGTAAAGAATAAAGTAAAAGGGCAAGAAGACTCACCAATCTAATTAAGAAAGCTTTAAACTGAAATTTGAGGGGGAGAGGGAAAAATACCTATAAACTAGGTATTAGGAAGACAGCTGGCATGGCACAGAAAGAACAGCGATGAGGGAGGTGCCCAGTAATTTACTGAAGAAAATAACAGGGGAGATGTTTGAGAACTGTATTTATGATCTCAGATTATATACAGATTATAAGTAATAAATAAAGTCAACCTGGAGTCTTAACACTAGGAAGTAAATCCAATGACATAGAAAACACGAGAACTTTATGAGCTAGAATTTAGAACAACATGCAAAGGTTTGTCATATTCAAAGGAAACAGATGAAATAGAAATGATGGACATGCCTCAGCTATTTATGGACATCCACAAAATTGAAGCATAAATGCACAGTAGAGAACATTACTGAACATAAAAGGAGAGAGAACACAAGTTTCTGGGGGGTTAGCAGTGAGGGCATACTGTACGTTACCTGGCCAGGTGAAAACTGCAAAGGCTGATGTGATAACTAAAACAGTGTTCAAATGTGGCAGTGTCGTGGGCAAATTCTACCATCCACATGTCTGCTGACCTTTCCTTCTGCTAAAAGCTGAGAGTTTGATAAATTACCTCGAGGACAATATCGTTTATAGGAATTCATAAACTATAGAACTATGGACTTGAAGCTGATCCCTTGGAAAAATTTTGAGAAACTCTAATTCAATTAAAAAAATTTAAGTAACTAATAAAATGAAGGAGGTTTTAGTTGGGAATACAAAGATGAGTAAGACAGACACAAAACTTGCCTTCTAGTGGAGGATAAGACTTAAATAACTGACTTCATGATGGAATATTTAAATTCTATTGTGAGACATATCACAAAAGAGAAGTACAGGGTGATGTCAGACAAAATAGGGTGGGGGACCCACTGTAGTTGGGGGCAGGGGAACTCAGAGAAGACTTTCTGGGAGAAATGACATTTATGCTGCTATTGGAAGAATTTACTTGGCAGGAAGGCCCTGAGATGGGACATGGCAGGTGGTTGGGTCTACATGAAGGGTAGGGACTGAGGAGGAAAGTATGAGCTATAAGGCTCCATCTTGGGTTTCTAGGCTTACATTATTCCAAATTCATCTCTTCAGAGGAATGAAGTTGCAAGGTCATGTCAGCTTCAGAAGATGTCTCTGGGGGCATTCCATGGGCCTCTAACCTTGGGGTTGGCACTGCCATGCGGGAAAGGAGTAGGGTGAGAACTATTTTTAGTGGTTCCTGAGGGCAGAGCTGCCTCAAGTGTGCATGTTACAGGGATGTGAAAAGTATGAGAGGGCCTTCTACAGCTAGAGCTGCCCAGCGATGGAAAGGCCTGCCTGGGAGAAGAGAGCTACTTTACCTGAATTCATGTGACAGGGTTAAGTGGGGGCCAGTGAGCACCTTTTGGGGTTATCTTATCAGAAAGGAGTTCTTTCATTTGGGAAGTTGGACAACGTACAAGAATACCCACTTGTTGAGCACGTGCTGTGTGGTATGTGTGGTGTGTTTAGGTGCCAGGAACACAGAGGTGATAAAGAGCACCCCCTCTTGTCAAGTGGCAGGAAAAACATGATGCAATGGGGAAAATGTTCTTGCACGTGCTTTTGACCTATGATAATATCTTAACCCAATCCCAACACCCTGTCCCATTCCACCACAAACATTCTTACACCTGCAGCTGATACCACCTAGACTGGGCTTCACCCACTCAGCCTGGTTACAAGTCCAGTGTAGCCCCCCCAGATTCACGCTTCTGTTTGTTCCCACTTGCTGTTCTTTTCTGCTTTTTGTGGCTCTCCATCAACCTGGCCCTTGATCTCTGACTGCAACTCTTTTCAATCCTGTGCCACCCCTTGGACCAAGGCAGATTTGGTTTCTCATTCTAGGCACTGTCTCTGGGCTCAAGGCACCATACTCTTCCTTTTACTCCTAGTTCCTCTAAATGCTCCTGCTTCCTCAGCCCCTGGCTTCCCCACTGGCCCTTCCCCATCATCATTCCACTGGGAGGAATGGCCCCTAAGCACTGGAAAGGTCCTTTGAGAGCTGTGGGGGCGTTTAGGCTGTCTTGGGAGGTCAGGCATTGGGGTTCAGCAGGAGTTCTTCAGCGGGAGAAGGGCTGGGATGGAATTTCAGGCAGGCAGGCAATGCAGAGGTACTCTAATACATCCCATATACCCAGGAATAAATTCCTCACTCTTCAGGTGGCAAAGTGGAAGAGCATTACTAAACTGGGTGTCAGAAGTCAAGACTTGTGACACCCCAGTTTCCTGATCCTCCCCATATCTCATACCCAGTTTACTACCTGAACATAAATGTATCTGCCGTCCTGGCCCCAAGAGGTCAGAATTCAAAAAATGAGGTGAGATGGGGTTGTGATTTAGAGTCTCAGAAGAGAACCATGGAAACAGACATTTTAATCTAAATTAATCCATTGAACGACCATTAACTAGAGTTCCATTTTGATGCACAGTAGAGCTTTTTTTTTTTTTTAATTAATTAATTAATTAATTAATTAATTAATTTATGGCTGTGTTGGGTCTTCGTTTCTGTGCGAGGGCCCTCTCCAGCTGCGGCAAGCGGGGGCCACCCTCCATCGCGGTGCGCGGGCCTCTCACCGTCGCGGCCTCTCTCGTTGCGGAGCACAGGCTCCAGACGCGCAGGCTCAGCAGCTGTGGCTCGCGGGCCCAGTCGCTCCTAGGCATGTGGGATCTTCCCAGACCAGGGCTCGAACCCGTGTCCCCTGCATTGGCAGGCAGACTCCCAACCACTGCGCCACCAGGGAAGCCCCACTAGAGCTTTTAATTATTGATTTATTTAAACTCTTGGTGGAAAGGCCACTTGGCTAAGAGAATTATTTGTAAAGCCGGACACTGACGTAACTATAGCCCACACCCTGCTTTGTATGGACAATCTTGGAAAGAGCGAGCTTCTCCTTTCCGCTGCCCAGGCCTGGGAAATCTTATTCTTAATGAGGATCTTTTCTCCTTAGCCGTCTGATCACAGGCTGCCAACTGGACCTAATTGAAGGGAATCATATTTTCCGAGGTGAACCTATGTTATTTTTTTCTTTGGAGTCTTTTACTTTACACTTATTTTTGGCAAATGTTTTTATATCTGAATTGTCAAACTGAAAGGAATGAAGAAAGGAAGTGCTGTTAAGGTGTCATTTACAGCTGAGGATTCTAGAGAGAAAGTAGGCTCCTGGGACCCAGAGCAAAACACTGGCACTCGGAACATTCGAGCTACCCTGACTGACGGAGCTTAGCTTCGCCAGTCAAATGAGATATTCAGAAAGCATGTGGGGTAGGAGCCCACTTGTCTTGGAAAATGTGTGTGCCCCTGGATGGACCTACTCACCTATTTGGGGCTCCAAAATTGTGCAAAGAAGCAGGAACACCTCTGGGCACATCTGGAACAGACAGGCAGAAGACCAGCAGCTCTGTGTGTCCTGAAAAGAGATTCGGGCTGCAGGCCAGGAGAATTGTGTTCTCCTGCTGCTGCCATAATTAGCCCTGTGACTTCAGACAGGTCACTGACTCTGAGCCTCATGTTAATCACCTATAAAATGTGGTGGATGGACCCATCAGGACATTTTTTTTGCTATTTCTAGATAGTCTAGAGTTCTATGTATGACGTATTTCCAGATACCTTATAGTCGTTTGGGCTAAATCTGGTTCAGAATATTAACTTGGTGTCAAATGAAGTTCAGGACTCTAAGATAATTATTTCTAAATAATCACTACCGGAATTAGGGTTAGGATCATGGTGCCCTGGGTCAAAGAGGTTCCTTGTTTTGGTTTTCGTGGTTTTTTTTTTTTTTTTTTCCAAATTGTTCAGTATAATATGGCACTATTGTGCCAGAATAGGTGTTGAGAGGCAATCTCATTTTGTTTATTAAATACAAAAGAATATGCAAACAATACTGTAAGGGAGGAAAACTTTTCCCTTCCCTTCTAGGTTCTTTAGCAGGTCTAATAATTAAATCAGACAGATTAAGAGGAGAAAAATTTAATTTCATGCTGAGCTCAGGAGAAGCGGGTAGGGGTCTGGATCTTCAAAGGGGAGGAAGAAAATTCACAGTAAGATGGGAAGAGCAAATGTTCGGTAAACAAATGTTTGCCATACCATGCAGATAAGTCTTTCTGATGTAAAAAGTTATCTGTGGTAATAGCTCGTTTCCTGGTACAAACCCCCCTATATAAATTCTTTTAGGCAGTTAAGGGCGAGATTAAAAAGCTGTTCTTCAGTCTGTTGGGCCTTGATTGTCTTCAACTTGAAATCATCCACATGCCAAAGTGGCACATTCGGGGACAACCTGCCCTGAACCCCATCAGTACAAAATAGCTCTTTGATAGGGTTTTGTGGGAGATATAGTTTATTTTGTGGGGGATTATGGGAGCAGTATAGTGTAGTGGTTATGTTACGTGTTAAATTGTGCCCCCCCCCGCCAAAAAAAAAAAAACAAAGACATGTTGAAGTTCTAACCTCCAGAACCTGTGAATGTGACTTTATTTGGAAATAGGGTCTTTGCAATTTTAGTCAAGTCATTAGTGGGCCTTAATCCAATATGACTAGTGTTCTCATAAGGAGAGGGAAATTTGGACACAGACACACAGAGGGAATGCCATGTGAAGACAGAGGCAGAGGCTGGAGTGATGCATCTACAAGCCAAGAAATACCACAGGTTACCTGCTTTCACCAGCAGCTGGGAGAGAGGCATAGAACAGATTCCTCCTCAGAGCCTCTAGGAGGGCTGACACCTGAGACTCAGTTTCCTTGTCTGTAAAGTGGGGATATAATTACACCCACCTGAGAGTAAAGTTGTGAAGATTAAATGAGGTAATCCTTGAAAAGAGGCCGGCAGTAGATTGTGATAACTGTTAACTGTGATCATCTCTCTGTTTTTGTGTCTTAACCTGGAGACTGACTCTTAGGGCCTTTGAAGGTAGGGACCATATTTTATACCATCTCACCTAGTAGTGAGTGTTCCAAGTAGTATCTGCTCAGTAAATATTTGCTACTGCTAGTAACATAGATAACTAATGAGAACCTACTGTATAGCTCAGGAAACTCTACTCAGTTCTCTGGGGTGACCTAAATGGGAAGGAAATCCAAAAAAGAGGGGATATATGTATACATATAGCTGATTCACTTTGCTGTACAGTAGAAACTGAAACAATATTGTAAAGCACTATACTCCAATAAAAATTAATTTTTAAAAATGCAGGAAAAAAAAAGTTACTTCAATTTTGTTAAAGACCAGCTGAATATGAATGAAGTTGAACATATCCTCCTCTTAGGGTCTCCTCTCAACCCTTCCTGGGTTTTTCTGAGTAACACTCTGACAATGCAGTGAGGGAAGTTAAGACAGAGCATGGGTTGTGGTTTAATCCTGGTTGTCACTTACTGGTTTTGTGTTATTGGGGCAGTTATTCCATCCTTCTGAGCTTCAGTTTCCTCCCTTGTAAAATGGAGATGGGGATGGGGATGAGAAGAGGTTTGATGTTTACCTTCCATAGTGCTCTACCTCAGTGGAGGGGCCTGACTAGGTCTGGTTCTTCCCGCTCAAGTTTTGCTCCTCATACTCTCCAACCCCAGACACTCTCTAAGCAGCTGCATTGTTTTGTTTTTTTTAAAAATAAATTTATTTATTTATTTATGGCTGTGTTGGGTCCTCGTTTCTGTGCGAGGGCCTTCTCCAGTTGCGGCGAGCGGGGGCCACTCTTCATCGCGGTGCGCGGGCCTCTCACTATCGCGGCCTCTCGTTGCGGAGCACAGGCTCCGGACGCGCAGGCTCAGTAGTTGTGGCTCACAGGCCCAGTTGCTCCGCGGCATGTGGGATCTTCCCAGACCAGGGCTCGAACCCGTGTCCCCTGCATTGGCAGGTGGATTCTCAACCACTGCACCACCAGAGAAGCCCAGTTGCATTGTTTTAAAAGACTATCTACATGAAGAATAAACCTTAAGAAGAGTTATAACTAACAATTTTACTGATTCAGACACAAACACACACACAACAACACATGCACAAAATAAACTCAATAAAAGCAACATCAGAAGTCTGGCTTAACCTTGGTAGTTTAGACTAATGTGGAAATTGTGCCCTTGGCAGCCCAGGACTTCATTGATGTGAGAATCACTGGATTTGGGGGCATAGCTTATAAAACACGTGCTTTGGCTGAAGAGACCCCTTGGTAGCAGATGTCATGGGGTAGGCCAATTTCAAACGCCAGGCTTCACTCTCATTTGGCAAACACTTAAAGTCTGTTAGCTGAACGTGGGGAGCTGTGGGGGGAGAGCTGCTCGGAGAGCCCTGGGGAGAGCAGGACTTGTGAGAGTGATAGATGAGGTGTGTTTAGTGAGGATTGTACAAATTGTTTCCTTTTAACAAGACATAAACCTCACTGAAAACATCACCTGATTTTGGCTTGCTAATTACGCTTTGCCTTTCCTCACTTAGCTGCGGCTTTGATGGCCCTAAATTTCCTAAAGGCCTTGTTAGGAAAAATAAAATTAGGGTTTAATTATATGAATATTCTTCATGTATATTATTTTTGTCCCAGGTATACTGCTAAGTATCAGAGTTGTTAGTTGCATGCTGGCTGCAACTAATTAAGATTTTCAGTGGTCATTTAAAAAAATTTTTTTAAAAATTATTGAGATACAATCAACATAGAACATTGTATTGGTTTCAGGTGTACAGCATAATAATTTGATGTTTGTATAAATTTCCCAATGATCGCCATGATAAGTCTAGTTAATATCTGTCACCAAAGTTACAAAATTTTTTTTTCTTGTGAGAACTTTCAAGATCTATTCTTAGCAACTTTCAACTATGTAATACAGTATTATTAATTCTAGTTACCATGCTGTACATTATATCGCCATGAGTTAATTTTTTTATAACTGAAAGTTTGTACCTTTTGACTACCTTCACCCATTTCAAACCCTGCCCCCCTCCTACCTCTGGCAACCAACCAATGTATTCTCTCTGAGCTCAGGTTTGTTTGTTTTATTTGTTTGTTTTTAGATACTACATATAAGTGAGATCATGCGGTATTTGTCTTTCTTTGACTTATTTCACTTAGCATAATACCCTCAAGTTCCATCCATGTTGTCGTAAATGACAAGATTTTATTCCTCTTTATGTCTGAGTAATATTCCGTTATATATATGTGTGTGTGTGTGTGTGTGTCTGTGTGTGTGTGTGTCTTCTTTATCCATTTATCCATCAATGGAAATTTAGATTGTTTCCATTTCTTGGCTATTGGAAATCATGCTGCAGTGAACATTGGGGTGCATATATCTTTTTGAGTTAGTGTTTTCATTTTCTTCAGATAAATACCCAGAAGTGAAATTGCTTGGTATGGTATGAAATTGCTTGGATAGTATGGTAGTTCTGTTTTTAATTTTTTGGAGGAATCTCCACACTGTTTTCCATAGTGGCTGCACTAATTTACATTCCCACCAACAGTGCACAAGGGTTCCCTTTTCTCCATGTCCTCGTCAACACTTGCTATTTCCTGTCTTTTTTATAATAGCCAATCTAACAGGTGTGAGGTGATATCTTGTGGTTTTGATTTGCATTTCCCTAATGATTAGTGATCTTGAGCATCTTTTAATGGACCTGTTACCCATATGTATGTCTTGTTTGGGAAAATACCTACTCTGATTCTCTGCCCAATTTTACTTATTTATTTATTTGTTTGTTTGTTTATTTATGGCTGCATTGGGTCTTCGTTGCTGCCCACGGGCTTTCTCTAGTTGTGGCGAGCGGGGGCTACTCTTCGTTGTGGTGTGTGGGCTTCTCACTGCGGTGGCTCCTCTTGTTGCGGAGCACGGGCTCTAGGCGCACGGGCTTCAGTAGTTGTGGCACGTGGGCTCAGTAGTTGTGGCTTGCGGGCTCTAGAGTGCAGGCTCAGTAGTTGTAGCTCACGGGCGTAGTTGCTCTGTGGCATGTGGGATCTTCCCGGAGCAGGGCTCGAACCTGTGTCCCCTGCATTGGCAGGCAGATTCTTAACCACTGCACCACCAGGGAAGTCCCTCTCTGACCATTTTTTAATTGGATTTATTTTCTGTTGAGTTGTATGAGTTCTTTATATATTTTGGATATTAAACCCCTTAACCTTTTTAAAATGTCATCATGTCTTATTCAGTCACCAGTGTCCGTTCTAGCACTGGAGCTGACATAAATTGAGACCAGTCTCGCCCTCAAGTGCTACCCATCTAGTTGGAGGAAGAAGAAAGACTGACTTGCAGCTTCCCCAAGCACTGTAATAACATTAGTACAAACAGAACAGTACAAGTAATAGTGGTAATTCTAATAAGGAAAATAGTAAACATTGATTGTTTATTATGTGCCAGCTCATGAGTGGTTTAAATAGATTGTTATTTAATCCTCACATGAACCTGCTGAAAGAGTTGCTAATATTATGTACATTTTATAGATGAGAAGGAACAGAAGTTAAATAACTTGCCTGAGCACATGTAGGTACGAAGTGACAGCACTGTGATTCCAACCCAGGTGGTCTGGCTCCAGAACCTGCACTCATAATCAATTGTCTATGTTGCACACATGAACTCTACTTTAAAAAGTGTTACCAACTACAGCTTTATATACATAGAGCTAGATTATTCACTTTTATTGGAGGATTTCATGAAATGTTTCTGTAGATAGCAAATGCTCTCGGTACACTCAAAATATAATGGCAAAAGGTTGATTTATGCATTTGTCGTCAGAAACATATCTATTCTGTAATGGGAAGTTCTCCTGTTTATAAATTTTAACCAGATTACATACATAGCAGAGGAAGATAAAAGTAATACAGTGGACAGCCCTGTCCCTCTACTCTACCCTTGAAAACATTTTTATTGAGTCTTTTTTTTAATACAGAAAAAACTGTAATGAAGAAAACCAAAATGTGAATTATCCCACTGCACAGATAATCCTTATTGTCTTTGAACTTTAATCATATGCATCTATTACTTTTATTTTAAAAAATACAGAAAGATATTAAATGAAAAACAAAAGTTCTCTTTTGCACCTTGACCTCCTAATGTCAAGAAAACTGGTGTGGGGTTGAATAAATATTCAACTTGAGGGGGATAGTAGGAGTGAAAAGACACTTTTTATTGTGTGTTGATACTCTGTCCCCCACCCCCCGCCGCCCCCCTAGAGGGTGTGAAGTCACAGAAATGAATATCACTTTATTCCGGATGTTAAGTGTGGGGTGTAGCTGGAAAGAAAGATTGTCAAAGAAAAAAATCCTAATCATTGAGTCTCCTGTTTTTTCCCAAGTGTGTCCACCTGAATCTTAGGGAGATGTGAGCCCTTTGGTCCTTCATTAGCCGGCTATGATCCAGGCATATCTTGCTCATCGCCATCTAGTCTAAACATGATTCATATACTTTTATTAGTCCCCCTACCCTATTTTCTCATTTTTATCCTTACAACTTGGAGGGGAAGATTTACACTAAAATCCAATGCAGATTCTCCCTTCTACTCGTATGTCTTCCTTCTCTGCTTGTTCTTCCTTTCCCTCTCTCTCTGTGTCTGTCTCTCTGCCTCTCTCTCACACACACACCCCCCTCTGTACATTTCCACTAAATTTTAGACTCTTGCCATTTTTTCTGCACATGAACAGGTACATTTGACAGTACCTAATGGTGATGTTTGTGGGCATGTGTCTTTCTAACAATAGTCTATTGCTCACATGATTCTGTTTAAGTCCTTAACAGCATGTACAAATCCTTTGTGGGAGATATCTGGAGTCAAAAGAGTCCTCACTCTCATCCTACAGGCCCTCGCTGAGTGCTTCTTTCATCAATACACCATTTCTAGGCGTGAAATGGGCTATTTAGGATTTTAAGAGCCAAATGTAAATGTGCTTAATGAGCCTCTAGGGAGCTGTGCCATGGCCAGGGGGAAAAGGCTTTTAGCAGCAGAGGCAGACAAAAGTATTGGATTTCATTCTCTGGGTCTCCTGAAAAGTAAAAGACAAAGAAAATGGAGATCCTGGCCCCTGATGGGGTAGGTAGGAGTCAGTCAAAACCTAAAACCCAAGCAACTGGAGTCTCTGGACATTTTTCTCTTTGGTAAAGAATTCAACAAATGGTGGGGGGACAGATGGAGTATAATGACCTGTTATAGGAGTGCGAAGCCCTGGTACTGTTGGGTATACCCTAAAGGAGTGCGAGGCCACCAGCCGTGGAGAAGCAACCTTTGCAGTAGTTTTAAGGTTCTGAGCAGTGATTTTTTTTAATTTTTAGATTTTTAGATGAGTTTAGAAAAACTCATCTGAGTATTCCAGATCTGCCTGAAATCTCTTTTTGGCTCTGTCAAAACAACATTCTTTGTCTCTTTACTAGTAAATACGAAGGCTAGTTCAGGCATCTCAGCACATTAGAAATCTGTTGAATGTCTCAAATTTACTTTGCTGTAGCTTGGGGCTGGAGTCTGGGAGACTTCCTGCCTCTGACAACTGTTTTATGCCTACCCAGGTTGGGCCAGCTCTTCTCTAGTGTGTTAAAAGCGGCGTGTTTCTGAATATAACAATGCTGATACTTGATCCTGGCAGAAAAAGAAGTGAAAAATAACTCATAAAATTTTTTTTTATGGCTTTAGGCAAGTCAGTAACTCTGGGCAATCCGTATGGTTTACATTCTGCAACAGCTGAGCTTCCAACATTCTCCTCCCCTGGGAGGAGGAGAGAGGCAGGGTCACCCACACTGTTTGCCATGGTACCCACGCTCCTCCACTCTGGTTTGGAAACTTGAAGCTACTGTGTCCACGCTCAGCCTACACTCTGCCACTCTCAGCATTCCTCCTCCTGTTTTTATTCGCTTCTTTGATCTATTTGTATACCTGTGTGTCCTCCACTGGCTGACAAGCTCTGGCAAGACAAGGGTGGGGTCTTTTTCTTATATCTCAGAGCATGGAACACAGAAACACAGAATTTTTCCCATAGAAACCACTAGGTAGATATTTGCTAAATTATATATATATATATATTTTTTTTTTTTTTTTTAAAGTGGTGCATTTTGGTCCTTTTGTTAAGTCCCTATTCTCTTGACAAGTCTGGCTAAATGTGTATTCATGCCAGTGCTATGAAGATGTCTCACTTAAATTTTATGTGCTCATGAGCCTAAATCCTTTTTTTTTTTTTTTTTTTAACGTTCAACTAGAGGAATATTGGGTTATTGGATTGTGTGCTCTGGAATAAAACACTTAAATTCTTGGTGTCTCAATTTTCTGTCATCTTAAAAGGATAAGAGTTATTATAAGGTACAGAAATATAAGATTGAGAGCAATAGGGAGTGATTATTGCAGTGCCAGCCCTCTGGCTGTGTGATCTTAGGCAAGTTACCTGAACTCTTTGAGCTTCAGTTTCCTTTTCCATAAATTAGAGATAAGTCCTAATTTACAGGGTTGTGGTGAAGACGGGATGAAATTCAATGAGACAATACATACATAGCTTTTGGAACAGTGCTTGTGCTTAACAAGTGCCCGATAAATTCCATTCAGGAGGATTGCTTTGCTTTTGAAGAAACATGTAGAGATCTGAGACTCAAAAGTGATTCCCTCTGGGCTTGTAGAGGGGAGAGCAGAGCTGTGGGTCCCTGAAGAAAGGGTCACATAGCTTGCTCCCTTGCTGTACCCTGTGGTAAAAGTACAGTTTCAGAGGAAAAGGTCAGAGGCTGCCAGAGGGATAGGTTGTAGGCCTGGGATGCTGGCCTTGCTCAATATTTCCAGGCCCCAAGTGCACCTCAGAAGCATGGAATGGCAGATCTAGAGAGATTATGCAGGCTGGGACAGAGGGTGTCTTAGCACCAACAACTTTGTACAGATGGCCGACGACCACAAGGGACTAAATAATGCCTTGGAACTAGGAAAGACCCTGAACCTCAACCCAACATAGGGTACCCTCAGAATGACTGAAATTGAATTTCCCACCACCCAGGCAGAAGGGGAACTCACAATTAAGTTGGTTTGTAGAAAATGAAGAGATGTGCTATTTCTTACATACTTGCTATCTATATCACTATAAATATTAAATCTCCTGCAGAATTTCACTTAGATGTTGACTGTATTTCACAGTATTTGAGAGCTTTGAGGGAAGGTGAAGTTTTAAATAATAAGTTCAATCAGATTACAAATTTGGCAGTTTCATAAAGTAGTCTTTTTGATTTTTTTTTAAAATTTTTATTTATGTATTTATTTTTGGCTGCGTTGGGCCTTTGTTGCTGTGCGCAGGCTTTCTCTAGTTGCGGCGAGCGGGGGCTACTCTTCGTTGCGGTGCGCGGGCTTCTCAGTGAAGTGGCTTTGCTTGTTGTGGAGCATGGGCTCTAGGCACGCAGGCTCAGTAGTTGTGGCTCGCGGGCTCGAGAGTGCAGGCTCAGTAGTTGTGGTGCACGGGCTTAGCTGCTCCGCAGCATGTAGGAACTTCCCGGACCAGGGCTCGAACCCGTGTCCCCTGCATTGGCAGGCAGATTCTTAACCACTGTGCCACCAGGGAAGCCCCTTTTTGATTTTTTTAATAATAATGTTTAGTAGCCTGGATTCTCTGTAAATTATGACTTGTACCCTCTGACATGACATGGCCACCTCAAATCTTGCACAAAGTCAGACAGAATAAAAAACGTTCTGATATGAATAGACAATGGATCATTGATGTAATAATACCTAATATAGTGCTCTATAAATTATAGATCTTCAATAAATATGTGGGAAATGCATCAATTAATGGGCAGATTTTTGACACATTTAGAATTACTGACAAGGTTGTACCTTTTATTCACCTTAGCTTTAATGTTAGTAAACTTTATTATATTATAATCTTTCTAAAATTAATCATTAGTGTATGACACATATGGCCCTTTACTATAGTATCCATCTCTTGTGTTTTTCTCTGTTCCATTCTCTAATTGTCTCGATATAAGATTTGTGTACAAAAATGCTCGTTGCTGTTTTAGATATAATAGTGAAAAGCTGGAACTAAACTAAATTTCCAAATAAATTATGAGATAGTCCCCAAATGGTTATCATGTAGCTATTATAAATGGTGTTTTAAAAGATTATTTAATAATCTGAGAAAATGTTCATGTCACCAAGTCAAATGAGAAAATAGGAATATAGTTTAAGTGTGTGGTTCTATGGGCATATTAGGGTGGACTTCGGTCTATAAAGAGAAATTAGTGGATTGCACTTGCCTTGGAACATCCTTGATCAATAATTTCTAAGTGGAATTTTTGAAAAATATCGGGGGGGAGTGACTTCAAGCTTATACTCTGTTTCATAAACACCTGGAATTCGTCTTTCTATGTTGCTGGGTAGGTATAAGGTAGAGCCGAGGAGGGGTTGGTTAACATCCTCGTTTGAAAATAAGGATGCATGCTTAAATAAGAGACCCTCTCACCTTGGCTTAGAGGTGAATCAAAGAAGTATCTATGGGTGGGATAAAGAATTTCTTTAGAAAATAATTTTGGATTTCTTTTAACCCAGAGGTAAATGACTGATCAAGGAAGCAGATTACAAAACTGCCTAGCAGTAACTATGGTTATCTCTTGGTAGAGTTGTGGGTTATTTTAATTTTCTCTTTGATAACCTTTATTTTCTAATTTCTCAACAATGAACATGCATAAACTTTATAATTAGAAAAAATAACAATGAAACTCTCTAAATATCTTGTATGTCTAGTCCTCACTGACCTGTGTGTCTAGAACTAGGTAACATTTTCATTCATATGCAAATTATGACTTTGTCCCTACCTGCCCGTGAAGGAATTAGGCTCCTCAAACTGCTCTTTGGGTCTTTATAAGAGTCTTCTGGTACTTTCCTTCTGTGCATCTCTTTCTTTCGTTGTGACTTCCTTGTCAAGCCAAGGTGTACAGGCAGGCGCTCTTATAGTACAGGGTAAGTAGCCTTTCTTGGGTGACATTGCTGACCTGCCCTGGTTAGGGGAGAGGGGTGCTGCTCCTTCCTTTACCCCCTTTCCTTAGCATGTTTTAGGATCATTCTTCAAATTCCCCAGAAGCACAGCTGAGAATAAGGCTTTGGTAAAGCCTTGGAGCATTGGAAGGGAAATACATTCTAGATGTTAGCATATATCTGTGACTATATGGTATTACCCTCAAAACACACAGAGCAGGGCTACCCTCAGAATCCCCTTCCCACTGCTTTACTGTCCACCTGCCCAGCCTCTCCCCACTCATACCTCCTGGAATGTTCACAGCTATTTAGGCCTTAGAGTTCACATCTGCAGGCATCTCAGAGAGACCAAAGTGCTTCTCCTTCATTCCAAACTAAGGTTCACTTCCTCAGGCCTCATTTCTGGTCTCAAGTGGTACCTTCTGAGGATGATTGATAGAGAATATCTGCTCCCTTGGAAAGAATTTCAAGCCCTTACCCTCAAGGGAGTGTGTCCAGGTCCTCTAATTCCAACAACAAAATGACTATAAATTATCTAAAAATCTATATGTTACATTAATTCTTTCTGGAGGTTTCAGTCTTAAATTATTCTATATATAGGACCTCAGTGGTCCAGTGCAAGTTTCTCTGCGATTTCCCAGTCTAGTTCTCTTTACTGTCTCTCATCCATCATGAGGTCAAGATCGGGTTAGTGTGACCTTTATCTCATCCTCTCCAACATGTTTTCTTTAAGCAGTCAGGAAGATACACACGCATATGTGCACACATGTTCGCACACTCACATCTTCATAAGAACAAGCAGCAGGTTGTCTCCATCAAACAGTATAGTAAATGAAATGTTTCCCTGAAAAAAACAAATGTGAAGAATCTGGCTAAAACCTGTACCCCACGGTTTACATTACCAAACAGAACATTTATTTTCTCAGTTGAAAACACCTGCACTCAGTTTACTTCACATTTTTCCCCAAGAACAATAATGGGTGGGGACTTCCTTTACATTTGTGTCACTAAAGGGGTCCATTTGGAACAACTATCTCAAATCAAAGGAACAGTCTCCCCCAAAGGTAAATTCAGATCTCTTACTTGTTTGAGAGAAAATTGCCTTGGTTTTGAAATGACAGTTTTCCAGCCTATACCTAAGAAAGCTTTAAAAAAAAAAAAAAAAAGAAGAATCTGAAGGTAGACTTTTAATTTCATCTGGACACCCTTTTACACCAGGTGTTTAAATTATTTATGCATTAAAGTTGACTTCATGGGCCATGTTTCTATAGGACTTGATTTCTGCTGTGACTAACCTAAGAAACGAATGACCAGGCAGGCAGCAGCAATTGAAAATGGCTTACTCTCTTTTTCTTCTCTGGTATCATTAGCAATTTGGAAGCTGCCTTTAGTGCTTTAATCCAGAGGAGTGACTGGTGTGGAGATTCCCAGAACCAGGATGGCCTTACAGGTACTGAAGTGGATGTGAGACGATGCAGGGACTCCATTCACTTCATTAGTCTTCACTGTCAGTACAGTCAACCAAGTGGCTGGAAATGCAGCATCTGAGAGAGTCAGCATTCCTCAGCTCTGCTCAAATCTCTTTAGGTCTTCCATGCTCTAGGAACTGGAATGGAAAATTGGAAAAAGAGCAGAGGAGAAAAGGCCCAATGAAGAGATATTGTATGTATGGGTGATTCATTTTGATAAAGGAAAGCTGAGAATAACTTCAGATGAGTTTCAACTAACTATTATGAAGTTGATTACAAAGAGAGTTTATGATTGGAAGTATGTAGAGTCAGCACAAGAAAGAATGAACTTGTGTTGCCCCAAGAACGATGTAAAGAAACTAGCAACAACTTCTGATAATAAATGTGATTTGGTACCACAGGAGGGTGTGGCGTGCTACCCACAGTTCTATATGCTACCACAGCCAAGCCAATTTCCTCTGAAGTTTGATACCTATCCTCCCCTCTCTTGGGTCCCTTAATCAAGCTTATCTTTTATTTCTCTTTAAAAAATACTGTCCACCCTAGTCAGGGTGGTCACCTTATTTCATACAGCATATAGTTACCTATCTGCCATACCCCTATGGCTTCCTTACAGGTAAAGCCACCTCTTACACCCATCTAAGAGTGATGTGTCCTTCAAGGCCCAACTCACACTTCCTGTTCCTGCATTGGCTGTACTTGAATGTCTACTCTAAAGGTCATATTGCATGTATTTTAGCTCGTAATTGTACATAGTAAATACTCCTTCCTTTGTGTGCTTATAACCCTTTTAATATGTACAAGTCATTTGTCATCTGCAGTTTTGCAATATTAATTTCTGTTTTATGTCCATTCAGTCATTCAATAAACATTTATTTATTGAATACTTGCTTTAGTCCAGGGACTCTGCCTGGCATTGGTAACAGGAAGAAGAGTAAGGCAGTGTGTCTGATCTCAAGGAATTTTTGTGTTAGTGGAGAAAACAAATGCTAACAGCACTGTCTGATTTGGTATGTGCCTTAAAAGAAGTATGAAGTGAGTACTGTAGACATCTTAGAGGAAGAAATGCCTAACTCCAACAGAAAAATCTTCATGGAGAATGGGCTGGATCTTAAAGAATGAATTGGAATTTTCCAGGCAGAGAAGAAGGAAGCATATGCCAGGCAGAGGGTACAAGATGTGCAGAGGCAGAGTCATAAGAGGGTGTGATGTCCTTGGTGACTGGTGAACTGAGCAGTGGAGTTTAGGCACATGTCGTATGTGTGTGTGTGGTTTGGAGAGTGGGAAAGAAGATTAAAGTGATAGCCTGGGGCCAGCCTGTCAGGATCCTTATCTGCTATGTGGAGCTAAGAAGTTTGTACATTTAGCTTTCAGAGTGCTGAAATTTATAAGAAAAGTTCTGACATTCAGATTTATTTGATAAGAAGAGAATTCTTGTAAAAAATATGGATTATGGACAGAGTGGAGAGAGACTGGTGGGAGAGAGCCAGTTATGAGACTGAGTGTAGCAGTGAGATACAGAGGAAAGGCTGGATTCTGGAAAACAGAGAAAAAAGAGGAGAAGAACGTTTTGTAGATGTGGTAAGTTCAGTTAAACTGCATATGCCAGCAGGAGATGTTCAGTAGGCAAGTAGAAATTAGGACTTTATCTTAGGAGAAAATTCTCTGCCTTGGATGGAGATGGGAGCCATAACCTTGGGGCCATGGCAGTAGAGGGTAGATAAGATTACTTTACAATGAGTGAACAGCCAGAAGGGAAGGAGGCTAAGAGGACAGATGCATGATACAGGAAAGTGAGGGATAATTATTAAAAGAAGTTCTCAGAATAGGCAGAAGGGCATAGAATCCAGTAACTAGATAAAAGGAATTCTCCCTAAAGATTGGTGCACCCTATTTGAGGAAAGGTGAGAATTGACAAACTAGAGTAGTAAAGCAGTTTGAGAGTAGAGACTATTTCATTCATATATATATATATAATATATATATATATATATATATAAATATATATATATAATATATATAATATATATTATATATATATAAAAATTTATCCTTTATTGCTCATATGACATTGCCTTACATATAATAAGTCCATGATAAATGTCTGTTGATTTACAATAGTTTACTTTTTCTGTATAAAACTCATCTATTTATCTTTCTTACACTTGATCTGTTTTCTCACAGTGCCAATGCTTTCTAGGTTTAATTCATAGCAATTATTTCATAAATAGTTATTGTTAAATAGTTCCCCGTTTTGAATTTATTGGTTCCTAGGGGATGGGCTACTAAATACTTGCTACTCAAAATGTGGCCCACAGAGTTGAAGCATCAGCATCAAATGGAGCTGGTTAGAAGTGCAGAATTGTGCCCCCATCCTAGACCTACTGAATCAGAATCTTCATTTTTACAAGGGTCCCAAGTGAACTGAGTGCACATTATAATTTGAGAAGCACTGGATTATAGACACCTTTCAGAATCCTTTCCTGTTCAGACCTTGTCCTTTGCTTTTTCATTAGAATCTCACTATGACTCCTGCAGGATCATTTTGGTGCTTCCAAGAACTGTTGCCCCTTGATATACTGAATTTTGCAAAATAGCAGGTGAAATTGTATCCATTCAACTGAGGTTCTTCATGTCATTGTGAAAACTTAAAAGATCTATAATATATTCATTTTGTAGTCACACAAAGAAACCAACATTGATATTATAAATATATTATGCTACATAGAACTCCAAGGGTTTGTTTTAGGTAAAACTTAGAAATTCTCAGTTGTGTATCTGCTTCATTGCTGTTTTCTCTCCTACTGACATATAATTTGCAAAATCACCAGTTCCACCTTTTATGATGTGAAGAGTAAATCAAAAGCAGGAGAGAAGGACAGACTTCCCTGAAGAGTTGGAATTCCAAGTAGAAGAGGAAGCAAAAATAGTGGAAGGGACAAATCTAGGGATGCATGCACCTTCCATTCTCATTGGTTCTTATACAAGAGCATTTGGCTCGGTTTCCAGTGAGCAGTGTGACTGCCAGGTTTTTGTGTGTTCAATTGATTTTATTGCTTTGCTTCACACTTTTAAAATGTTTGCAACCCAAGACCTTGTGTAATTCTGGGTACTGATGCATGAGTGTAAAGATCTTTTGAAAACAGTTTGTTACAAATAATAAAGTGCCTTACCCTCATTTTTAGTATTTCATCTGGTACTTTGATTTACACTATCACTATATGAATAGTAACTGCTGGACTTGCTTATAATAAATTGGAGAAAATTGTCTTTTGTCATAATTGTTGCTTCTGTTTCTAGAGTCTCAACAGAAACCCAGTTGTAGGTGTATCTTGACGGTGTCCAACATCTACTTTATTGGTATCATTTGTTTTCAAAAAAGGAGCAGGATTTCCTCTTGCTGGATTAAAATGTGTCTTGAAAAGTAAAAGCAAATTATGCTGAGCATGGAATTTTAAACCTGAGTGAAAAACATCTGAACACTGGGTGTTCATCTTCCTAACAAGCTTAGCAGATGGGTGGGAAGTGATGTTTGCTGTTTATTTCCTCAACATATCAATATGTGAGGATGTGGTGTAAAAGATGGTTTTCCTGCAAATGAGCAAAACCATGCCAGAAGAGTACAAGCAACGTAGTTTGTACTCTGAAAGACCTTTAGAAATTGGAGGGCCACTATTGACTTAAAATCTGCCCAATGGTTTTTACTCATCAAATTCTTAGAACGGTTGTGATTGGGGTTGAAAAGATGTAATTGTTTCTGCTACTCATCTAACCATTTCAAGAGTACTTTATTAAAGGGTTCTTTCAGGCAAGGAACACAAGGACAACTGAAAGCTATCTGCATTCATGGCCTTTGAATTAAAAAAAGAAAGACAGAAACTGTAAATCTGAGCCACCGAAAGATGTAATGCGTGTCAAGTGATTTTTCCAGACTTTTAGCATGTATTTTTGTGACCAGTGACCTTTCTTTGGCTGTCAATCAGTTAAGAATTAGGCCACAGTCATGGCTTAATAGTCAACTGGCACTATTTGAGAATAGTTATGGAATTAGTCATAGCAGTGATGTAATGATTTCTGCAAGAGTATCACCACTGATAAAGGGGAGTTATTAGGAAAGGTGAAATGGCTAAGTAGAATATAAAATCCTGATAATTGTCTACTTCTTTTTTGGAATACGTAAAACTTTCTTGTCTTTTTAAATTCTTGGTGTTAGTCCAAAACCTTTATTCTTCCTTTGTTAATTATTGTTTCTCAATGGCTCTTGTTCTTATGGTATTGATCATGGGTTGCATACATTTCCTGGAAACTAATAAAAATTCCTCCAAGCCAGGTGAAAGTTATCTTATCATCCCAAGGAGAATAGTGAAGTGGCTTAAACGTTGAAAGATTCATGTTCCTATAGGTCAAGGTTAGACATTTATAGTCACCATCTTGGTACTAGTGACCTATAAAATTTTAATCGATGCCTGGGACTGAGAAAACTGGATGCCTTAGATACCCATTGTATAACTTATTCTTTGTTATGAGTTTTCATCATCTTGGTGCCTCTGGGATGGAAGAGTGAATATTCTAAGGCACTTACATTAGGAGAAATGTTTTCATCTCAGTTATTGAGTTGAGAGCAACACCTTTAAACTGAGAGGTAGCACTGGCCGTATAATAACTTCTAGAGCAGAGAGAGGGTGACTGTGTCTTCATTATAAGGCTAAAGTTATTATAAGAAATCAGATCACACTCAAATGAATGGGAGGAACAGGAGTTTGTCATATAGATCAGACAGGTGGTCTTTGGAAATAAATAAACCCATGTGGTGGCAAGGTGTATTTTTACCTAGGTTAGAAGAAAACCAGCCATAGCTAGTATGAAACCCACCATTATTTTTCCTGGACCAGAGATCGACTTTAATCTAGGTAGAATCAGTTTTCCATGAAGCCAGCAGAATAGAAGCAAAGGCCATGGACATTCAACAAATACGTGAAGCTGTGCAATTTACAGGATGAAAAACCAAACCAGGGAACTGGGAATATGTATAGCTATCTAAGCTGGAGGAATAATAAGGCCAGTCAGTCCTCTGGAATTTCCTCTTTTCAGAGGGTACTAGAGGCACATTTTGTAGGGCAGAAAGGAGGAGGCTGGTGCTTGGATTATACAGGTTTTATCCAGGAACATCTAATTCCTTCGTCCCAGAGCTCCCTAATGTGTCTCTTTTAGTGCTGACCACATTTTGAAGTGTAAAATGCAAATGATATAATCGGGCCATATCGTAACAACAGAAAGTAGCCAAGAGTTTCACACTATTTCATGATCTTAAAGATTAAACGATTGAACTTTCTTCTGAAAATCATTAACAAGAAGTTAATGCAACAGAGATCCTTACATTATCTCTGATCCTCAGGGGAAAGCTATGCAATGGTTTGGCATTTTCTGTTTCTGACCCAGAGCCACATCCAAGTACACCAATCCTACTTTTCAACAGCATACCCTCAAAAGGAAAAGAGTAAAGATGCCATGGGAGCAACGTAGGGCAGTGAGCACTGGGGATGGGGTAGGGGGGTCTATTTACGTTTTAATTATGTTTCTTTTATTCTGCATGTCTCCATGTCCCTTATGTCAAATGGACCAGCTTTACTGTTGTCATCATCATGGTCCAGCTGTCCATGTTTCTGATTTCTGCTGGGAGACACCACTTGGTTGGGTGACTCATTTGTATTTCCTTTTCTAGCTTTCTGGTCTGCTCCACTCTTGGATCTGGATGTGTTCTTAATTTCATTTGAGTCCTTGCTCTAGCCCCATGTAACCCTCAATGATTGCTCCTGGCCCATCTCTCAGGAAAGAGGGATTTGGACACTATCTATGTTGTCACATGGTTGTAAGGATCGATGAGATGGTATATGAAGAAATCCCATTCCAGTTGAATGGGTGAGGGTCCTCACAGACAAGATGGCAATGGTGGGTAGTGCTACTCTTTCAGGTCCAATCAAAGGACCTCCGTGGTCAATGACTGCTTCAGAATAGCACAACTGGCCAACTGTGCTAAAACAACTACAACAATAACAACTGAAAAATGTCCTTAAATTAAAAACTCAGGGAATTCCCTGGTGGTCCTAACCCTGTAGTTAGGGTTCTGTGCTTCCACTGCAGGGACCACGGGTTTGATCCCTGGTCAGGGAACTAAGATCCCACAAGCCATGCAGCATGGCCCAAAACAAAAACAAATCCCCCAAAAACAAACAAACAAAAACTCAATAATCTCTGTTGTATATTAGAGTTTGTTAAAATTAATCAGGATGGCACGTATTGGGAAGTTCAAGCATGTAGTTTCCTTCTCCTTTCTCTAAAAGGGAAACACCTTAAAAATGCTTTTAAGCCTCCCAAATTATGGGAGTTATATATAGAAGTCAAATTCAGAGAGCAAGGCCTTCAATGGCATTTACCTGGCTTATGGTGAAAGGATTGCTTTTTGTGTTTGTCAGAAGAGGAGAAAACCTCATGGTGGATGCTGTGAAATCCTAATGTAATTATCTTAACAGTATTCTTCACATATGGCTTGTGATACTCATATTAAATCTGTCAAGTAGTACAGTTGCTGTTGGCACTGTTAATATGAATTCATTAATGTTAACCTTTAATCCCATTTTATAGCTAAACAGACCTTTTAGATGCTTGATTACTTCTCAAAAAAAAAAAAAAAAAAACTGAGATTTCTACCAGTCCTTGGACAAGTGAGTATAAGTGGACAGAGCACAGGTTCAGAATTCCTGGCTCTGCCAGGTGTTATTTGAGGGACCTAGTCAGAAGACTCTCTGGATGTCTGTTTTCACATCCAATGGTATTACAAGCTCGAGATAACTTTTGGAGTTTAGTAAGGATCAGGAGAGAAGGTAGAAATAAGCCTGATGGAGAAGGAAAATAGCGTGATGGAGAAAATATGCCAACTTTTAAAAATTAATTAATTAATTAATTTTTTTGCTGTATTGGGTCATCGTTGCTGCACACGGGCTTTCTCTAGTTGCGGCGAGTGGGGGCTACTCTTCGTTGCGGTGCACGGGCTTCTCATTGCGGTGGCTTCTCTTGTTGCGGAGCATGGGCTCTAGGCGTGCGGGCTTCAGCAGTTGTGGCTCACAGGCTCTAGAGCAAAGGCTCAGTAGTTGTGGCGCACAGGCTTAGTTGCTCCGCGGCATGTGGGATCTTCCAGGACCAGGGCACGAACCTGTGTCCTCTGCACTGGCAGGCAGATTCTTAACCACTACGCCACCAGGGAAGTCCCTCTGCCAACTTCTTAATGGTCTGTCTTTCATTATAGGTTCCATGTCTTGAATCATTTTGGTCTTTCAAACTTTCGTCTTTATTTAAAGTGTTAATTAATTCCCTTATTCTTTTTGGTTATCAAAGGCCTATGTAATGTTGATGTTCTGAGCACCCTGAGATGTAAATCATATATTTACTTTCTCTAAAGCAGAAGAGTTAACCAAACATTCAATCACGAGTATCATTTTTTAAAAAAAAGTTGATTCATTATGCTAAAATTGACTGTTGGTGGTTTGTAATATTAAAAATATTTTTAAAGTTTCCCAAACCTTATTACTAGATTTGCAGATTTTTTAGCATGTGAGGACCTCAGATTGATAAGCACCCAGCTAAAGTTGGTGGTTTTTATATTTATCTATAATCTTTTTATCTATGTATATTCATATATGCATGTGCTTATATAGTACAAAACTCTTTCTTAAAAGAAGTCATAAAATGAGACCTCCATGTGTAAAGAAGGTAAAAATATGGCTGGCATGGTTGAAGATCGCTCTCCCTTTGCCTCCTATCATTGCCTTTTAATGGCTCCTAAAGATGCCTCAATAGAACTCTTGAGGTCTAAGGAATACAGTTTGAGATTCACTGGGCTAAGAGATAAAAAGTGACTAAGGGTACTTTGACAACTCCTTAACACGGTATTCTTAGTCCTCTTCCTCACATGCAGATGATAGGTAACTGGGACAGTTGTAATGGGTCAAAAGAAAAAGAGAATTTCCCTTTGCTTTTTCACTTGTGCATCATCCATTTGTTACTCCTGAAGAGTGTTACTCAAAGTGACTTTGACTCCCTCTTCCCCATCCCATTTGCCTACAGATGTAGAAGACTGTAGTCTGATTATACTTCACAGGCCTGCACTAGATGATTGTATGAAGAAACCAGGATATACTGTTTTTCAGAGTTCTGTATTCTGTGGAACTGTGGAGTTAAAAAGAAATTTAGGGACTAATATGGACTGCCTAATGTTTTATTTTGCCAAAAATGGATACTTCTAAAAGCAGCTACTAAAGGATACTTCAAGAAGCTTATCACTTCATAAAAGAAAGGACGTTTTTAATAACAAAATATTAGGAAGACCACAATCTCGGAATTGTTTGAGTCAATATTGAATAGAGAGAAGAGCACTTTCTTTTTGGAATAAGACTTGGGATTCAGCCCCATCTCTGCCAATTATTACCTATAGGACAAAGGCCAAGATAACTAATCTTTCTGATCCTCATAATGTAAATGAAAATGAAAACGAAAACATGTACCCCTCATGATCGTCAGAAGGTAACCAATGAATAGATTCACATTCCTATGGTGTTTGGTACGTGTAGTAGGTGCTCAGTAAATATCTATTCCCTCCCTCCTGCATCTCTTTCTTTCCATCTCCTTTTATTTACCCCAGAGGATTGTTTTGATAATCAAGTAAGAAAACAATGAGAAAATGCTTGGTGAACCATAAAGCACTATTTAAACGTAAGGTTCAGGAAATGTAAGTTGATTTGCTTTAAGCACACGCATTTTCCTTTTTAAAAGATGTGTGGATAAGTGGCACAGTAACCCTCAGGAAATGAACGTAGTGCTTTTGTCTGATTCCTAAAGGACACACATGGCCTTTTGGATGAAACTGTATGTAAAATATAGATGTTATTTTAATAAATACTGTCAATATAGTACACATATTGTTTCTTTTGCATGTTTTTAAACAAAGAACATTAGCCAGTCACCTCACAGGTTTTCCTGCATGGTCTACAAGGTGTAGTTATAAAGTCCATTGGAGTTGTAAAGTGTTTGGAGTTAAGCGCTATCGCATTCAGTCTTACCGAGCTATTAGGGTGTTTTATAATGGGATGTAAATATTTGTGGCCTGTTTGAGAATAACCAAAGAAAAGTGCTTTTCATTATTTTACTTCATATCCTATTAGCCAGACATATCTTTAGTGTTTCAGTTCTTTCCTGGCTTGGGAAGGTGATGTCAACATTTGTACAGTATGAGGCTGGGAAGGAATTTGGCTACTTTTTGTTACTGTGTCAAATTGCCCAGGAGCTACTTTGTCTGACAGCATGCCTGGTGAACACATATTACATTTTCTCTGTCTTCTGTAGGTTCCAAGTAGAGCTGGAAGAATTCTTCCATAGGTACATCATGAATAATAATTGTCCACAGCTAACAAAATACTCTTAATTTTTGCAGGGAAACCTGGGAGTATCCCATTCTAAACCTGGTTTGCATACCTCTCAGACATAGTTTAAAGTTGAGAAAAAGTATTTCTGCTTTTAATTCTTTTCCCTTAAAGAAAACTTGAAAAACAATTACACTTGTTTCTTCAAGAATCAAATCCTGTCTTTAGGAATCAGTCTTGATTCTGAACTTTTAGTACACATCTCTATTATAACAATTGGAGGTAGTTAATTTAAATGAACTTAAGCTATTGCTCATCACTATTATGAGCATAGGAAAGTTTGAAACACACACTTTTTAATAAGGAAATAAGTAAGAAAAGCTGATGCTATTTTCATGATCACATACTGTACTTGAAAACATCTAGTTATAGGAAACAGGAAAGGTTAAATATTCAAAAATAACCATTTAAAACCTCTTTGTTCTCAAATCTGTCACTACAGTTTTTGTCAGATAAATTTAAATCCTGGTAATTGGTTTATGCCAAAGGACAGAGGACAGTCATTTCAAAGCTTTCCTGTTCACAGACTATTAAATTGCCGGAAATAACAATCACAACAAAGTGACACATAATTTAGAAAGAATGCAATGCATGCTTTTAATCAGAACAACAATAACAACAGAAAAAAACTACTAATAACAAGTATGGAAAAGCTAGTATAGTATTGAATCCAGCCATAGTCACAAATAAAAAGCAACTGCTTGACAAGGACAGCTGTGAATGATCTATGTGCCCTTCACATCCTCCTTCCCCTCAATAAAAGCGATATTCTCATTGGAAATATGGTTGCAAATGCAAATCACTGACTTCTTGAAAGACCATGACGGCTCTGTAATAATTATCAAATCGGTCCATTTTAGATCTGCAAAAGAATTCTTTTAGATATGAAGACTTGAGAGCAACTGTGAAGCTGTCTTTATTCAAATCCTTCGAAATTTAAAATGGTGATCTTAGACCACCAAGAACTACAAGACTCGCCAACTGATGTTTATAACAACTTAGCCTTCCTATTCTTCATATCTGATTTTATTAAATGTCTGTCAAGGAGTATATTTAACTTTGATGTTTCCAACAAGAATTCATTGTCTTTAACTTTTATTTTATGTTTTAACAGGCAGATAATGAAAAGAATTATTCGCATGTTGAATTTATACCTCAGGGTATCTCTGCAAAGAAAAGAAGTGTGAAGTTATTGTTGTGGTGTGATTTCCCGTCTGAATAATAAATTATATCGGAAAAGGTGGAAATGTCATAAAAATGAGGTTGAAAAGGAATTTTCAACATGATTTTGATAGACAGATGAAAGCATTTACTATTATTTACGAAAGTGGATCTATTTAAAATAGACCCCTTCTCAATATAGGGTAGTTAAGAACTTAAAAGGAAAACAGGGCTACTGTCATGTGATTTCCACGTTAGAGAGTACTCTATGAAGAAATTCCTTCATTTGCAGCCCAGCAGACAAGACCTGGCATACCCCAAATTTTTTACTTATTTATTTATTTATTTATTTTTGACTGTGTTGGGTCTTTGTTGCTGTGCGAGGGCTTTCTCTAGTTGCGGCGTGCGGGGGCCACTCCTCATCGCGGTGCGCGGGCCTCTCACTGTCGTGGCCTCTCTTGTTGCGGAGCACAGGCTCCAGACGCACAGGCTCAGTAGTTGTGGCTCACGGGCCCAGTTGCTCCGCAGCATGTGGGATCTTCCCAGACCAGAGCTCGAACCCGTGTCCCCTGCATTGGCAGGCAGATTCTCAACCACTGCGCCACCAGGGAAGCCCCCCCAAAATTTTTAATGGAAATTAAGAGGCAGTCAAGCTGATTAAAAACATAATACTTTATTTGCTTAGAAGTAGCAAACTATAAAAATCAAGCAAAGTTTCATTGCAAAAATTTATTGTTTTTAATTTACTATCAACACTTTTAGAGTTAAATTACTTAATTTGAATTCAATTCATTAAGTCAATAAAAGTGGGATAAAATAAAATAAATTTGTTGTTTTCCAAACCAAGAATCAAACTCTGAAATTGGGTGGGTCCTTTCTGCCAATTTGGGAAATAGGACAGTTTCAGCCTGCAAACTCTCACGTTCTCATTAAGTATATTTAATGCAAAGTTCTTAGCAATGTCTTGTCCAGGTGAAAAGCAATTTCACTAACAACAACAACAACAACAACAAAACTCAAGGAAGGATTTCCATAGTTACTTTTCTCACTAAAACCATTTCTACTTCTGAAATTTTCTCACTTTGGACCATTCTATAATATAAACATTTTATTTTCTATTCATTTTAAAATGAATAGCCATGAATAGCCATAGTGGGGTATAATTTACATAGTATAAAATTCACCCATGCAATTCAATAATTTTTAGCAAATTTACAAAGTTGTGCAATCATCACCATGGTTCCAATTTTAGATCTCTGTTCATGTTTACCTTGTTTTAATGTTTCTGTTTTTTTAGTATGTTCTCTACCTTCTTGTCTATGAGGTAAGAAGGGTTTCAATAACTGGATAAAGGAAGAGGGGAAAGGATGTTATAGGCAAAAGGGTTAGGATTCATTCATTTGTTTATTTGTTTATTCATCCATCCATTCATTTAATGGTTATTGAGTCCTTAGTATGAGCCAGACATGACAGTGAGTATTTGTAATAGAAGATTTTTCAGACATAGTCTGGTGGGTGGATGAACAATTTAGCCTTATTGCCACTATAAACATGACAAGTGTTATCACTGGGGCATGCACAAAGCATAATGGGACTATATAGAAGAAGCCTAAAGACAAATAGATCAGGGTGGGCTTCTTGGAGGAAGGGCATTTTGAAGAATGAATAGACAGGACCAGGCAAAAAGGAATGGCTCTGTGCCTGTCTCTAAGCTTATTGATTTGGGGCATTGAGCAGGCATACCAGAGCCTGGAATCCAGGCCGGGGAGGTGAGAGGAGAGGTAAGGATAGAAAAAGAGGGATCCGATCCCAATGGAGCTGTGAGAACAGGTTCACAGTACGTCTTCGCTTGCAGGCAAGAAAATTCAGATTACTTATTAGATTTTCCTGATTATGAGGATTTGAGAAACATCATACATTTTGACATTAAGCTTTCTTCAGGGTCACTGGATGGAAATGCCCAAATCTAATTGGGATTTTATGTTAGAAACTAGGGTTCTAATTTTATCTTTCAAGATCAACATATGATTATCTATTCATCTGACTTCCATATAATTTACCTGTAATTCTAAGTCCCTGACTTTGTGTGTGTATGTGTGAGAGAGAGAGAAACTGATAGAATTTGGTAATAAGTTTGATATGGAGAGAATTTCTAGCAATGTTTCTCAATTTCAATATTTAAGTTGACCCTGGTCATTATTATAGGATTTACTCCCAAAGTCTATGTTTTGAGGAAGCTGAGGGAGGGACCCCAGTATGGACTCCAGGGCTACAAGACTAATACCCTGCTTAGTGTGGAGCTATATATTCTTTGGGTGTTAACACAGCAGATCTAGTATCTGCTTGGACACATTGTGTGCTTCTCTGTATCTCTCACAGCCTAGAAGCCTCAGTATGTATGGTTTCAGCTGGCTGTGGATAATTAGGGTGTCTGCTTCATGCACTGACCCCCTGGGAGGAGAGCTGGTTCAATCCATTGGTATGGATTGTTCTCCAAGTGCAACATGATGATCAATTACTGCCCATCCTGTTAAGCAGATTGTTGTCTCAAGATAACTGAAACACACCTAGAGTCTTTGACTAGTCCATCCTCTGCCAGAAATGTGAATGCCATCCTGGCCAGGTGAACCTCTTTAATCAGAAAATATATTTTACTCCATGCAATTGACTACCCTTTTGGTCAAATAAAATCAGTATTTCCAATTGAGATCCAAAAATGGTTTCAAGAAAATTTTTCTTCAGAGAGAGCAAATTCTAAATGTGCTTGGTCTTTTTCATCACTGAATCTACACACCAGGAAACGCTGTGGATGAAGGTGGAAAGGCCAATCCCTCTTATCTCGTCTGACGCTAATAAAGCCGTTAACAAGGTTCAACTGGAACGACAATGGATAAGGAAAGAAGAGCTGAATTCCTTAAGATCAGTCCTATTAAGTTACACAGATGTCAAGTTTAATCAATCTGAAGACCTTAAGGACTTTGGCAAATGTCCTTTTTTTTATATCTTATTGCTGTTTTCAGTTGTTGCATCATCCTGTTTGCATAAATATAATTATCTTTCATATATATTACATCATTAGGGAAATTTTTATTAATTTATCTATCTTATAATAGAAAAGCTTCCTAGTGCATTAATTTTTTTTTTTTAACTTAAGAATGAATGTGCCCACAAGGATTAAAAAAAAATCCCATACACAACAATTTATATTTAAGATAGCCAAGTAGAGTTGGATACTATATATTTTTATGGTTTGAAAAAAAGCAATTTAATGCATGCATGTGATAATAGGTAGGCCTGTTGTGCCTTTTGTTAAGAAAGTAGGACACTTCTTTCAACTGTCATTTAAAGGTTTTATTGCCAGCTGACTCTCTCTAGCTATTTCTTTCTCTAGCGGCTGATACCTGGGAATCTAATGTTTCACAATTAGAGATTTGTTTCCTTGACTTGTACTTTCCAGCTCAAGTGATTACAATCTCAAAAGAAGTCACACATGAATCCTTACAAGTTTAATATATCCTTTTCTTATAGTATATTCTTATGGGTTGAGGACAGAGCATGAAAATAATGACATTAGTAAGGGTTGAGGTGGTGGAATAGAATTGATGGAAAGAGATAAGTAAAGGAGTAAAGGCAGGGGCAGGGGGCTTTGAAAAGTGACTTCATGATTCTGCCTGGGCTTTGGAGTCATTAATTCTACCCATGAATATTTATTAAATATTGACTCTGTCCTCAGTACTGTGTTCAGAATTACCTACCATTTTCCCTTTGGTTGGACTGTACAGATGGTTGAGTAAGTAGGTAAGTAAGATTGTGGAGATTGTGGATTCAAGGGATAAGAATAATCTATAAGAACTCTTCTGCCTTTAGCTCCCTGAAGTGGGCCTGTAGTAGTAGGCCTCTGTTTTGTCTCTATAGAAATAAGAAGATAAACCCTTTCTGCTCACCTCTGGTTAAAACTAACAATTTTTATAAGCTTAAAATCTGTATTCAAACTGGGGTTGGATAAATATTGCTTCTATTTCAGATCCTAGAGCACAAGGGACTCCCAAACTTTAGGAGCCTCACATTCCTCAATGAGGAGACTTGTTGTACCTTCCTCACGTGGTGGATGTAGATTTTTCCTAAGACAAAAATGTATTTAAAGTGTTCTGTATATAGTGCCTGGGACAAATGAGGAAGCACCCAGTAAGTGATGGATGTTATTGTTGCCTACACTGGCAGGAGGAGAAACACAAGAGAAAAAAACATCAGGAAGTGAGTACGTGATCTAGCTGCGGGGTGAAGAGGTCCTGGTTAAGGTGAAGACTGTGGAAATGGGAGTGATGTTACTTTTTAAAAGTAGAATTACTTACCGTACAGACAATATTACAACAATAGTGCAAGAAATCGAATCAAAGCAAAAGTTACCTTAATACAGTTGTTACCTCAGATTCTAACAGGCCTTTAAAAAATTTGTTCATGTGACCCTCTCCTTGTTTACATGGATACATAAAAACATAACCATTACAGATACAATTTTGTATTCTCTGCTTTTTCCCTTATGTAATTAAATTACTGATTTATCTGATATTGTATACTAAATTGTTTCTAGATCTTTTCATTCTAATGAATCTTGTGGCAATGAAAATCTTTGTGTTTTGTAGTTGTGCGTCTTTAAGGCTGTCTCCTTAGAAGAAATTTCTAGGGTAGTAATACTGGGTCAAAGGATAGGAGCACTTTATGTCTTTAAGGTTATTGCCAAATGGCCTTCCAAAAGGGTTTCCCAATTTGTGCTGCCACTAGCAGAGAATGGATGAATGAACACTTTTCCTGACAGCCTCACTGATGATGTTAAGGCAGTATCATTATTTTTAACTTTCCCTCTGAAATATATGTAAGGTATCTCTTAATCTGCAGTTCTTGGGTAGCTAGTAAGGTTGAATATTTTCTCATGTTTGTCTCCTAACTGTATTCTCTTTAATATAAAATTATTTGTTCTGGCCTTTCCGCACTTTGATGTTGGAGCATTTAAGGGGCAAAGAAAGGAACCTACTGTGCTCCGACTTTGTTCTTGTCACTTTAAATGCATTATCTCATTTAATCTACACAGTACCTCAACAAGGTTGGCATTCCTACCTGCATTTCATAGATGAAAGACTGAGCCTTGAATAAATTAAATTTCATGCCCAAAGTTGAATTGCTGGTAAGTAGCAGTTGTTAGATATTTTTCCTTATCATTTTATATGAGTTTTTATGTAACATAAATATTAACTCTTTGGGGAAAATATTTTCAGCAAATATGGATGACAATCTGTTGTTTTCTTTTTTCTGAAATTATGCTATTTTTGTTCTGCAGAAGCTTAAAATTTTCCCATGAAGTGATGGATTGGAGAGATACTGGGGTGGTAGATTGGGCCTCAGCTTCTGTTTTATTTCAGTACCAAGATCAGTTCAGTGAGGATTAGAAGCAGCCAAGAGACAGAACTGTAAGTGGATCATTTGCTAATGATTCTACTATGGAAAGTGTCTCCCAGCCTCTCCCAGGATTTCCCACAGGGTGGGAGAGTGGCCTGTGAGCCTGTTAGAGGTCATTTACAGATGAGCTATTCTCCAAAGCTGCTTGCTGGGTGGTCTCTGAGTGGTTAATGTGTGGTCATGATATTACTGCTTTCTCCACTCCTGCCAAAGAATATAGAGTCCCATGACAGGCCACATATAAGACTGTTGGCCCTCCCAGTAGGACCAACAAGGATATATGGCTGGTATCCAGTACCAGCAAGGTCATTAGCTGTTGAGTTTAGTATTATTTCTATTCAGAGGAAGGACAGAATCCCATTGAAATGGGTAGAGATGCTAAGAGATTGTAGCTATGTTGTTAGGAGCATCATTTGGAAGTTTTTCAATGGCCTGGCCTAGAAATGGATGGTTTGGATTAGGGTGGGGACAGCAGTGCCAGAGGATGTGTTTTGGAACAAAGGAATTTTGAAATATTCCTTCTAAGGCAGAAGGGCTATATGTTACATGGCTGTTTAGAATATCTCAATCATATCACTCAATCTGGTCTGCCTCGTCATGCAGTTGACTCCAACCCAGTTGTCAAGGGGCATGATGTCACCCCCAGGCCTGGGTCTAGTGGGATGGGAAGATCCAGAAGCTTCCCCTCTCGGAGGCTCAATCCAGAAAATAATTAGAAGAAGCCTTTTCAGCAGGGGAAAATTGAGCCCTGTAAAGTCAGGCCTTCAGCCAGCATTGCCTGGGCTATTAAGTTCTGCCCAGCTCAGCTTTGCATACACTGTGGCAATGTCTGAAAAAGTGCTTTTGGCTTTTACCATCATCACAACACAAGATATTTTTCCTGACCAGTGAGAAATGGCGGCAGTTTTGTTTGTGTGTTTGTTTTTTAATCTCTCCCTGAAAGAGTAATGCCTATTCTCTGATCTGGGGTAGGACAGAATTCCCAGTGTCCCAAGCACTCCATTTTTCAGGTACTTCTTGGACCAGGGGCTTTTGAACAAATGGCATCCAAGTAGAAATACATTTTAGAAATGTCCTTCTCCCTTGTGTCTGTGTTACCTTCCATAACTCTGATTGCATTGTTGGTCTGGTGTCTGACCACAGAAAGCCACAAAAGCACAGGGGCCTCACACAAAGAGAAAGTTGCAAGAAGTGTATGGGGAATGGTTGATGACATATTTTTATCTACATCCTGCCTACAATTATGTGAATTTTTTTTTTTTTTTCCCATCGTAAACTTGAGCTTGTAGAAACCAATAGGAAGGAAGCTGAATTGGCTGGAGCAAATTCAGTAGTGATGGCCAGGACACCCAGAAATCTGATACAGCTACCAAGATGAGCTGGCCTGTGAAACCTTGTGGTTAATTGGTGGGTGGCTGGTGGTTATAATACTTTCTGGGCTCCCTGGAGGGATTGGAGCCACCTCCCAACAACACTACTTAATTACATACAAATTATAATTTTGTCTTCACATTCTGTCTCACAAAATGAATGGTCTCCATCATTTGCCCATAATATGTGGTCATTATTTCAATTAGCTCATTGTTTTCTCAACTGCCTCTTTTTTATATGCATGTCAAAGTTGGTGTTTTCTCTCTTGGGGTTCCTCAGTTCTCCACAATATAAGCCTCATTTGTTTAAGGCACTTTATATCTTAAGCAAAATGCATAGGATTTGCACTCAGGGGCTTTCTAACTACTTTTGATGATGATGGTGGTAACTGCTGGCCAGCTGTCCCACTACTGAAAGCCAGAACCCACCATATTCTGGTGGCAAGCATTTCAAGGCCTGCACATCACACCACAGGCTGATTGTAACCTTAGGGCTAGTTAATCCCAAATACTCTCCATTGCAAACTCCTCTCCTGTTACTAAGATGTCCCTTTCATCTCCCAACTTCCTCCTTCCTGCATTCCTGTTATTTATAGTATCCCAGGAACAAACTACTCCCAAATTTCTCAAAAGGATTTACAGTTGCTACTTGCAGTTCCTCACCCAGCTCACACCTCCATCCCTCGCAGCCTGTGTTCTGCTATAACCCCTGTCCTCCCAAAGGTGGACAGTGACATCTTTGTTCAGTCCAAGTCTGCTTCTCAGTCCTTTGCTTTTTGACTGATTTTTCCCTGTTGGTCCCCTTTACCCTGACTCTTAGGTTCTGAGACAGTTCATTTTCTCTCCTTCCTTCTCTCTAACTGCTCCTTCTTGGTTCTCTTTCTTCTTGTGGCACGAAAATATGAGTGATCCTCAAGTGCTTACTTCTCTTGAACATATTCTCTCAATGACCTGACAGAACGATGGCCATGACTATCACCCTTTGGACAATGCACGTATCTCCACTTCCTGCCACAAATCCTTCAAGCTTCAGACTCACATGCTCAATCTTTTGCTTGCTCTTCCCCTGCACAATCTGCTTGACACTTCAGACTCCACGTGCCTGTCATTTAAAATAACTTTTCCCCCGACCGTGTTCCTTCTGACATCTCCATTTCTGTTGATTCTGCACCAGCTCCCAAGTACTTCAGAGTGGACTTTTCATGTGGGAGGCAAGTTCTGTTTGGGCAGTCTCTTAAACCCTCATTTTTATTCCCGTTCTTATAACTATATTTTACCTCCTTTTTACTTCTTGCCTGCATTTTTGCAGCAGCCTTCTTGCCAGGATCTTTTATTTCCCATCCCAACACACCTGAGGCACACTGCATATTGTAACCTTGGCTTGCAAAGGCAATGATTCTCAATTAATAGTGTGAATGGAGCAGAAGGGGTATTCTCCGATAGGAGCCATATCAAAATCTTTGGGATCAGAGTGTGCTGTTTGAAAAAACCCTGTATGTGAGAGATTTGTATATGCCCCAAAGGAGAGGCATACACCTCTCCCTGTCTGCCTCTACTACCTTGAACATCATTCTTTTAAAGATTTTATGTTCCCCTTTTTTATGTGCTGCTGGCATATTAATTTTCTTGATACTCAGGAAAGATTAAGATATAATTCTTTCCTAGCTCAAAAGCCTTTAATAGTTCTCTGTTGCCTACTAAAAATTCTAAACATTTTAACCTTACATCCTTGACAAACCTTATCATTATGACTCCTAAATTTTCTTCTATACCTACCTATATTATAGCCAAACTGAGAAATTTCTCTGAACACCCCTAGGCTGTTTCACCTCTCTTTGGACCACATCATCCCTCTGTTTGGAATGCCCACTCCCTTTACCTCCACCTGGTGAAATTACACATAGATCCAATATCACTTCTACCAGGATGTCTTCCTGCTCCTGGGGCTTGAAGGACCAGAGTGGTCCTTGTGATCTCCCACAGGACACTGTTTGCAACTCTCCTTCAGCACTTGTGTTACAGTTTTTTGTAGAGGCATCTTTTCTCCTATAGCAGAGTGTAAATTTCTGGAGAGCAGAGATCCCATTCCCAATTTTCAGTACCCAGGACTTTAGTGAATTATATCTTGGCTGTCTGTAATATAGAGTTCCTGATTTCTGTTTTACTCTTTATTTATAATTTATTCTTCTACTCCAATAAAATATTTTGAAGTGGCTTACTGTAATAAACATAAACAACTCAGGACATGAAAATAAAAATTTAAAACCAATATTATAAACCATTTAGATCAGTGGTCAGCAAAGTACAACCCATGGCCCAAATCAGCCCTCAAAGTGTTTTTGTAAATAAAGTTTTATTAGAGCATATCATGTTCATTTGCTTATATATTATCTATGGTTGCTTCCATGTTACAGTGGCAGAGTTGTGTAGCCATGACAGAGACTGTATGACCTGCAAAGCCTCAAATATTTACTATCTGTCCCTTTACGAGAAGTTTGCCAATCCCTGATTTAGATCAGTGTTGCTTAACTGAAGTGAGGAGAGGAGGAAAAAAGAAATAGAGGGGAATGTGTAGACTCAGGATAATCCAGGGTAAGAATCTATGTGAGAATCCTCACTTTTGTAGAAAATCAGTTACTGAGGAGAATCAGCCATTTTTCAAGGTGACATCCTTGCTCAATACAAAGGCCTTTTTCTGGACTTTTTAGTCACTTCTGGGTCAGTGCCTTATTTGTAGTGAATCAGTGTTACTGATGAGCCTATGCTGTATCTTTCTAGTGTGGTAGGGAGAAAAAAACAAACAGAAAAAAATTGATTTAGAGAGAGGGGAGGTATTATTATACCAAGAGCTCTCAGTGTGCTAGTTATGGGAACTGAATAGTAAATTTAGTTCTTTGATTCCTAGCTGCCAAAGCAAAAAGCAAACATGACAAGTTAGGTAGCTCTCCTTGGCTAACATATGGAAGTATACCCATTTGCTAAAAACAAAAAACTTCTCAATGCTAAAATCAAGAAGGACTTTTTGAATTGTCTCAGAGAGACATAGGAGACAATATGTTCAGCTACAGTTTTGCAAGAGATCTAGCCAATATATTGAAATGGCCAATTCTCATAACATGAAATTGCAGTTCAAGAAGGCTTTGTTAGTACAGTCTAGGGACCTTGGTTGTTGATACCCTAACTTGTTATAAGAATAGAGCTCAGAGTAACTAGAGAGTTTGGTGGTTCATGTGTTTTGCAACTGGAACATTAGTTGGCTCTGGCAGGCCCTGAATATAGGGCAAATAGGTGTAGAGTTCCAGCGAGTGCTGGGAGTATAGGTTTTCTGGCATGATGAATAAAGAGTGACCCATAAACTGGAGGCAGGTGGAAAAGCTGACATTCTGGTATGAAAACAGAGAAGGCTTCAGCATTTTTGCCTGGCTGGTTAACCAGCACAGCTCCACATCGTGGTAGGTAGAAGAGATGGGCACCAGAGCAATTTTATATAACTGTGTGGGTACAGTAAAATAATTGAATGAAGGATATTGATGACAGCAAATAAATCATGAACTATCACTTGAGTTTATATGATTATTAACAGCTGCAAAAGTCATCTTATAAAGTTATTCTGGAGCTCAGAAAACTGAATGATATCACTCATTGTGCCTGTTTATTATTGCAGAGATTATAGGTGGGTTTTATCTTAAAGAATTAACATTTGCCATCTTTTTGCTAAGCCTCCAGAAAATAATGCAAATTATAAATATGCCTGTATATTACCATCCCATATAAATAATTTTGAAGATAAGAAAATCAAAGCTTATATTACATTGAAAATATATATCTTGACATGACAAATGTTTTCAAAGGTTTATGGAAAATTTTTGTCAAGTGAACGTGAAATTTGAATTTCCTTTTTTCTTTATACATAATGTATGCTAAGGTAGCAAAACTACTTGGTTTTTTGCATAAGGGAGTAGTTCTATTTTAATGTTCCTTTAAGAAATTCTGAAAAAAGGTGGTTTTGGTAATTCAGTATATTTTGGATTATTTCATGGATAGAGTTATTTGGATAGAGTTATAGTAGGTAAAAGGATATATTAATGAAATGATTTTATGAACATATTCATTAAAAATGATTAGAATGTAATTACTCAGTCTAGCAGACCCACATTAATCTTATTCACATGACATTTGTTCTTCCAAGCAAACTGAAGGCAGGGATGTCTCAGATTAGTTTTCTATGGGGTTTGCAAGTTGAACCTCTTGGCATGATCCATATCATGGTAGCCATAGACAATGGTAGCTCTCTGCTCATGGTACAGCTGTCATGTATATGACCTATCAGGTATGTGAAGATTTTATCCTAAGTGCAATTTGAACCTCCACCCCCCCCATGGAAAGTGTTTAAGTAAGGGAGTGGCATGATTAGAGTTGCATTTAGAAACATACATCCCCACATATAGAAAGGATTGGAGATGGAAGTGAGAGGTCAATTAGAAGGTCACTGTAGCTGCCCAGGTGAAGGATGCTAATAATTTGAACTTGATTGTCAGCAGTTGTTGAAAGGAGCCAGGTATATTCTGGAGACAGAGTCCACAGACTAGATGTCGGGCCTCTCAAGTCAAGGCTAACTCTGAGGTTATTAGCATGGACAATGAGTATGTATAATGAAGTCAAGTGCTGAGGTAGAGAACATTGAAAGAGTGGCCAATATGAAGTGGGAGGGGATATCAAAAGTTGAGTTAGGACTATTTGGAGATACCTGGGAGACAATCAAGAGGAAGCACCACATAGTTGGATATGCAGTTCTTAAGCCTTGAACAAGAGGCTAGGCTGGAAATATATATTTGGGAGCCTTTTCATATATTTGGAATATAAAGCAACAAGAGTAAATGAGATTGCCTAAAAAGAGAATAATATGAGGAGAAAAGAATGTCCAGGACACTTTATTTCAGGTGAAAGAGGAAGAGCCAGCAAAAGAGATTAAGGAATAGCCACAAACAGATGATAGCAAAACTGGAGGGTGAGGTGTAATGTTAAGGAAGCCAAGAGAAAGAAGAAAAGAGTGAGTGGTCACGTGTATTGAACGCCAATGAGAAGTTAAGAATGATGAGAATGAAAAAAGTCCCAGTCACTCAGGCAATATGAACAATTCTTATCAAAGGGTGGTTTTTTAGTGTAGGAAGATGCCTGATTGGAGCGGATTGCAGAGTGCATGAGATTAAGAAGCTGAGGCCAAATGTCTAACTTTGAGACTCTTGGCTGTACAAGGTCCTAGAGGAAGAGGACAATAGCTAAAAGAAGATGTGTTTTCCCCAGACTCCCAGGTTGGAGATACTAGATCATCTTTAAATGATGATGGAGAGGAGCTTGAAGGTTGATGGTACTGCAGAAAGAGGGGCTTATTGATAGAGTTTCTGGAAGGTTGGAGGGTTTGGGATCTGGAGCCTGTGTGTAAGTCTTGACCTTTGAAAGGGGGAGGGACATTTCTGCATTGCAATTGAAGGGAAGAGCAAATGGTTACAAACATAGCTTTTGGTGTTGGAAGAGTGTGTTCAAATTCACATTGTGCAATACTTATAAATAAATACTCATTATAGTCATGATTCATAAATAAATACTCATAATCATGATTCATAAACATCAATAAAAAGAGGAAGATTGGCAAAGTGTAAATTGGAAGTAATTCTATGTAAACATCAGTTTTGGTGCTTGTATTTTCACATTTTCAAACAGAAATATATTTAAACTAAAGCAAATAGATCTTTTCTTGCATCTGTACTTCTGTTGAGTGGTTATTATATTGTTGTTGGTTCCACTTTTCTCTTTTGGCTCTGATCTGCAGTACGTCAGTTTTCTATAATCCTACTGAATGGGAGAAAAATCATTCTCTGTACATAAACTTTCAATGCTCATAAAGGTATTCATTTGTAATATTAGAGCTGTCACATGCCTTATTTTTCATCTCACAGTGCAATTTACCTCTATCTGTAGTTGTAAAAAGGGACAAACTTAATTTTACTCTTCACTCTTCTGACAGTTTTAAAGTTACATAAAAGTAACATTGCCTCCTCTGGAAGTTCTAAAATGTTGCCAGGCAACCAATCTATCAAGAGTAAGGAGATTGTCTTTAAATTCAGTCAGGTGGTTTCATTCATTCCTGTAGCAAGACAACTGCAAAATGATATCCTAATTTCAGATCCTATTGGGTACAGTCTTTTGAGATGCTTCTGGCTCCTCCTTTTCACACACAGGTAGACTTGGTCAGAGCAAAGTTACATTCTGGGCCCCCTTCCCCTGCCTTACCAGCATTCCATGTACAGCCAGATTATTATAGATTTTCTGTGGCTGAGCCTGTATTCTGCTTGCCTACAGTTGTCTTACACATCACAATAATGGTAATTACTAAGACTTATTTGAATAGCATTTTATAGGTTTACAGTTACAGTTTTCAAGGCCCTTTCACATGTGTTCCTCCTAACATGAGGGAGAATGAGTAGTGATTAGTTATTTTCCTGGATAAAATTACTGAGGCACAGAGAAATTAAAATGGTTTGTCCAAAGCTATAGATCTATAACTGCTAGAGCCAGGACTTGCATCTAACTATTCTGTTTTCTTATATTCCCTGTTTCTTCAATAACATGATGGAAAGTACAGAAACTTCAGAATCAAGTAGACTGAGTTTCAGATTCTAGCTTGGACTCCCTGAGCTTCAGTTATTCTGCCTAAAAAGTGGAAAAACGATACTGAAGTTATATGATTTTTTCCTATGGAATAAATGAGATAATGTATATAAAGTCCCTGATAAAATGCAGGCATACAGTAGGACAAAATAATCTTTTGTTATGTTAATAATAGTTGAATTGATTGCACTCGGGGGCTAAGAAATCAACACAGAACTATGAGCACTTGCATTCAAATATATCTCTTGGGAGGATTCTGATTTTAACCCCCCTTTGGTTATAGTAGCACTTTGAGTCAGTTTCCCTGTGTGAAAATCAGGGGTTATTGGATGTAATTATACCTATTCTTCAGCATGTCATCAAAGATGATATGATTCCAACCCATTTTAAACAAGTGGTAGATCTCCTTCAAGGCAGTCAAACATCCCTGCATGTCTCTTCACCTCATCCCCTTATCACCTCCCTACTCTCTTCTATCATTCCAAGCAGAAACGGAATTGGAGAGCTGACTATTTTCTCTGATCTCTGTAGAGATGGTTGGTGTAGTAGGCATTTGAGATTTGTTTGAATTCCTAACATTCCCCTTTCATGATAGTACACAATTACATTTTTTGGATTATTAAGCCCTTCATGAGTGGTCTTGGTGGAAATGTTGTTTATGGCTTCTGATTTCTACTGTGGAAGGGTCCACACTTTTCCCCTCCCCATCTTCTAATACCTACAGTTGACTGATCTGCCACTCTGTGGGTGGTGGGGGATCTTTGAATCCCGAACATGTTGCACTGGATAGAATAAGCAGTTGGGGTCATTCATTCATTATGGTGGTGCGGTGCTGCTCAAATTCATCCTGTGTTGGAATCATGACTGTGGAGCCTCCCTCCCAGCCCTCTGGAGTGCTTGTGCTTTCCATCTATTCTCAAGTCTCCCATCAATTCTGCAAGCCCTCTGATATCTTTCTAATAATTTCCCTTTTGCTAAATCCATCCCGAGCTGGTTTCTCTTGTTTGTTACTGAGAATCATAATTATGTTTTTTGTAATTGATGGAGGTAATCTAATCACACCATACAGTGTTGTAATGAGAAAAAAAAAGGTGTTAAAAAGAATGAAAATTTGTAGCCATAATAATCAGAATTTTGTAGTAGTAAGGTAAGTTATTGTAACTGATTCTTTGATCCAGTAAGCATGATGTCTTGGGACCTGGCTTTGAGTTCTTTTTCTGTCAGTACGTACCTATGAAACCCTGGAAAAAGCCCTCCACATCCCTGGGTCCTGATTTTCTTACCCATAAAATGAGGGACCAGAAATGGAAAAGCTCTAACTTTTTCATTTAAAAGTTCTATGATTCTAAGCATTGCTTGAAGACCAACTCTGTGCCACATGTGTGCAAGCTGTTGAGTTGGTTATAGAAGTAGTAAGGGCCCTGAGAGTTTACAGTTTTATTGTGAGGACAGCATATAATTACAGGAGGCAAGTACATATATTTCAAGGTTGAGTATGAAAATATATACCAAAATGGATGGTGCTGGACATGTGCACTGTAGACATTCTAGTTGGAGTCATTGAGAAGGGTCTCAGAGAAGAGGGTGCCTTTTGAATTAAGACTCAAAGGACAAATTATATATATGGATGATAAAAAAGAAGAAAGAGTCTCATTTTGGGAAGGGTGTGGCTGAGAATCAATAATGAGCCTGGCACATTTATGGGCAGATGTGGAGATCAGCTGATTTTTTTTTCTTTTCTTTTTTTTTTTGGCTTTAGTTGTTGATCATATTGGGGCCATGTTATGATGTTCTTGATTACAGAATGAGAAATTTGTACTTTATCCTATGGCAGTGGTGAGTAAATTGCTTCCATTTCTAAAGCAGGACAATAACATGGGTAGGTTGATGTTACGGGAAGATCAATTTGGCACTTCTATTATAGACCTTGGGAGAAACTGGGGACAGGAATACCAAGTAGAAGACTGTTTTGATGGTCCACGTATAAGGAAATGTAGGTGAGATCTAGGATGGGACTGGAAACAGAAGGATAGATACATGAAGAAGAATCAACTGAATTTGTGAACCAAAGATAAAGGATACAAATAGGAGAGAATTAAAAGGGATTTTTATTCCTATTGGTTGGAAATTCTTTTAAAATATAAAGCAGATCATGTCATTTCTCTTCTCAAAACCCTCCAGTAGCTTTCAGTGATAACTTAGAATTAAATCCCTCTTTACTGTGGCCTACAAGAAGCTACATGTTTGGCTGCCTCCCTGACCTGCTTCCTACCACCCAAGCTCCCTGTGGTTTAGCTACACTGGTCTCCTGAGAGCAGCCTTCTTATCCAAGGGCCTTTGTCCTTGTTATTTGTCCCCTTTGTCTGGAATGGTCTGCCCCAGATGTTCATGTGACATTGCTGTTTCAGACATACAAGTCTGTACCCAAGAGTTACTTCTTTAGAGAGGATTTCTCTCATCATCCTATGTTAACTGGCAACGTCTATTGCTGTCTATCCCCTTATTCTGCTTTATATATCTTAATTGCAATGCATATGACAATATAGGCCATATTCATTTATTTATTGTCTATCTCTTGTGCAGCTCAATGAGGAAGACTTTGTCAGCTACTGTGTGGTACTTTGTAGGTGCTCAGTAAATATTTGTGAATGAATTATTGATTTCTTAATTGGTGGATGACAATCAAGTTGTCCAAGAAAACAAGGAAATTGATCTGAGGATGGAAGATCCTGAGTTTGGTCTTGTGAATGTGAAATGAGATTTTGGTGCTCAGCAGTATTAAAGGTTTTTCTGTTATTTGAAAATGACTTACTTTTTTCTCCAACATATCAACTCCTCTTCCCATCCCTCTTAAAAATTATTTTGATGCTTGCAGTAGAAAAAGAACAATGATTTGATTCTAATCAGGGATTAGGAACTTTCAAATAATTTGTTAAATTCATTTTCAGTGTGCCCAGAGCTTTTAAATAAGGGGTTAATTTGAACCAAAGGATATAAAGGTGAGGCATGTTAACTGAATGTCCTATCTGTCTATTTTAACATAAAAATCAATTTTTAAAGTACAGTTATAAAGGGAAGTGATTTGCCTAATTTATAGGCCAGACTGTGTTTCCCTGAAGCTGACACTACCCCCACTCCTTCAGTTTCTTGGCAGTCCTGCTCTCTGAAAGGGCCAATTCACTCATCTTTCTGGAGACATTTATGTCATCAAAGCTTCCTCACTGTCATGGCAGCAAACAGCACATATATTTCCTTATCACTTTAAATATAAACACATAGAGCATCCTCTTGTCAATTTGTAGCATCTAAGAAACAAGCATAGGTATTTGGCAACCCTGGAAGGAAGCGTAGATCTCACTCTATCTTAGTCCAATATAATCAAGTGAAAGCTACCCTATAGATATATAAAACCTATGAGTTGTGTTGGAAAGGATAAATTGGAGCAAAGCTCCTCAGAGTGAATAAGAATGTTGGTCTCTGGCCAATGCTGTTGCCTAATCCCCAGTTGTTTTAATCCCCTGGGCCAAAACAAAGTAGTAATGGTGGAGGTGATGGAACCAGGAAAGGGAGACATGGTCTTCCTTTATCTTGATGCTGCCAAACACTGGAATTAGGGAAACCAAAAGTGGTGGGATAGCCTGCATGGAAGAATTGCATAGGGTTCAGTGGGAATTAGAAACTCCAGTCATGTGTCAGTAAGATTCTCAATGAATCAAACGAATCACATGTTTCGGTCCTGCTCAGAATCCCATAGTTGTATACACTGGGCTGAAAAATGTATATCTAGTCCAAGGATAATATGAAAATGGAGCTAAGAGTCAAGTCCTTTATTTGGGGGGTTTCTATTTTCACTGAAAAAAATAAACTTCATTGTTTTAACAAATCCATAACATCTTCCAGATTAGCCTTCAGAGTGCTCTGCACAGTCTCACTGGAAAAGCTTTGTGGGTGCTTTAGAGAATGCCTTCTCTGTGGGGTGCTGGCTAATTACTTTACAAACAATACCAGGTTCTTAGTAGGGAAGGAGACTGTGTTATTGCTGCTGACAGATGTGGCTGATTGCAGCAGGAAGGGAGTGGGCAGTGGGGAAGAGAAAGAGGGGAAAAAGGGGAGTTGCCTTTACATTCCACTTAAATATTATACTGTTGACCTAAAACAAATAGACTGCCAATTATTTCTCCAGTAATACTGGGTTTACTCGAGATCAACAAAGAATTGCAATTTGGGTTCTGCAGCCATGGTGAGCCATGTGCAAGGCCACATACAGCAAAAAGAAGAGAACTCTTTTAAAGAGAGAAAAGGGGGGGGTGGTGGGAAAAGATATTCCATGCAAATGGAAATCAGAAGGAAGTTGGAGTAGCAATACTCATATCAGATAAAATAGACTTTAAAATAAAGAATGTTACAAGAGACCAGGAAGGACACTACATAATGATCAAGGGATCAATCCAAGAAGATATAACAATTATAAATATCTATGCACCCAACATAGAAGCACCTCAATACATAAGGCAAATGCTAACAGCTATAAAAGAGGAAATCGACAGTAACGTAATAATAGTGGGGGACTTTAACACCTCACTTACACCAATGGACAAATCATCCAAATAGAAAATTAATAAGGAAACACAAGCTTTAAATGACACAACAGACCAGATAGATTTAATGGATATTTATAGGACATTCCATCCAAAAACAGCAGATTACCCTTTCTTCTCAAGTGCGCACGGAACATTCTCCAGGATAGATCACATCTTGGGTCACAAATCAAGCCTCAGTAAATTTAAGAAAATTGAGATCATATCAAGCATCTTTTCTGATCACAATGCTATGAGATTAGAAATCAATTACAGGGAAAAAATGTGAAAAACACAAACACGTGGAGGCTAAACAATCGTTACTAAATAACCAGGAGATCACTGAAGAAATCAAAGAGGAAATCAAAAAATACCTAGAGACAAATGACAATGAAAACACGACGATCCAAAACCCATGAGATGCAGCAAAAGCAGTTCTAAGAGGGAAGCTTATAGCAATACAATCCTACCTCAAGAAAGAAGAAAAATCTCAAATAAACAATCTAACCTTACACCTAAAAGAACTAGAGAAAGAAGAACAAACAAAACCCAAAGTGAGTAGGAGGAAAGAAATCATAAAGATCAGAGCAGAAATAAATGAAATAGAAACAAAGAAAACAATAGCAAAGATGAATAAAACTAAAAGCTCGTTCTTTGAGAAGATAAACAAAATTGATAAACCTTTAGCCAAGCTCATCAAGAAAAAGAGGGAGAGGACTCAAATCAATAAAACTAGAAATGAAAAAGGAGAAGTTAAAACGGACACTGCAGAAATACAAAGCATCATAAGCTACTACAAGCAACTCTATGCCAATAAAATGAACAACCTGGAAGAAATGGACAAATTTATGAAAGGTATAACCTTCCAAGACTGAACCAGGAAGAAATAGAAAATAGGAACACACCAATCACAAGTAATGAAATTGAAACTATGATTAAAAATCTTCCAACAAACAAAAGTCCAGGACCAGATGGCTTCACAGGTGAATTCTATCAAACATTTAGAGGAGAGCTAACACCCATCCTTCTCAAACTCTTCCAAAAAATTGCAGAGGAAGGAACACTCCCAAACTCATTCTACGAGGCCACCATCACCCTGATACCAAAACCAGACAAAGATACTACAAAAGAAGAAAATTACCAACCAATATTACTGATGAATATAGATGCAAAGATCCTCAACAAAATACTAGCAAACAGAATCCAACAACACATTAAAAGGATCATATACCATGCTCAAGTGGGATTTATCCCAGGGATGCAAGGATTCTTCAATATATGTAAATCAATCAATGCCATACACCACATTAACAAATTGAAGAATAAAAACTATATGATCATCTCAATGGATGCAGAAAAAGCTTTTGACAAATTCAACACCCATTTATGATAAAAACTCTCCAGAAAGTGGGCATCGAGAGAACCTACCTCAACATGATAAAGGCCATATAAGATAAAACCACAGCAAACATCATTCTCAATGGTGAAAAACTGAAAGCATTTCCTCTAAGATCAGGGACAAGACAAGAATGTCCACTCTTGCCACTATTATTTAACATAGTTTTGGAAGTCCTAGCCACAGCAATCAGAGAAGAAAAAGAAATAAAAGGAATCCGAAGTGCAAAAGAAGAAGTAAAACTATCACTGTTTGCAGATGACATGATACATAGATAATCCTAAAGAAGCCACCAGAAAACTACTAGAGCTAATCAATGAATTTTGTAAAGTTGCAGGATACAAAATTAATGCATAGAAATCTCTTGTATTCCTATACACTAACAACAAAAGATCAGAAAGAAAAATTAAGGAAACAATCCCATTCACCTTTGCAACAAAAAGTATAAAATACCTACGAATAAACCTACCTAAGGAGATAAAAGACCTGTACTCAGAAAACTGTAAGACACTGATGAAAGAAATCAAAGATGACACAAACAGATGGAGAGATATACCATATTCTTGGATTGGAAGAATCAATATTGTGAAAATAACTATACTACCCAAAGCAATCTACAGATTCACTGCAATCCCTATCAAGTTACCAATGGCATTTTTTACAGAACGAGAAGAAAAAATCTTAAAATTTGTATAGAGACACAAAAGACCCTGAATAACCAAAGCAATCTTGAGGGAAAAATATGTAGCTGGAGGAATAAGACTCCCTGACTTCAGACTATACTACAAAGCTACAGTAATCAAGACAATATGGTACTGGCAAAAAAACAGAAATATGGATCAATGGGACAGGATAGAAAGCTCAGAGATAAACCCACACACCTATGGTCAACTAATCTATGACAAAGGAGGCAAGGATATGCAATGGAGAAAAGACAGTCTCTTCAATAAGTGGTGCTGGGAAAACTGGACAGCTACATGTAAAAGAATGAAATTAGAACACTCCCTAACACCACACACAAAAATAAACTCAAAATGGATTAGAGACCTAAATGTAAGACCAGACACTATAGAACTCTTACAGGAAAACATAGGAAGAACACTCTTTGACATAAATCACAGCAAGATCGTTTTTGACCGACCTTCTAGAGTAATGGAAATAAAAACAAAAATAAACAAATGGGATCTAATGAAACGTAAAAGCTTTTGCACAGCAAAGGAAACTATAATCAAGTCTAAAACACAACCCTCAGAATGGGAGAAAATATTTGCAAATGAATCAATGGACAAAGGATTAACTTCCAAGATATGTAAACAGCTCATGCAGCTCAATATTAAAAAAAACAAACAACCCAATCAAAAAATGGGCAGAAGACCTAAATAGACATTTCACCAGAGAAGACATACAGATGGCCAAGAGGCACATGAAAAGCTGCTCAACATCACTAATTATTAGAGAAATGCACATCAAAACTACAATGAGGTATCACCTCACACTGGTTAGAATGGGCATCATCAGAAATTCTACAAACAACAAATGCTGGAGAGGGTGTGGAGAAAAGGGAGCCCTCTTCCACTGTTGGTGGGAATGTAAATTGATACAGCCACTATAGAGAACAGTATGGAGGTTCCTGAAAAAACTAAAAATAGAACTACCATATGACCCAGCAATCCCACTACTGGGCATATACCCTGAGAAAACCATAATTCAAAATGACACATGCACCCCACTGTTCATTGCAGCACTATTTACAATAGCCAGTTAATGTAAGCAACCTAAGTGCCCATTGACAAACGAATGGATAAAGAAGATGTGGTACACAAAATGTTCATTGCAGCTCTATTTACAATAGCCAGGACATGGAAGCAACCTAAGTGTGCATCAACAGATGAATGGATAAAGAAGATGTGGCACATATATACAATGGAATATTACTCAGACATAAAAAGAAACGAAACTGAGTTATTTGTAGTGAGGTGGATGGACCTAGAGTCTGTCCTACAGAGTGAAGTAAGTCAGAAAGAGAAAAACAAATACTGTATGCTAACACATATATATGGAATCTAAGAAAAAAAAAAAAAAAGGTCGTGAAGAACCTGGAGCAAGACGGGAATAAAGACACAGACCTACTAGAGAATGGACTTGAGGATATGGGGAGGGGGAAGGGTAAGCTGTGACAAAGTGAGAGAGTGGCATGGACATATATACACTACCAAACGTAAAATAGATAGCTAGTGGGAAGCAGCCGCATAGCACAGGGAGATCAGCTCGGTGGTTTGTGACCACCTAGAGGGGTGGGATAGGGAGGGTGGGAGGGAGGGAGACACAAGAGGGAAGAGATATGGGAACATATGTATATGTATAACTGATGCACTTTGTTATAAAGCAGAAACTAACACACCATTGTAAAGCAATTATACTCCAATAAAGATGTTAAAAAAAAAAAAAGAAGATGTGGTACATATATACAATGGAATATTACTCAGCCATTAAAAAGGAACGAAATTGGGTCATTTGTAGAGACCTGGATGCCCCTATAGACTGTCATACAGAGTGAAGTAAGTCAGAAAGAGAAAAACAAATCTCGTATATTAATGCATATATGTGGAATCTAGAAAAATGGTACAGATGAACTGGTTTGCAAGGCAGAAATAGAGACATGGATGTAGAGAACAAACGCGTGGACACCAAGGGGGGAAAACGCAGTGGGGGAATGGTGGTGGGGGGATGAATTGCGAGATTAGTATTGACATATATACACTAATATGTATAAAATAGGTAACTAATAAGAACCTATTGTATAAAAAATAAAATAAAATAAAATTCACAAAAAAAAAGAGGGAAAAATGAAGTTAGGAGGACTGCAGTAAACAAAGAGTCCATTGAAGGAATTGACAGTTTGAAGTATAGTAGCTTTTCATTGTCTGAGCTCTTACCAGGCAAGAAGAGGAAGTCTTTCTTCTTTCTGTTGGGCTATGCTATTGCTCTAGGGCATGAGAGCTCCCCCTTCAGGTCTCCTGACTCTATTTTAATTGAGGGTTCTATTTATTAATTTTTACATTTCCCCCTTTTTATCAAGATCTTTCTCTGAAGGCAACACTGATCAAGAGTCAGGTTTTATGGTTTCAGTGTCTTTCTGTCCCTCAGTGCCAGGAAGGACCATTCCTAGGTGTAGTGTGTCTCATATTGGGGGGAAAATGCACAGATTGGAAACCTACTGAGGTCACATTCAAGTAACAAGGAGAGGTAGGAGGGGGAACTCAGGCATTCTCTATCTAAAGTTCATATGTTATCAAGATCATAGACATTGGAGATCATTTGAAACATTATGTCATTATCAAAGGTTTGGCAGATGAACTTCCAACAGACCTGGGCTTAATATCTTGGGAAAGTTGTCTTATCAGATGTTGTCTGCTTCAATTCAAGGAAATCTTTACTTTTAGATCACCAGATGAAGTGTAGGTCTAGTGAAGGTTTGGTGCTTTTTTTTAAAGTGTGTCACATGAATCTAAGAATCTTTTCCTTGTATAATGGTGGCACTAGGGTTAGTTAACAGCACGACAGAGACCTTTCCAGTGAGCTTGAAGAGAGTCCTTCTGGAAATGTCTTTTCCAATACATGAAATCTCTAGGTTGCAAGGTATGAGGCTTTTATTCATCAATTGGAATACTAAAGAAGGCACTACATAAATAAATTACTCTAGGTTAAATTACAGTAAAGAATTTATGGCTGATGGGAATGGATGTTAGTAACGGATGAGGGTTAGGAACAACAGGGTGTTGAGGGATAACAATGTTGTTTATTGCTCTGAGGTCCTGGACAAACCTCCACCCTTGGCCCTTACGTTTTCTCACTGGTAAAATGGGAAAGTTACAGGGTAGTATAAGGGATAATGAGGCCTTGAGCCTTGTAATCCTCTATTATGGGCTTTATACCTTGAAGGGTTTCTTACAGGATATTGATTAATTGTAGGAAGAGGTTTTGAGGGATCTATTTTAATCTTGAAGAGAGGTATTTTGTGGATTCTGACAATATCAGTTGGAGATTTTGCCTGTAAGGAGGATGGTAGCTGATTCAATAGGGATCAGTGTTTTCAGAAACAGCTCTAGTGCCATCAGAGATGGAGCAAATAAAAGATGTCACAGGGCCATTTAATTCACCTGATTGGCTATATTGTTGGCTACTGTCGGATTTTAGAATTATTTCACTCTTTTTGGTGAAAAAAATTGGCACTTCTCTAAGAAGTCTCAGCTTAATAAATAGATATGTGTGAGGAACTAAGGAGAAAAGGATGGGCATCTCTCAAAGGACCTAAACAAAAGGGAATAGGTTTAGAGACAGGAACCTTCTGAGGTTCATTAGAGAGTCCCACTGTTTGAACTGTTTTAGTACTCTGAGGTAGGGGCTGCTTTATAGTAGCGGGATTGAGCACTGAGAGTGTCGTTCTGGTGTCAGTTAGGACTGGAAGAGATTCATTCCCAGTCTGGAGAAATGTTTCTCCAAGCTGATTAAGGGAGAGGATTGGGAAGAGCCCCTGTAGTTCCTCAGATCTCCATCACTGAGAATTGGGAGGACATTGGGACGGCTGGTTAGAAGGCTGAAGGCACCTGAAGCCAGGGAAGAGGAGCATGAAGCTTTGGAAGACATTTAATCTTTCTTTAATTGTTTGTTTGCCTCAGTTGCTCTCAAAATCTTATTTTGCAGAGAGGCAATTTTAGGCTCCTGATAACACTTGGAATCCTCAAAATACCAATTGATGATAGGTGTTCCATTTAGTTTTAGAAATTTTAGTGCTATGATTGTCCAATTTCATTTTATAAGTTTGGGGATTTCAAAAGTTCCCCATAATGGCCATTGATGTGCTAAATTGCCTTTGGGTAGGTTGGTCCACTTAGAAATACACATGAGGAAGGATTCTCAGTTTTTAAACATAAAATTGTCCAGGGTACCTGAAAGGAGGGTGCCCTCAAAATATTTATATAACTGGGATCCCATTTCTCAGATGTTCTTCTCTAGAGTAAAAAAATAATTTTCAAACAGTGTAACAGCTCAAACAGCTTAAACAGCCTTTAGGCCTAATACCAGCCAGTCCTAAAGGAACGGTCTAGTCCCAAAAGAGCCAGGCCGAAGGCTGCTCAGCAGATCTAATGGAGTAGCCAATCCTGAGGGAGTCAGGCCAAAGGCTTAACAGCTCAGTTCCAATAGAACAGCCTCCATTCCAAAAGGAATCAGGCTGAAGAATGAACTGGCACAGTTCCAATGAAACAGCCCTGTTCCTTCAGGAATGGGCTGAAAGGCTGGCACAGTTCCAGTTGGAAAAGCCTGATTTAAAAAATGAGTACTCGTATACCCAACAAGACCTTAACCAGAAAGGATAAAGCTTTAAAAAGTATCCCAAATAAAATCTGGAGAGCTTCAAAATGCAAAGAGGGCAGAAACTCAGATTCAGGAGAAATACTTACCCTCAAACCCCCAGGGTCAGCAAGAAAATCAGTGAGCAGCAGTGGGCTCAATGTGGTATTGTACCTGTTTGCCCACCAGCTCTGGAGTCATTGGGGGTCTTCTCTGGATCCCCATGTGGGCCACCAAAATGTTGACCTAAAACAAATAGACTGCCAGTTATTTCTCCAGCAAAATGGGTTTATTTGGGACCAGCAAAGAATTGCAATACGGGGTCTGCAACCATGGCAAGCCACGTGTGAGTCCTTACACACCAAGGAGAGGAGAACTCTTTTAAAGAGGGGAAAAGGAAGTTGGGAGGGCTACAGTGAACAAAAAGTCCATTGGAGGAATTGAGATTTTGAAGTATAGTGGATTTTTATTGACTGAGTTGTGACAGTCTCTCACTGGCTGAGCTCTTGCCAGGCAAGAGGAGGAAATTTTTCTTCTTGCTGTTGGGCTCTGCTATCAGCATAGAGTATGAGAGATCCTCCTTCTGGTCCCCTAACTGTTTTTAACTGAGGTTTCTGTCTTTATATTTATATTTATATGTCTGTATTTATATTTTTGTAATATCATCAGAGTATTTGAAGGATGAATTTCTTTTACAGTATAAATAAATAATTGCTTGTTGGATTGTTAACATTTACCTTAAAATATATGGCTTAAAGTGGCACTTTTACATCTGATGAACTATTGGAGGTATTAGATTGCAATGTGGAGTGCTAGGGCAATGCTTGCTTTCTCTAGACACTGGCCTTTGTTTGCAGTAGTTTATGGACCATATTCATGTTGTCAGGTCTACAGTTTATTAAACTTTCGGTGTAAGAGCTATGTCTCCAGGCTGGGGGCCAGTGGGCTCTTGTCCTAGATTTTCCATTAACAACTGCATGACACTGTGTAGGTGTCTTAACATCTCTGAGCTTTGATTTGCTCATTTGCATCAAGGGGGGTTTGGTTTTCAATCTTTCTTGTGGGACAGACCCTAAAAAGAATTTGGTAAAGCTGTGAATTCCTCTCCCATATGTGTGTGTGCAAACAGGCATGGAGTGGTTCACAGGTCCCTAAAGGTAGGACTCTAAGGTTAAGATCCTCTGGATCGGATCATTCTGCTCCCTTCCAAAAGTACTGTGGCATCAAATACAAACCACATATTTGAACCCAAAACAATCTTATTAATTGTTGATTTGTATCCTGCTGCTTACAGTTTCACTTCCAACTAGATTTTCCATTTATTATTAGTAAGACTGATTGTTTCATAAATCAGGCAGAAAGCAGCAATTCCCAATTACCTAAGGGTCCCAGAGGGCTGATTTCTAGGGAAGTTCATTATATATACAATAGGTATATTGCTAATATAATTATTTGGAGGGTGGTGTGCTGGCCCCTAATGTTGTGTCTCCACACCTCATTATTGGTTAATATCTACCATAACTGGAATTGACTTGTTTACATATTTTCCAACAAGTTAATTGTTTAGCAGAGAGTTTACACATTGATTATAGATTGATTAATGGCCATTGACAAACACACTGCTCTTGAATTTCACTTAATCAGCATTCTTATAAGCTTTATCCACTGTGATGAAAGGTAATGATTTACCTAAAAAATAACCACTAACCTCTAGAATTAGAGGCAAACAAGATAATTGGAAAGTCACCAATTAACATCACAGTGTAATGGGTAGATCCAGGACTTAGAAGCCATGTGGATCTGGGTCCAAATCTCACCTCTACCTCTTCCTAGGTCTGTAACCTTGGGCAACTCTAAGCCTCTCTTTCCTCATCTGTAGAATGAGATAACAATAGTACACAACTCAGAGCATTGTGATGACAATTAAATAAGATAATACACCAAAGTGCTTATCATAGTGCTTGCTATACAATCTAGTTATTATTACCTTTATTGTTTTTATTATTATATTTGCAATAATGAAAAAGAAATGCATTGACAGATTGAAATCATTCAACAGACAGTTGTTTACTATCTACTGTAGGCTCTGCTCACAAGTTATTGTAGATGTAGCACTATTTCTTCACCCAAGAACGCACACTAAACTGAAATGGTTTGCTTAAACATGATCTCCTCTCCATAACAATGAGGCCCTTGAAGGCAGACACCATGTCTTATTTGTCTTTCATCGTTTAGTTCAGTAAACAGCTCTGGGACAACTCTGGAATAACCACTTGCCAGTCACTGTGAGCTGCCTATAGGTTAACATCCAAGCTTCCATCCCAGCCCTTCATGAACACCCCCTGTCTATCTTTCAGTCAACTATCCTCTCCTTTGTATATTAAGCTTCCTCTCAACTACTCTGTTATATCCAGTGAATCCAATAATCTGTTCCATGTTTTCATGACTTGGTATCTGTGGTTTCCTTGGTTTATAATGTCAATGGTTTTACTTCCTTGGTAGTTAGTGATTAGATAACTATTGTGTACCTATTATGTTATGGGTTAAATTATGTCCCCCAAAAGATATGTTGAAGCTTTAACTCCCAGTACCACAGAATGTGACCTCATTGGGAAATAGGGTCTACACAGAGGTAATCAACCTAAAATGAGGTCTTTAGGGTGGGCTTTAATCGCATATGATGGTGTCCTTCTAAAAAGGGGAAATTTGGGCAGAGACACAGACACTCACAGAAGGCAGACAATGTGAAGAATCAAAAAGAACACCATGTGAAGACAGAGAATTGGAGTGATACATCTATAAGCCAAAGAATACCTAGGGCTACCAGAGCTAGAAGGACTCTCCCCTACAGGTTTCAGAGTCAGCATGGTCCTCTGACATCTTGATTTCAGACTTCAGGCTAGAGCCTCCAGAACTGTGAGACAATAAATTTCTGTCATTTTATGCTAGTTAGTTGGTGATGTTTGTAATACTTGATTATGGCAGCCCTAGAAAACTATTACATACCATTTTCTAGAGCCAGGTAGAAATGCAATAATGAAAAAGTTTTAAAATAGTAATAAAGTTTTAAAATAGTACCTTTTGTACGTTCCTTCTTTTACTGTGAATTAAGGGTGATGACACACAAATTCCTGGTTTCTATCAAGGGGCTGAGCAAACAGCAGGGCACACAATATAAACCCACTGATGGGTGGAGTAGAAGCAACATTGGGTTGTGAAACAAACTCTGATTAGAAGCTACTAACTAGCTGAAGTGCTGAGTCTTCCTAGTTCTCAGTTTTTTAATCTGTCAAAGAAAGGGCTGGATTTGTCTCCCAGATCCCTTTTGAATCAAACATTCTGTGATGCCATGTTCTGGGTCAAGCATTTTGAAATTGTGAAGTTTATTTGGAAAGAATTGTATATTCACGTGCTGTTGCAAGAAATAATACACGGGGATCCTGTGAACTCTTTACCCAATTTCTTTAAATAATAACATCTTTCAAAGCAGTTTTTAATACAAGCTATACTTATTGGAATAAAATGTTGAAGACATTTTTCACAGGCAGCTCTGTTTACCTACCTGGCTTAAACAAGATATTGAAACCTGGCCTCTGATCATCTCTGTGATAAAATCCTTGGTTTCTTTGATTTATTGACCATTTCTCCCTTTGTCCTACTTAATTTAGCTTTGATCAAGGTGACTCTAAGAATGGAGACATTAGTCACTTTTTCACCACTTCCTAGAAAAATGTTCATGACAGCCAAGGTATATATTCTCATCATGGTCTGCTGGTTTTATAGTAATAATTTAAGTATAATATCAATAGTAATAATCAGGACTTTTTGAACACTTAGTATATGTCAGGCCAGCCTCAAGCTAAATGCTTGAGAATCATTATCTTATTTAATTCTCAATCCTGTGAGGTAGACACCCTTATTACATCCATTTTACAGATGTGAAAACTGAGGCCCAAGGTTTCTAATGAATGGCTGTAACTTGGGTTTGAACTGACTCCAGAGTGTGACTTAACTGCCATGCCACACTGCCAGTGAGTAAAAATGAACTCATTCACAATTGTTAAAATTTAGTTAAGCTTTCAAACCGAGCCTAAGACTTCTCACTAAGTTCTGCTCATTACAGACAGAATTTTGCATTGTGATTGCACGGGCACGATGATACTTCTTCCCTGCCAGTGCTCCAGGTGAGGGGCAGAGAATAGCCCCTCCTTCTGGTCAAGGCTTTGGGCTCTGCAATTAAGCCTAGGATTGAGGAAACAGAAGAGGGGTGAATGTGTAGTGCGAGGCAGCCTCCTTCCTCTCCTTTCCTTGGATCCAGTTCTGACCCACAGTGTCACTTCCGTTTTCAGAATGGGAGGAGAGTTTCCACCTGACTTCAGTCTCATTGGTAATCAATTATGCCAAGGGGCCATTTCTTTCAAAAGTCATGCAAAGGAACCCCAAACCGTGTGCAGTGGGCTCCTGTCTAAATTATTTATTTGGCTTGTGTTGTCTTATATTATTGACCTTGCCCATTAAAAACACCATAAAATGACTCATAGAGTGGTGTGCTGTTAAGGATAGACTCATACTAATTAGCCACTTTTATTTTATTTATCAACATGGTTCAGAACTGGGGCAAAAGTCAACCCACTTTAAAATGTTTGCATTTTTAAACCTTTATTCATTTGCTCCAGGGTAATTCACAGACCCTTTCCTCTCTTCTTTCATTTTCTTGATAACTTTTCTTTTGTCTTTCTTGATAACATTTAGCCTGGTCGTATTTGTGTGCATTTCGTACATAGCTTTTCTGTGTATTTTATCCTCATGAGTCTAAGAAGAAACTATAATGACCAGGTTACATTATGTTCCACAGTCCATGTCCAACATGGCCTTAATTTAGAATGCAAATAATGTGACATCAGAATACGTAGTCCCTGATGGGACATTAACAATCCCCTACTTGGGATCTTTGGGAAGATTTTGAAGATGTCTTCCCCCTCAAATTCCACTTTTCCATGGGTGAAATGAACACCAAAAAGCAAGATGATTATCTCCGAGGTCTAATACATGAAGAATCAGCAGCCACTAACTGCAGTATGAACTGATTAATGAATAGCTAGCACTGGCCTAACTGTGTTGGAGGAGATAGGATGAGGGAGCGGTATGTTCTGATGGAAGTGGCGAGGCCTGGGGCCTGGACATTGTTGTCTACCATGTGATTGCCTGTTAACGTGGACACACAGGGAGGAATTGGAGAAACAGGGAAGGGAAGCAAAGGCCTCCCACCTGCCTCTCCATTCTGCCAAGAGTGGGTGCGACCTCCACAGCCCCAATATGTACTTCTTCTCAGCTACCTCTTTTCTTATTTCCTTCATCCTATGTGACTCTATCATTACAGTATCCTTGGAATTTGACAGCCCATTTCACAGTGCTACTGTGGGGAAAAAAATACACCTGCCTTTACAGAGGCTTCTCCACTGCCTTGGATAGCTGAAATAAGGCCTGGAATTATTTGGAGCCAATTGCTTTCTTATTCAGCATCTCAGTAAAAACAAGACTACCTCAGAAGTCTTCTTTTTGTTTTGTACCTGCACTAGGTAAATAGGATTCTTAGTTTGAGATACATTTCTAAGATAATTGAGGGCTGTGTTTGAAAGCTCAGGTACCTCCTTAGGGCTGTGTTTTAAGCATTTATTAAAATTAACTTTCCTATCAAATATATAAAATATTTATAAGGCCTATGGAATAAAAATTCTTTTTATTTGTTAAGGTGCTAAATAAGACAGACGCTCCATTTGTAAATATTAAAGGAAAAGACCAGATCAGATTTGGAGTTGAATCTACTTCTGTTTGATAACTTGCAGCTCTTGCTGGGATAAGAGATTCAGCATAGAAATAATTAGAACAGACCTTTCCCCCAAAAAATATCAGTGCTACTCCCTAGATTATGACAGACCCCAGATAATTTACACAGAGCAATGCATAAAGCTTACTAATAGTTATTCACTTAGATGCGCAAAATGCAAAAAGCTCTAGGTTAAAGCAATGGCAATGAATCATTTATGAGATATTATCTACTGAGATGGATTGGGTCCATCTGTTATAGCTGGAGAGTTTTTTGTTGTTGTTGTTTATATAAGTTCATTTAATTTTGTTTACGGTATTCAAAATGAAGGAAGGATTAGGGCAGATAAGCAGGGGATTTTTCAACTCACAGATAACTGGAGTTAGCCATTTTCTATATAAAAGTCAAGTGCTGTCCATGTGTCTTGGGAAAGCACAAACAATAAACCCCCAAAGAGCAAGAGCATGAAGCACAAGTTTGCAGTTGTCCATTGGTATTCTAAGGGTGCAGAGTCTTTCTGCTCTTGGTTTTCCACTGAGCCCATCTGGGAGTTGTTATTTTCCTCCCTCTGATGAGATGTAGACCTGTTTTCTGAGATACACTGTGGGAACTGGAAAGTCTGAAAATTATGTAGGTAAAAAAACATTTCTGTGTCCAACACTAAGTCCATTAAATGAGAGACCATTAGGTTTGAACTGACGTTATGATTGGAGTTCAAGATGTCTGCTTAGAGAGCAAGCTGGATGCTGTCGGATTTTCCCCCAGATATTCAACAAGGAGGAGAGAATGCCTAAGAGAATAGAAACTGCTGGCCCATATAGACCGGCTACAGGTTGGTACCAAAAGTGGAAGTTACAAAAGGTTGAAGCAGAATATATTTGTCCTCATTTGAATTCTCCTTAAACATTCATCATCTCTTCAAATAATTTGTAATTACTTAAGGTCAGAGGCCTTATATTTCTCTTTATCCTTTTTAGGGTTGGCTGGACATGTAATAAATTAGCTAGTTCTGTTTTTTAAAGGTGGCAACGTAAATGACCTGTTTCCTTAATGTAATTGTGGAATGTGTGGAAGAAGTTGTTTATTGGGTACTTTCTGAGATTTGTTCTGTTGATTAGCATACAATAGGACACAGACATTTCTAGTCTTCTCTCTGCATCTTTTCCACGGGCATTCATTACATGAAGGTGAAAGAGGGAGTATGACTAGATTACAGCAACTGTATCCCACAACTGGAAAAATAGCCTACAGTGCATGTTTAACTGTTTCTTCTTTATATTTAGATTAAACAATTGTTACCTGCTAGGTCGACAGCCTATAGTGGTCATATAGGGAGTAGCAAAGATATCAGAAGATACGGATACCACCTTTTATGAAGGAAAAGACAACAGACAGGTTTATACTTGAGATTAAGAGAGAGGCATATGCAATTTATCCTTAAGCAGCTGAGGAGAAATAGACACGTGTCCTGAGGAATTGGGAATTAATAAGAGCTCAAACCAGGGTTTGGAAGGAATGAATACACCACAGGGGACTGAGTACTAGGCAGGCTAGAGGATGCTCTCAGTCTCTCAGTCAGGAGGTGGGGACTTGACTTCATGGTATCCAGGTGGGAGGAAAGGCATGTGATAAAGACTACAAGGAAGTAGGGAGGGTACATGGCAGAGAATAAAAACTTTGAGTCTGCAGGAACAGAAAACAACAAAGAAAGTAAGAGTGATGGAGACGGGATGAGTTTAATGAGGAGACAGGGCAAAGAAACAGCTGGTTTAATGTGCAAAGGCCACATGGCTCTATTATAACTCCCAAACTGCAGATCAGCAAAGGCATCTAAATATGAAACCAACACAGGACTGATTTTTTTTTTTTTTTGGAATGGGATTGTAATACTTGAGCCCTTGAACAGTCGTATTTGTGTTTTAAATTTTTTCAATAAGAGAGAAATATGACCTCAAAATCAGACTTAGGAATGGTGAATATTTATTTAGAAAATTGTCTCTCCATTTGCTGCTGGGTGGACTGCACTCGGGTATTTTGCCATGTTTTCTTCTATCGTATATATAAACGTGTGATGTAGGAGAGGAAATGATGCCTAATCAATTTAAATAAAAAGTAAAAAACTTTTGTCTAAGTATTGATGGTGCTAAGTAGATTAAAAAGCCCAAGTTTTTACCCTCAAAAATCTTGTCCTCTCCAGGGTGATGTGAAAAATTCATACGTATTACTATAATTAGAGGTAGAATGATCCATGTTCCACAAAAAGTATTAAGGAAACCTTGAAGGAGGGCAAATGCATTTAAGATAATGACATGGAATACATAATCCTAAAACCAGGGTTCAGGCCCCCACTAGGGTAATTAGAAATCACTGTTCTGGGTGACCACTGGAAGAAATTTTAAACAGGCAGCTTCCCAACATTCAGAAACTGTCTCCTCTCACTAGGATCACCCCATGGTAAAAACACAGTTTTTACATGAACCTTTCACAAATGGAGATATCTATTAGTGAAGGGGAGATTTCCAGCTTATACTACTTAAAACTCAATAAGGAGCGAACAGTCTAGATGCTAAAAATACTAAGGTAAATTTGTAAAAGATAATGAGGCATTTTGGCCTCTCTGGAACTGTTTGCTTTTGATAAATAAGGTACTTGCCTTTTGATAGCAGTGTTGGTGTTGGTGATGGGATGTGTTCCATTCAGTTTTACATAGGACTTGTTTTGGGAATAGGCAGATCTTTTTATTTGGGGGAAGTTAGCATACATGTCCCTTGAAGGTTAAAATAAAAAAGAAGGACTCTGCTTTTTTTCTGCTTTGATATTAGTTATTACAGTGACAACTTTCTCTACTGGGGAAGTGTTTCCTCTTCTATCTTTAAAAAAAAAAAAAAAAAAACTCTTGGTAGAGCTTAGAGAAAGGAGTACAGGACCACTTGTGGCAGCCACTTAGGTGATGTCTTTACTCAAAAAATACCACCTAGGCCACAGTGCTCCAGAGTCCCATAATGAATGCCTTAGTCAATCTTTTGGGTTGAGGCATTGAAACCCATGTCAATTGCTTGTGTTACCTGAAAGGATGTATCAGGATGCATTCATCTGTAAGAATCAAAAAGCCATCTAACCAAACAATATTTATGGTATACAAGGATTTGGAATTCAGGTCACCTGAAACCTGCTTCACCTGCTCAGAGATACTATAAAGTTCCTACCTTTCTGGATTATCATCCTCGTGATACTGGCTTTTTAATCTTGATAACAGTCATCTCATGGTTGCAAAATAGTGGCCATGGCTTTAAGCATTTAGTTCTCACACCATGTCAAAACCAAGAAACCAAGCAGTGAGAGCCAAAGGAATTTCCTCTTAACAGAAGGCCCCTATCTCTTATGGGGGTAGAATCAGTCACATACAAGGGAGTCTGGGAAATTGAGGCTATAAAAGAAGAAAATGATCTGGTACAATCAATTCATCCAACAAACAGGAAGATGGGAGAAGGGCTGTTGGGTAAATTTCTAACAGAGGGATCATGTGTTATCCTCCTTTATTCATTGGCAGGATTTTTCTTATTGTTGATGACATTAGTCTTAGGAAATGAACATAAGAGAGGTGAGAATGATAGAATACTGACAATGTCTCTGACGGACCATGGGCCTCAAGATATGAGAATGAGGGAACCTATGGACAGGCAAGATAGGAAATGCAGAAACTGAGACTAGAGGTTGAATTCTAGAAACACTACAAACTCTGGAGTGTGTTTTGGATCCCTTCTAGTTCTAACACTGTGGTTCAACAAAGAGGAGAGGCACCGACTGTTTTCCTTCTTTCTCATTTTGCCAGTGCCTTGTTGTTGATATTGAATTTGTAACTTATATAGTTATTTAGAAGTAATTAGTAGAGCAGCCTGCTTCACAGTTCATTTTGGGCCTCTGTTTTCAGGAGCTGGGAGGGTATATTCTTAGAAGAGTGTATTCTGTGTATTTTATTGATAAATCTTGGCAACCAAGAAAACTAGAAAGTTTAGTTTCAGGCTGTCTTTACTTAAAACATGCAGGGCTTCAAGTTTCATTTGGCCATGGACTCCACATTCCAGCCAGCTGGCTATGCTCTGAAGACCCTCCCTTGAGATGGACAGACTTTAGGGTGCTCATCTACTTTGCCTAATTTCCATTTAGGGAAAACAAATCTTATGCAGAGAAGTGTGTGCCAAGGTCAGGTCATCTCACTTCTTTGTTTGTTTCTTTATCTGTTCAGTGGGAAATCTTGCTGTGATTACCTCAAGGGGTTATTGTGAGAAGAAAATGAGATAATGTATGAGACAGTTCCTTTGAATAGCTGTATGGATGGCATAGTGATCAGATTGCTGCTGATGATTCAGAGTGTCTGCAGAACTGGACAGTGATGGGTTTGAAGTACCACTGTCTATTAGTGTAACTTCAATGTCAACTCGATTTTGTTTACTCTTAGCTCTCATTTTTTTTTTCCCCATTTTGATCTCCAGTGCTTCCCCTCTGTCTTCATGTTGTTTGGGCACTGGAAAAAGCTATGTGGACAATCTTTATTTATTTCTGATTTTTTCATAAGGACATTTTTATCTATTTCTATTAGCAATTTTGCATACAGTCATGGGAGGGAATCAGTGATATCATCTGATGTGAATGCGTGGTGAGGAAGGTTAAGTAATTGCAAGATGAAAGAAAACCATGATCTTGAGGTGAAGGAGTTATATCTTAGGAATGAGTAAGGCAGGTCTGCAGATATTTAAATGCTCTTCTCAGGAGATATACTGGAGCACTGAACACAGTACTAGACCAGGAGTCGCCAGGTGTGGGCAGAGTGCTGGCTTCAGAATTAATGTTCTGATTGTGACTTAACAAGTCACACGCCCTCCATGAGCCTCAGCTTCCTCATATGCATGATGGGGAATTCTCAGAGTGCTGATTAAGAACAAAGAGAGAATGCATTACCAACCAGATGGTATCTAAGACCTCATTCTGCCAAACTAAAGACTCATGGTCTTCCCACTATCTTCATCTTTATGATTGTGACCCTAGTCTGAATCATTTACGGAGCATATTAGACTTGAAGGGGACTTAGACATCAACTGTTTAACCTCTTCTAGGAAGTATTCACGGTCACAGAGGCTACAACAAAATCTGGGTCTTGAACCATGGACTTCTGACTTCTAATCCATTGTACTTTCCATTGCACAAGACTTGGGAAACTTTTTCAAAGGAGAGATTGCTGCAAACATGAATGCTTTTGTTTTATAGAACATATGTAAATTTTAAAAATTGCCCTCTAGCAAAGCTAGTAGAGAAATGGAAAGGAAATCACCATATGTGTAATGGTATGTGTGAATGTATGCATTGGAAAGGTCATTTGAAAGGGCATGCCAAATGTTCAATATATGAGAAAAATCAAGCAATTGCAGCACATCCCCTTGATAGAATATTATGCAGCTTTTAAAGATGATGTTTATAAAGATTATTTAGCAAAATGGAAAATGCTTATTTTATAATATTAAATGAAAAAAGTAAGACATGAAATTTTATAAATACTTTAATTACAACCATGTTAAATATGTATCAGAAATACTGCAAATCAATATATCAACATTCTAATGGTGTGATGGGATTATGGATAAGTTTTTCTTCCTTTTTTTGCAGCATAGTTTTATTATATTTATCATAAATTTTTTTTTAGGGAATTTTACAGATTTCTTTTTAAAAGGGAAGGCAATACTACTAAGCAAGCAGGTGTTTCAGTCAGGGTTCTAGCAGAAGACAGATGGCATACTGAAGTTAGGAGGAAGTTTGAATGAAGGAACTGTGTTCAAAGGTATACAAAAGTTAGTGATATGCCCTAGGGCTGGCGGCATGGGGGCCTGCAACACCAAAGGATAGAGGCTTCTGGAGATGCTACCATGAAAGAAGCTGTGATATTTAGTTGAGGGATGAAATCAGCAGAGAGAGATGACATCACAGGGAATAAGTATGTCACCTTCTCTCTCTTTCCTCTCTCCAGTATCCTGCCAGTGGTCCCCAGTAGGTAAGCCCAACTAGAAGCCAGAGGGCATGGGAACCCCTTGAGGTAGTCCATGCAGTTCTCCCAGGGCAGAGAGTTGGGTGGAGACTGTTTCAGGACAGGTAAACCCAGCATAGGACATATATAAGAGGGCTTGCCTGGCCTGCTAGATTGTCATGGGGTTGACCTCAAAGCCTGGATCTTAACCTAGTTTTCCTAAAACAGATGACCATAAGGGCCTTCTGGCTCAGGATCTTCTGACTGATAGCCCATAGCTTGATCTATTTATAAGCCATTTCTAGGACCTGTGATATAGATGAACTGCCCTCAGAAACCGGGCACACATAGTGTCATGGCTTGGTTTCTTTAGAAGGACAGGACAGTAATCAGATAGGAATAAAGATCTGGAGAAAGGTCAGGACTGAAGAATCACTGACATGTTGAGAGGTGATTGATGCTATGGAAGGGGATGAGATATTCAGTGGGGTGAAAATGAGCTAAGAACAGACCCCTATGGATTACCAACTTTTCAGGAGCCAGTAGAGGAAAAAGAAGACAACAAAAGACACTAAGAACCACTAAGAGACATTAAAATAGTAGTTAGCATTGACTAAGTACTTATTCTGTACCTAGTCACTTTATGCATTATTTCATCAAATCATCACTGTATCTTTGTATGTAATATATCATTATTATCTCTATTTTACAGATGCAGAAACTGAAGCTAGATAATTTAGCTTGTGAAAAGTCATACCAGCTAGTGAGGGGCTGACTGAGGATATGAATCAAGTTGGTCTGGATTCTAGAAACTACCTCCCAGGAGGCAAGAAAAGAAGGGGGAATGGGACGGGCAGGAGCATGTTAGATGTTCAGCAGCTTTAAATATGTCAGAGATCAAGTAGAATGATGGCTGAAAAGAAGTCATCTTAATATAATCCCTCAATCTGTTTTTAAACAGTTAATGCAATATAACTACGTCTAACACATGTTTTTGGTATATTTGCTTTTTGTTTGTTTTTATCCTGAGTCTAGAATTTAAGCTCCACAGATGCTATATTAAAATTTTATTATTTTTATTTTGAGTACAGTATCAAATTTCTGTCATAAGCTTGTTTTTTTCCAGCTTCCTTTGGAGTTTTTTGCCTTGAAAAGTTTGTCTCTGATAAAGCTTGCTAAGTTAAATGTTGGCTTTGTGAATGCGTCTATTGTTTAAGGTTACAGATATGATTTTGGTGTTTACGAGGGAATGAGACCCAAGCTGCTGAGAATCATTCCATTCACATATGTAGACAGGAAACAGCATGTGTATTAACAAACGGATTGGAATAGGAGTTATATCCGATACTCTGAAACATTTGACTTGGGAGCCATCAGGCATTAAGCTGTTACCACATTAGAGTGCAGTAAAAAGGCAAATTTAGGAAATTCCTGAAAAGATGATTTCTCCTATGATCTGATGATGGTACAGTAAATTCTTAGTTTCAGAGTAGAGATGCCATTTCAAGTTAAGTATATGCAATTTAAATTAAAGATGCTCAGATGTTAGCTGGCTGCCACAGCATATTGGCAACAGCATGTGTTTGAACTAGAGCAGATAATTCAAATGGCTCGTTATCCACTTACATTCTAATCATCTGTGAGGTGGCTTCTCTCTGGGCAGACTCAGCATGCTCTCAGGGGAGGTTTTATAGTTTCTGGACTTATAGAAAGGGAAAAGGAGTTCTGGCTACTGTGACTCAGCCAGTCCCACCTAGTTTCTGGAGTGCTTTAGTGCTCTCTCTTTTTTAGGAAAACCCAACTCTTCTTTGGGCTTTAATCCTCATGTTTACAGAAAGTGGCTCCTGAGCCTGCTTCCAGGCTAGGCATTTCAGTTACTAGTGCTGCATAACAAATCAACCCAAAATTTAATGACCTAAGAATAGCAATCATGGGAATTCCCTGGTGGTCCAGTGGTTAAGACTCGGTGCTTTCACTGCCGTGGGCCCACATTCAATCCCCGGTCGGGGAACTAAGATCCCACAGGATGCACAGTGCAGTCAAAAAAAAAAAAAAAAAAAAAGAATAGCAATCATTTTATTATTATCTTTCATGGTTCTGAGAGTTCATTGGGCTCATGTAGCTGGTTCTCTCTTGGGGTGTCTTCTGTGATTGGAGTCAGATGGTGGCTGGAGCTGGAGCCATCTTGAAGCCTTCTTCATTCACATGTCTGGTGTTGATGCTGGCTGTCAGCTGGGACCTCAGCTGGGCTGTTGGCTGAAACACCTGTCTGTGGTATCTCCATGTGACTCCTTGGCCAACAGCCTAGTTCCAAGTGTAAGTGTCCCAGGAGGATCAGGCAGAAGTTGTATGACCCTATATGACCTAGCCTTGGAAGTCACATAGTAGTCTCATACCTGCCCAGATTTAAGGGGAGGGAACACAAGCTCGCCTTTTGATGGGAGGAGTGTCAGTGTCACACTGTAAGAAGAACGTGTGGAACGAGAGATCATGTTGTGCTATCTTGGGAAATACAATCTGCCTCACTGGGGATTTTTCTATAGACATATGCCTTAGCACATCTGTGAAGCTGCAGAGTCATTTTCCCATTTCCCATTTTAGATCCCTCTTTGCTTTCAGCAAGCTTTCCTTTCTTAACTTGCAGGTTCCCCTGAGGAGCCAGGATTCCATGTTGCGCTAAGCCTACATCTTGGTACACCTAAGCAGTGACCCATGATAAGACCTTCCTCTAGGTATCCTCTCACCAAAACATGCCTTTCCTTAACATTCAGGGCCCAGGGACCATTCTCTATTCCTTATGAATGGCTGGAATGTGGCTGCCTGTAGCAATCCTCCTATATAACATGTGTGGCCTACTTTTATGAGAAGAAAAAGGAGATTCTTAGCTAACATGTCCCATTTTAGAGGTATTTTAGTAGTTTGTGCCCAAAGGAGTTATGAGAGCTCATATTAGGTAGGCCAGCTAGCCTTTTATGGAAGAAGTTGGCCTATGTGGGATGGTTGCAGGAGCATCCTGGCCTCCATTTACAATCCAATAAACTTACATTAGGATTGAGTTCTGTTCCAGACACTGTGCTGGGTGCTGAGAATACACATATGAATGAGATATGGATTCTGCCCCAATGGTGCTTACCAGGGACATCAGTGGCCAGAATTCTGCAGTAACTACTACTTTGAGTTAAACGTCAACAGCCTGTGATTAAGTGAAAACCATTACCTTTAAGAGATAACATGTAAAGCTATTTTTATTTGTTGACCCTTGGTGTGGATTCTATGAGCCAGTAAACATCAAGACACTGAGGAATTAAATATCAGATGCATAAGATTTGATAGGAGAAAGGGGAGGTAAGAAAGGAAGGAATGTAACGAGATCTTGGGAGAGGTCACAGAGAAGCTTTCTCTGCCACTCAGTTTTTTGGTAACACATGAGAGACTATAGACCATGGGGGTTAACCTTATGAACTCTAGGGCCAGACGGTTGCTTTGCATTCTTGCTCTGCCACTTACTAATTATATGGTCTTTGGTATGTTACTTAACTTTTCTATGCCTCATTTTTATCATTTGTAAAGTAGGGATACTAATAGTATATCTATCATAGAGTTGCTGCAAGTGTTAATTAAGTGAACTAATACTGGCTAAATACTTTGCCCAAGGCCCAGCACATGAGAGATACTTTCTTGGATTGCTAAATAAGCAACATTGTTTTGTCTCAGATATTTTGTACTTTATTGTCAAATTTACTAAAGAATTGGCATATTCCCACATTGGTGGTGTCAGAGAGTATTATTTTTTTTTGTAGAATCACTTCCCTTTTCTTGTCTATTTACAGCATAACTCAGTATACCTCTTTATCACCCTGTGGTCATATATTTGGGGAATTTGATTCTTTTATTTCTAGATTTTTCAACTTCAAACTTTCTTTAATATGATTGGGAAATTGTGAGGGGTGCAATAGGCCTTCTGTTCTGGGAACTCATCAATTTCATGTGATTTCATTTGACAGTTTTATATTCTTCTGTTCTTCTATTCTCTGCCAGTTAACCTATCTGCAAGGTGAAAATCTTGAACAAACTGTCTACCCAAAGCACTGCTCTGTAAAATAGATGATGTGCCTGGAGTGGATGTATTCTGTTGAGTCATATGAATGGTCACGGTTGGAGAGGACACTGGGAGTTCCTATTTAAAAGAATAATAAAATAAAGGAACCTGGGGAAAATGTTTGGATGATCTTCTTTGTGGAGATATTTCAAAATTGTTAAGACCACTTGTGTTATGCCTTCTTTTGGAGGTGTAAATAACATTTTTGCCATGAGAACTTAACCCTGTCCTCATCCTTCTGCTTGGAACCTTGGAAAAATGGAAAATCCATTTGCTTTTCATATTGTAGAAGACTTACTTCCTAAAGGCCAGAGTAAACCTGTAATTCTCAGCCTTGTTTGGGCATAAGAATCACTTGTGGGGCTTTAAAAAATTTCCCAAATACTTGTGACACTCTGAAATTCTGATTTATTAGATCTGGAGTGGAGCCAGGGTTCTTTCTTTTTTTTAAATACCTCCCTGGATGTTCAAAATCGATGAATTAGACACATAGGTAAAGAACAATTAATCCATACGATATCAACTTAACAATACCACATCAATACAAATACTGGCATCTCTCACATATTTGGTTACATGATTATCATACTTTAGACTTTGCAAGCTCTTTTAAAACATGTCTGTTAATTTGGATTTATTGCCATTTTCTGACTGGAGTTTATGCAGCTGAAAACCTTGGTCCACAGCAATGGAGAGTTATCTCTTTCGTCTGTAAGTTATGACTTAGATTCAAAATGGTAGAAATACTTCTTCAGCATTATTATGACTTGTAAGTGGACCAAAGAAATTCAGGATGCACAGGAATACATCTTTACCCCTTAATTAAAAAATCCTTTTGGATCCAAGGAAATAAGAGAATAAAACTAACATCCTGGAAAGTATAATGGGAGAATTTTAAATGATGTCTGCCAAAATCTCTCCTTGCGTTATTCCAATTGTGGTGCCAAAGGCCAATTACAGCTTGTTTTGTGGTAAGAGATGTGTCTGATTTAGACAATAGAAAGATTATAGTGGAATACTGAGAATTTTCACAGTCAAAAAAAGTTAGATCAATCTTTCAAGGTATTTGTAATGCAATAGAATCTTTCCTCCAAAGGTTTAAACTTGTACTCTTATACAGTGCTGCCATTGTTTCATTCCTTCTTCTACCTTTTCTCTCTCTCTCCTTTTAGTTCCCTTGCTTGGCTGTTAAATGTCTTAAACATTCTAGGCTTTATCAATGATGACTGATAGGGAAATAGGACATAGAAAAAGGTTTTGATTCTGGTTAGAAAAAATGATCCCAGAGTAGTTGTTTTACCAAATAATATTATCATATTGCAAAAGACTCACTTTGGTCTTTTGTCTGCTTGTGTGCCCTTTCCAGTACAAAGGAAAATAAACACACTTTTTCTTAAGTATTAATACTTTCAGTGAGAATATGTCTGTTTGAATAAATGAGAGAATTGTGGCTAATTGATAGTATTTCTCAGCAGCATTTTGTGAGATGAGGATGTTCCCTCCCACATAGAGGATGGAAAGAAAGTGACAGGCTGTTCCCCCCCAGATCAAACCAGCCAAGTTCTTGGTTCCAGGCTGAGTTAGCTGTATCCATGACATGGTCTTCCTTCATGCCTCTGTCTGGTAACAACTCCTTTCTTAGCACCCTACCCCAGTTCTGTTATCTACTGAGAGAGAACACACCAAGTTGCCAAATTTTCCCCATTTTCTGGCTGCTTCCTCTTCTTCCTAGCTCATTTCTGGGATTGAAGCTGGAAAAGGGCTAGGAGTTATTATTATCTTTCTAATCATTATTTCAATGGCTCTTGAGCGATGGTCTGATTTTCTTCCCAAACCACAAAATGAGATTACCTCTTAGCTCCTTTCTCTTTGTCTGCTGGATACAGTTCTAATGAAGTTCTCCAATAAACAATCAACAAATTTATATTAAATTACTTGTATATAGTGACCTCCTTCAAATGAATTACCTTCATTCTTCTTGATTTCTATATTTCTCCAATGTTCTCGTCTCCTTGAGGATCAGGACTGTGTCTTGTCCATATCTGTACAACGTTTTATATAATAATGTTCAAGAAATATTTATTATAATAGAAACTTCACAAGGTCCCACAAGGTCAGTTGCTTTTGGAGTCCTGATAATTCCACGCTTGCTTCTTCAGTTTTTTTTTCTTTATTTTATTTTTTTTAGGGAGGGTATAGTGGGCGGGGATGGGGGCGTTGTATAATGAAAGAAGTAGGAGAGCTGTTGCCAGGAGATTTCATCCAGAATTTTCATTGACAGTTTACCTGGAACAAACTATTTTAGATTCACCTTCAGAGCAGATGGTAATACTGATCCCCCTGAGCAAATATTAGACCCAGATGAGGAAAGGGCTGACTAAAGTTGTTGCTAGACAGGTAAAGCTTAAAATCATTTGCAGAGTCATTTTTTCTTTTCACCCTACAGCCTGACACAGGAGCCCACTTAAAGTCATTAGTGTATTGCAGGCATGCTCTTTTTCAAGCACTTTAAACTGTGATAATGTTCCAGTGGAAGAAGTGGGAATTTGACTCATGGCTGATCAGTTGTCTCATTACAACATGTATGTTGCCATGGTCTGCTTTTGCCAAGTGTGTTGTTTGATTTTTTTGTCCCGAATTCCTCTCTTGTCCTGCTGTGTCTCCGGTGGGATATAACTACTCTTTGCTGGGTTTTGCTAAGAGGGTAAATAAACTCGCTCTACCCTACAGATGGGTTGGTAAATAGGGCACATGAAGCTGCTTAGCGTAGCTGAAGGATTTAAAAGAGGTTAGGAAGACCTGTGTTTTAGTATTGTCACTGCTACTTTACTGATGACTTAATGACTTAAGTGTTGTAACTCCCCTGTGATTTCTTTTTTTCTAGTCTTTACTTTTCAAAGGGAAAATAACGAGTAAACTTTTTTTCTTTTTTTTTTTAAAGATGTGCTGTGATACATGCTCTAGAATCATGCAAGGGAATAGAATTTCTGCCTAGATTTCTTGAATGTAAACTTCTTTTCCTGCTGATTCAAAAACTGGCCTTTTCTGCTGTGGGCTGTAAGTGAGGAGCGTTTCTGCACTGAAGGGAGAGTAATGCTGTGAGCTCCCTCGTTTTGCAGAATTCCAGAGGCTACATCATTATAACCCACTCTAAAGTTTTCTGACTGTCTTCTTCAGGGAGAGAGGCTGAGAGAGAGCTGAGTCTAGCCTAGGATGTAGATGGAGTTCCTGAGATTTATAATAATCAAAATATTAATGAAGTAGTCGATACAAATGCTGTTTGTGTAGAATGCCTAAGTAACCGGTTGTGTAATATATCAGGAAGAGATCCAGAGCTGAGCAGAGGCAGAGCATAATAAATCAGGTCATTTGTTTTGCAATAATGGAATGATAATTGTGATAATTTCAGAAGTCACTATCATCCTGCAGCGTGAAAGAATCTTTTTGCTGGCTTCCCATTGTTTAAATATTCATGTGATGTCTATGAGTGACTTCCTGCTGAGAAAATCTTTGCATACCTCTGGCTGGCACAAGAACTCAAAATTGTACTTGGCTTTAACCTGGAAGGTTTTGCAGGAGCCTGGGTGCTTTCTTGGTTTAGAGGAGGGACTGTTCCTCAAAGAACAATTCTTTCAGTGAAATAAAGGTCCATGTTACTGAGTTATTTTCCAAATGCTTTCTCCCAGCCAGCAGCTGTGTGAATTTATAGGCACTCACCTCTGCCCTTTTGCACTGAGTGATGAGGCAGAGGCAAAAATAGACATGGTAGCTTGTAACACAGTTATAGTATAGAAATATAAACATAGCTAATGACCCCAGAGAAGAAAATCTGCAGTTGTCACCCAGGCGCACCCTCTCTCTCTCCCCCAGCTCCCAGCATTTTTTCTTGGTGTGGGTGAATGGGGCTGTTTTAATTGAGTTATCTAAATTTGGTAGGTCATACACCCCACTGTCTCATATCCTAGGACTTAGGTCCACCTGCTGTCATTATCCCCCAACGAGTGCAGTAGGAGATAGACAACAAATGCTTTCAAATTCCTTTTCTCTATAAAACCCCAAAAGACTTGCAGTGAACGTTTTGGAATTATTTGGGTGCTGCAATGAATGGGAATGTGGGTTCTGGCAACGGGGGTTATTTTGGAATGAGCAATATTGTGTTACTGCTTTAAGCAAATTGTATTTTTAGCATGTATATTAGATTGTACATTAGATACTGTGTATTGCAATGTCCTAGAGTTTGGTATTCTGGTGGTATTTAGACTTTTGGCATTAGCAGCAATTCTGTTAGCAGCAATTCTTAAATGACTAACTGAGGGGAAAATAGAAACAGTAAAGAGGTAATAGCCCTTTTCTTTTTTTTTTTTTTTTTTTTGGCCCACTGCGTGGCATGTGGGATCTTAGTTCCCAGACCAGGGATGGAACCCGCATCCCCTGCATGGTAAGTGTGGAGTCTTAACCCCTGGACTGCCAGGGAAGTCCCAATGGCCCTTTTCTAAGAACTCAGGTGCTATATGTTGACTGTTTTGATAAGCTCGTTAATTCTTATCCAGTATTAAGAAAGAATCACAATTCTCTTTTTAAGGACAAAAAAACAAAACCACAAAACTAAAATAAAACAAAACAAAAAAGACAGAAATAGGCAACTCTTCTGCATAAAGAGCAAAAGAGCATAAGCCCGGAGTTCTACAAAAATTAAAGGTGGAGTCGGGATCTCTTTATCTCTGTTAGAATTCTGACTGCCAACTGAGTTTCCTTCCTTCAAGAGTTAATGGCCTCTAATGGTGGTTTGATTTGGAGGTGATTATGCATCTAAACTACCTGATTAAAAAATATGTTTCCAAATGTGGCTGATTACCTATTTACATATTGCTAGGGTTTAGGTGAAATTGTGAAGTTTAGTTGGGTGGTGATTTTCTGAGAAACTCTGCAATATGCAGAAGGAAGTTCTGTTTTTAGCTTCATGATTAGATTGGACACCAGTTAATGTTTAAATTGATAGTCATTTTTCCACTGAGTTAAAAAGAACCAGTCCTGCATATATTCTTTCAATCAAGATAAAGGCAATGACAGCAATTTCTGAATGAGGTGGAGGCTGGTTGGCTGATGCTGCAGGAGGGGAGGGCTCTGGTAAAAATCACCAAGACCAAGGTGAAATCTTCAGCATTTGTTTAGCACAGATCTGTGATGGCAGTGGGCTGTGCAGTGACATTTGGATCCGCTTAATTGACTGCCCTCTGGTATTTTGGAGCCTAAGGCCAATCACACCAGGATGGGATAATCTTAAAAAAGATAAGAACACTTAAAATGGCAAATAAATTGAATAACAATGCAGGAATAGAGTAACCTTACATATACAAAGAAGGGTTGCTAGGTAACAAGTGAGGGGGTGTCAAGGCTCCAGATCAAAGAGGGCTGCTTAGAAAATAAAATGACATCCTTTCTTCTAATTAGTCCTTCCCAATCACATGCTTCAAGATAATTTTGCGGTTTGGGGCTTTAGCCTAGTTTACAAAGCCTGATGCTTTAATCTCTTTCTTAATAGAACCATTTCACTTTCTATGTTTTAGACTTGGCCCATCAGCTGCTGTTTCATCCTGGCTGGCTACAGCAAAGCCAGTTAACTACAAGACAGAAGTGTTTGGTGGTGGTAGTCAACTCTCCAGATTCATTCTCTAAGCAAATGTTTCCAATTTGTTGAAAGACAAAGACAGTGTATTTGCCTATGTAGGTAGATAGGAAAACAGCCCTGCAGTTAAGACCTTAATTAAGAAGAAATCAGTGGATCAATTCTATAAATTAATCTAGTTTTCCCCTGCACATACTTTTTAGAGGAAAAAAAAAAAAGTCAATATGGAAATTTAGTAAAAACAAGCAAATAATACTTCTATGTTATATTCAAGGAGTTACCCAATCTCCTAATGCAGTGAACCTCAGGATCACCAGAAGAATTTTTCTAGAGCACATATATTTAATCCTATTGAAATCAGCTGTCCTAAAATCTTTGCTCTATCTCTATCACCTGTGTTGATATGGAACGTTCTGTCTTGAAGCCCGGAAAGACCCTGCATTTTTAAAGGAAGGATCCATTATGTTTAATAACATGTATTTACTACAATAGGAAAATATTAATTCACCTTATAAAATTCATTATAAAATTTTTTTAAAAACAAAATATGGGCAAATTATTTTATAATAAAGCCGAAAACAGTAAGGAATACTTGACTCTTCTTAAATTGACCAGAAAAGTGAGTTAACCAGCTTTAAATAAGACTACATTTTGGTCTTCTGATAAATTGAGGGTTTATTATTTGGGATTGAAAAGAAGCAAAAATATACCACTTTCCAATTATCTTCTTAACTCATGAGCATGCATGTTCAGTGCATTTGTCTTAGAATTTTGCAACCAGAAAGACTATGGTGAAGGTACTGTGTTTTTCAGTGCATATTTTGATAATTAGAAAAATTCCAATACAGAAAATGGGAATCAGAAACATCTTAAAAAATTATTTCTCTACAGGAAAAGACTGAGAAATAGTAAGCAATGTTTGCATAGCTGAAGGCCAAGCTATTTCTTTTTTCTGGTCTATGGGCCTATGCTTATTTTTGATTACTGAAAGTAAATGAGATCATTTTATGTTGATTTTATGTTTATTCCTTATAACTTCCATTACTGTGTATGCCTGTTTACTAAAGATATTTTGAGTCTTTAAGTTGTGATTATGATGGAGTGGAGAAGAATTTTCTGGAGATAGCTGTTTTTTATGACAAATGATTTATAAGCATTTCAAAAAGAAGTATAAAAAAGAGAAATGAAAAAAGGAGTCTTGATTCTTTATTGTAAAGGAAAAATAATTTGTTAAGAAATAATGCATATGAATTTTATTTTATACTGGAATTCATATGTCACCAGGCTGTCTTAAATTCTAAGTCTGTTCAGTGTAGGGTGTGCTTACTGATATGGTTTGATGTAGGTCTGGGAAACTTCCCTTAAAATGGGCTCCTATTCAGTTCATCACCAGCAATCCTTCTGGACATGGAAAGAAATGGACATAATGTTCCCTTCTCTGCTCAGATCTATCCTTGTCATGTTCCTTTGATTTTTACAGGCTATTTCTTTAATTTATTTATTTATTTTGAGCTGCATTGGGTCTTCATTGCTGTGCACAGGCTTTCTCTAGTTGCAGTGAGCAGGGCTACTCTTTGTTGCAGTGAGCGGGCTTCTCATTGCGGTGGCTTCTCTTGTTGCAGAGCACGGGCTCTAGGCGTGTGGGCTTCAGTAGTTGCGGCACGTGGGCTTAGTAGTTGTGGCTTGTGGGCTCTAGAGCGCAGGCTCAGTAGTTGTGGCGCAGGGGCTTAGATGCTCTGCGGCATGTGGGATCTTCCTGGACCAGGGCTCGAACCCGTGTCCCCTGCATTGGCAGGCGGATTCTTAACCACTGCAGCACCAGGGAAGCCCCTACAGGCTCTTTCTAATCCTGGTTCTCTGTTGTCCATCCATCTGCACTGAAGAATGACAACATTTCTGTTCTTGGGCTTTCTTCTTATATCTGGCAGCACTTCACGTTTAGGAGAAGACTTTTGCCAGATTAAAGACCTACAATTACTACACCTCCGCCAAGATGTTTCCAGAATATGGGAGATAGAGTGGAGTTTGAAGTGGCTCATCTATTCCCTAGTTTGTGAAGATACCTCCCTCATGTTTAGTTGTTACTGGCTGGGAATATAGAGAAAGGCCGTGATTTCCAGACTATGTAAGCCACCACCATAAATTAGTGACTTTATAGATTATATTTTTACAATAAAGATGCCAACAGCTGGGTGAGGCTTTGTTTGGGAAAGGTTAGATAACATTTGGTTATGTCTGTATTCTCCAGTGTTTAATTCCTTCAGTTAAAAATGCTCATCTAAAAATGCTTTTAGATCAGTCTACTTATTTCTACAGATTCAACTTCACAGGATTATCAGGTTGATAAACCTGCTTTGAATTGACTGGGTTTTATTTGGTGTTAAAAATGATTGAGAGCTTAGCTGCAGGGTATTGGAGATGATAAAATAATCATGACAACAGTAATTTTATTTTTCTCTGGTCTATTTCTGACAAGTTTACAGCTGTTATATACTCATAAAAATTATTCACTAATAGTAATTTCTGAAAAATATGATGAAGGCAAAAGTATTTTTTTCCAATCAACATTTCCTCTGAGACCCAGTGTGCTATAAATATATAGAAAATTCTGTTTAGATGAAACTACAACTGGTAAACTCCACACCCAGCAGAAGACCATTAAGACTCTTTGTGAACAGAAGCCACTCTTTGAAAAACCTTATTATTTATTTATTTGTTTATTTATTTATTTATTTAAACATTAGGATTTTTTGCAAAATTGTGCTATAAACAACAATATCTGACAGCCTTAAACTAATTGTAATCAGTAATAACTACAATGTATCAGTCAGGTTAGGCTAAGTTATGCTGCAATAAGAACCCCCCAGTCTTAGTGGCTTAAAGCAACAGTTATTTCCTGCTTATGACACATGTTCATTGTGGGCAGCTGGGTACTCTGTTCCAGGATTTCTCAATCCAGACCCAGGCTGATGGAGCTTCCAATGTTCAGAGATTTGATGGTCACATTGGTGGAAGGAAGGTAACCTGTAAAAAAAATTCCTGTCACCTAATGGTTTTCACCCCAAAGAAATACACATTATTTTTACTCACATTCCATTGACCAAACAAGTCACCGTCTCTGCTCCATTTCAAGGGAGCAGGAAAGTTCAGTTTTACCCTGGGCCTGATAGAGGATCTGGAAAATTGGTGAACAGCCTTAGTATCTATCACAAACAACAGTGAAAAAGCCAAGACACTGTTTACTATTGCCTCACTGGGGAAACAAGATAGGATACAGAACAGAGGATTATAGTGGATAGAAAAATGAAAACAAAACAAAGACTTCCTCAGTCTTTCTTCTGTAAGCAGCAAAATGGCCTGCTCCCTGCGCCCCCAGTCTCTCCTTCTTTTTCCCTCTCTTCCTCTCTCTCTCTCTCCCTCTTTCTCTATCTCTCCTATATCTCTCTTTTCTATCTCTCTCCTGTGTCTTTCTCCTCTCTCTCTCTTTTTCTCCTTCCCTTGTTCTTTCTCTGCCCTCCTTTGTCTTATGAATTTGCCTGATCCTCTGCCTCAGGATGGTTCCCTGCTAATGGGGCCTCAGCTGAAGATATAGCTTCAGGAATTTAGTCTTGTCCAGGCTGTAACAGTCTGCCCTTGTCCTGAACAGGTATTTCTCAGATACACATCATTGGTCATGGCAGGAGAAGACTATATCACAAAGTGTGCATTTTAGAAGTGTTTGTTAGTAATTCCATCCTTTCACAGAAAGGAGAGCTAGTTCTATTATGACTGAGGGCCTCTTGAAAACGCAGTTGGGCTCCTTAGTTCAAGTAACTAAGCTCCTACTACATATGACAGTGTGTAGAATCCTATTTCCCTGTGAATCATTCCACCCCCGTGGTGAAAATCAGATAAGAGATTAATGAAGGGAAAAATGACCTCCTGGAAGGTGCTCAGTAACTAGGGCGACTGCCTGCACTCTCACCTCCCTTCTTTCTGTTTCCTCTTCCCTCCCTAGCCACACCACCTGTGGTGCCTTAGGGAGGAATCATGGAAAAGGGCTGAAGTGGAGGTGAGAGATGTTAGTTCTGGTCCTTAATTTTATAGGTGAGGACTCTTGAGTCTCAGGAAGATTAAGTGTCTTGAATGGAGGCAGCAGGACTCAGATCTTGCAGCAACCTATTCAATGTTCTTTCCATCTCACTGATATAACAGACTCCTAGAAACCTTGGTGTTCAGGTCATCCTAGAAATTCACACAAAAGATGACTGTCAGAGAATCAAGTGTTGGACAACCTTCCCAAAGCAAATTGACCTATTCTGTGATGGCTGGTCAATGTGGGTGCTTCCCAGGGAGGGCAGGCTGCTCTGGCTCTCTTTATTTTCTGTAAAATTCACAAAGTAGAAGTTACCCCCAATTACCAGGCGAAGTGAGCTCAATGTTGGGACAACTCAATGTTCGAAGGTTGATCCTAATAGGTGCTTTAAGGGAGAAATAGTAGCATCCAGCAGACTTACATTTTCAAATTGGAAAACCATTTTCCATGTTTATTCTCATTAAACAATCCTGCCCTTTCAAAACTTTCCCCTGACACTAGATTGTTTTCTGAAACCATTAATGAAAAGAAAGGAAGAGATGGTTGAATAGTGAGTTTGAAACACTAGCAATTAATTGTCAACCACTTTTTAAAAATAGGTCTCAAATGGCACCTGGGTATAAACTGCCACTAACAGTACAGGTAAAATGTTTTTTTTTTTTAATGATGAAAGACAAATCCCACAAAAACATCTTTCCTTTCCTCTCTTAATAATTCCTTTTTTTTTTTTTTTCTTTTGGCAGCTTTTCTATTTTTTTTTTTGTGAGGAAACAAAGAAACCTCAGTGATAGTACCTCCCTTCTTGTAAAATGTGGGCAAGCTAATGCCCTGGCAGCAAACACCACTGTTGTGAAAACCCCACCCTCTTATATCAAAATGCAGATTTCAGAGTATTTAATAGATGAATGCCAGACCAATCAAGGAATCACTTAATCCCCAAGTCTTTATTGAGTGCCTTTTGGTAATTGGAATCATTCCTGAAATAAGTAAGCCATGGTCTGGGATCTGGGCACTGTGTTGTGTTACCTAGAGAACATTGTCTTAATCGTGTTTGTCATAACTGCTTTTGGCTTATAAAATGTTTTCTGTAGGCAGTGTATATATAGACTTGTTGATGGTACTTGAGCAAATGATGTAACCCCTGCCAAGGAGAGCAGAGAGCAGAATAAAGCCATTCCTCTTTGGTGTGCTGGATGGCTCATCGGCCAGAGCCCCTGGGGGAAAATCCTGTGCACAATGGCAAGGCATCGTAGTTTCCTGGGAGGCCAATGAATACAGCAACTGTTGTTTTCCTGACAGGCACAGAAGCAATCCCTCTCTCTCGACACCAGTCAGTGATAGTGCTGAGTGTTATAATGGATACTCCACAGTGGTTTGAGTCTGGAAGCTGCATTAGGCAGCTGCTTGAGGTAATTAGGAACTGGAAGGCAACTTTCTAAAGGCATCCAACAAGAGAATAGAACATCCATAGGAGGAAATGGTTCTCGGAGATGACAGAAGAGCAGGCTGAAAGGAAAGCTGTGGTTCCTGGGGGAATTGCTGCTGGTGTGTAAAAATAGACACTTGTAGCTTATGTCTAACTGCTTATAGTTGAGTTACAAGTTGTCAGATGATTTTAACATCAACACCAGGCTTCAGCGCATTGACAAGAGTTGGAAAAGTTGAGGCTAAAGGCTAGGTCACATTCTGGGGAAGCATTTCCCTGACTCATTCTTTTCCTCAGCCTCTGCTAATTTAGCACCTGAGCTCTCTAAGTTATGCATTTCTTCTGTATTTGGTTTTTAAATATGTGCCAACACTCTGAATTCTGAAAAAGTGACTGAATGGGGCATTGAATAGTCTTTTGACAGTGGTATTATTTTTTTCCTGACATTCCTGATAAGATTATCTTTAATACAAGCAAAACAAAAGAAGTTCTGTTTTCCTTGTATGATCTGTAATTAAAAATGCTGGGGTGGTCCGTATATGGCTCAGTAATCATTTTTCATTGCCCTTCAATTGATTGGTGCAGTCATCGGGATGGTAATATGTGGGGAGAAGTTTTTGCAAAAGCCCCTTCCCTTGGGGTGGAGGTGGGTGTCTTCTGTCACAATGAAATGCAGCAGGAGATGGGTTCAAGGCCTTTGGTGCTCAGGCAGTGGAAGTGAGGCGTCCATAGAAAGTCTATTAGTACTAGATCAGGCTTTCTCCTGACCTAGAACCCTCTTGCTGTTCAGGCCCCTGGCTCCCTTTGAGCCTGTCAATGGTAATAAATCCAGCTCCACTTTATGACGTGAATAAATTCCCAGAAGAGACCCTAATTTCCCTGTGCCTAAAATCTCATGGGTAACTTGTACTCTGGAGGTAAGGTGCTGGTGGTGAATTCACTGAGCTGCCTCAACCCAAGTCACATTGAAGCTAGTTTAGCTCACACATTTATTCAAATAAAACCACCCTCCTCGAAAAATCACCAGTTCTAGGTTACTAGGAGAAACAGTTTAATGGAGGAATACTAGGCCTCAGAAAGCAGAGGTTTTCTGGCAAATACAAAAAGTACCTGCACCCCAGTTAACAACGATGGAGCGTCACGTGCTGGGCTAGCAACCTTCCCGGGTGTTGTTCCATTTCATCCTCACAGTAGCCCCTGGGAGGCAGATGCTACTGTTATTTGCCTTCAGAGCTGAGGACCCTGAGGCTTTGTTGAAACCATAAGTGATTTGCCTCAGGTTATTCAACCTGAATAACCTGAACCAGGTTTTGAACCAAGGTCCGTCCTTATTTTGGTGCAGTCCACTTTGACACTGCTCTGCACAGACTCTATTTTTAGTACAGCAAAAAATGGAAGCCAGTGTGCTTGGAGTCCCTCTGGCCTGGATCAAGCAATTAGTTTCTTATATCATAATTGCTGGTCAGCAGGTCCACCTTCTCATCCCTTCTTCCCAGATGGGAATCTCCTTGCAGAAGGGACTGGATCTCTAGCTCAGACCCCGGCAGTTGAAATATACTAAGTTCGTATTTGAGGGAACAAATGGGATCTGAACATCTGATCACAGTGCTTAGGAGGAAAGGGGAAGTGGGGAAATGCTCATGTCATTCAGAATAGCCACCGTCCTGTGTCAGTGGAATGACCAATTAAAACCATCTGTGTGAACTAGCTTAGACTGGACAAATACCAACAGCAGCCCTGGGACCTTGAAGAAGGAGAGGCAAAGGGAGCAATCAGTAGGTATCTCTTGTGGCCACTCCTGTACAGGTCCTCTGTGTTAGGCTCTGGAGTAAGATTATAGAGGGCAGCCATCTTGTCATTATCAAAAGCAAAGTGAAATTGGAGCTTAATGACATGAGTGTTCAAAGGGCAGTGGGAGAGGGAACAATGTCATTAGAACAGGTAAGAAGGGAGCCTGTGAAAGGGGCACTTTTAAAAGCTGATGGTGTACTGAGACTAATAGATTTACTGGGCATGGTAAATAGGGTGAGACAAGGCCTATTGTGCAGGGCTCAGCCAACAGTGTCTCACAAAGAATGATGGATTAAGAAGAGACGGGGAAAGGATGAAATCGGAGACCCAGGGAAACAAAGAGGATATGAGAAGCAGTGGTAACGAAGAAGTGCAGCTGAAATGGCAGGGAGAGTTCTTTAGTCAAGCCTGTGAAGAAAGGAATTGACTAACCAGTGCAAGGATTATTCGTGATGGGAGTAGAATGTGTCTTTTGGATATAGTATATCACAGATTAATAGGACTGGAGAACTTGTCTAGCTCTACTGCAGGACTGTATTTAAGTATTGCCCCTTTCATTTTACATGTATGTGGAATCAGTATCTCTCTCTCTGTCTCTCCACATATACATACATACATATATAATGAAGATACATATACACACACACATATGTCTCCAGAGAAGATTTTTATAATGTCCTTCCATAGCATGTTTTTATTTTCGCAGACTGTACTGTGGGGCATTTTGTTCCCAGATATAATCCTGCTGCCTGTCATTAGAGGAAGAGAACAGCTGCTCGTGACAACCATGCACTCGCTCCTGATAAATGGAGGCTGTTACCGTTACTCTCTGCTTTTTCCCTCGTTTTCATTTAGTCCTGTACTTCACCCTCCATGGTTGTGCCCACTCAGGCAACAGTTTCTCTTGCTGCTACTCAGCAGGATCAAAGGGACACACCTAGTGGTTCATGGGCAGCTCACCCAACCCTACTGCAACCTGACCGAGTTGCTTTCCAGATATCACCAGTCCTGTGAAAGCTCAATGAAAGCCAGTTGAGGATGACACTTTATGTTTGTGTGTAGGGTGAGAGAAGGTGCATTTCAGCAATGACATAGTTTCTCAGGAGATGTATCAGTTCAGGAGCAATTTTTTACAGGATTGCAACTGAATCTGAGGTCCCACTACAACATTCTGGAGATATCTGTAAGCAGATTTAACATGAGCAGATTGATGTGGGCTAGTAGCTAGTCAAGAGAAGTAGAATGAATATGGGAAGGAAAAGTCAGTACCTAGAAGACGGTCAGGACCTGAGAATTTCTCCTAGTTCCTCAGTTCCTCCCCTTTCTTTGTACAGTCCACTCTCGGGATTGGTGGGTTCCGCAACCGCAGATTTACCAACTGTGGGTTTGATTTTGTTGTTGATTGAACCCGCAACGCGTGGATGCAGGACCCCAACTGTACTAAGCCATTTTATGTAAGGGACTTGAGCATTCGCGGGGCATCCTGGAACCAATCCCTGGTGGTAAACAAGGGATGACTGTACTACTTTGCTGTTTCTCCTTCTCCCTTTAGTCATATGACTTTAGTAGGAATCATAGAATCAAGAAAGTTGGACTATCTCTGTTATCTTGGACTCCTTGGTCTTAACTAAGACAAAGTCTTCTGGGTGAGGATATCAGTTAAGACTCATTCAGCTTCAGATAACAGAAGATCCAACTCAAAATGGTTTAAACAATGTGTAAATTAAGTAGCCCACTAACAGGAAGTCTGGAGGGTTTCTTGTTAGGGTGTATTCTGGGTTTATTATCTTTATTATTATTACTTTTTAATAAATTTATTTATTTATTTATTGGCTGCATTGGGTCTTCGTTGCTGTGCACGGGCTTTCTCTAGTTGGGGCGAGTGGGGCCTACTCTTCGTTGTGGTGCGTGGGCTTCTCCTTGCAGTGGTTTCTCTTGTTGCAGAGCACAGGCTCTAGGGCGCGTGGACTTCAGTAGTTGTGGCTCACGGGCTCTAGAGCGCAGGCTCAGTATTTGTGGCGCACGGGCTTAGTTGCTCCACGGCATGTAGGATCTTCCTGGACCAGGGCTCGAACCCGTGTCCCCTGCATTGGCAGGCAGATTCTTGACCACTGCGCCACCAGGAAAGTCCCTGGGTTTATTATCTTTGGTGTTTCATCAAGGACTCGTGTTCTCTCTATCCTTCTGCTCTGACATTCTTACCATATTGATTTATCTTCTTGGTTTCCCTTTAAGAGCTCAAACTAGCCATTGTAGTTGCAAGTGTAACATGCAAATGCAGAAAGGGAAATTTCTCCTTGAATGTTTATTTTCAAAAGTGAAAAGTCTTTTCTCTAGGTCCCCTGAGAGACTTCCTATGGGGAATGGGAACACCATCATTAGCTTAGGTCAATCATGATTCTCCACCTGGGGCTGGAAGGGTCCTCACCTCTTTGGAGCCTACGGCCATGGATCGCCTGAATAAAATCTGGGTTCTCTTAGCAAGAAAGGAGGAGAGGAAGAGGGGCAGAGTGTGGGGGGGTTGGTAATTGCTGTTGAGTAGGCAACAATGTCTCACAGGAAATTTGGTCCAATAGCCGCCGATTCACTTGTATTTCTGTTGAGTGATATGTGGTTTCCAGGGTCAATATAAGCCACTGTTTTTGGTTACAATAGTCCCCCCCCCTTATTTGTAGTTTTGCTTTCGGCAGTTTCAGTTACACACGGTCATCCACAGTCCAAAAATATTAAATGGAATATTCTAGAAATAAACAACTCAGAAGTTTTAAATTGCACTCTTTTCTTATTATCATGATGAAATCTTGTGCCGTTTGCCTACATCCTGCCCCATGCTGCCCCAGATGTGAATCATCTTTTTGTCCAGAGTATCCCGCCCGCTAGTCACTTAGCAGCCATCTTGGTTATCAGATCATCTGTCAGAGTATTGCAGTGCTCCTGTTCAAGTAACCCTTATTTTACTTAACAATAGCCCCAAAGCACAAAAAGTGGTGATGCTGACAATTCAGGTATGCCAAAGAGAAGTCATAAAATGCTTCCTTTAAGTGAAAAGGTGAAAGTTTTCAACTTAATAATGAAAGAAAAAAAGTCGTATGATGAGGTTGCTAAGATCTACAGTAAGAACAAATTTTCTATCCATTAAATTGTGAAGGAAAAAGAAATTTCTTCTAGTTTTGCTGTTGCACCTCAAACTGCAAAAGTTATGGCCACAGTGAGTGATTAGTGCTTAGTTAAGATGGAGAAGGCAGATGTTGGGTTCAAGATGGCAGAGTAGAAGGACGTGTGCTCACTCCCTCTTGCGAAAGCACCAGAATCACAACTAACTGCTGAACAGTCATCGACAGGAAGACACTGGAACTCACCAAAAAAGATACCCCACACCCAAAGAAAAAGGAGAAGCCGCAGTGAGATGGAAGGAGGGGCGCAATCACAGTAAAATCAAATCCCATAACTGCTGGGTGGGTGACTCACAAACTGGAGAAAAATTATACAACTGAAGTCCACCCACTGGAGTGAAGGTTCTGAGCCCCACGTCAGCCTTCCCAACCTAGGGGTCTGGCAACAGGAGGAGGAATTCCCAGAGAATCAGACTTTGAAGGCTAGTGGGATTTGATTGTAGGACTTAAACGGGACTGGGGGAAACAGACACTCCACTCTTGGAGGGCACATACAAAGTAGTGTGTGCATCAGGACCCAGGAGGAAGGAGCAGTGACCCCATAGGAGACTGAACTAGACCTACCTGCTAGTGTTGGAAGGTCTCCTGCAGAGGCAGGGGGTGGCTGTGGCTCACCGAGGGGACAAGGACACTGGCAGCAGAAATTCTGGGAAGTACTTCTTGGTGTGAGCCCTCCTGGAGTCTGCCGTTAACCCCACCAAAGGGCCTGTAGTCTCCAGTGCTGGGTCACCTCAGGCCAAACAACCAACAGGGAGGGAACTCAGCCCCACCCATCAGCAGACAAGTGGATTAAAGTTTTACTGAGCTCTGCCCACCAGAGCAACACCCAGCTCTACCCACCACCAGTCCCTCCCATCAGGAAGCTTGCACAAGCCTCTTAGATAGCCTCATCCACCAGAGGGCAGACAGCAGAAGCAAGAAGAACTACAATCCTGCAGCCTGTGGAACAAAAACCACATTCACAGAAAAACAGACAAAATGAAAAGGCAGAGGACTATGTATCAGATGAAGGAACAAGATAAAACCCCAGAAAAACAACTAAATGAACTGGAGATAGGCAACGTTCCAGAAAAAGAACTCAGAATAATGATAGTGAAGATGATCCAGGACCTCGGAAAAAGAATGGAGGCAAAGATCAAGAAGATGCAAGAAATGTTTTAAAAAGACCTAGAAGAATTAAAGACCAAACACCTAGAAGAATTAAAGAACAAACAAACAGAGATGAACAATACAATAACTGAAATGAAAAATACACAAGAAGGAATCAATATCAGAATAACTGAGGCAGAAGAACGGATAAGTGACCCCGAAAACAGAATGGTGGAACTCACTGCCGTGGAACAGAATAAAGAAAAAAGAATGAAGAGAAATGAAGACAGCCTAAGAGACCTCTGGGACAACATTAAATGCACCAACATTCACATTATAGGGGTCCCAGAAGGAGAAGAGAGAGAGAAAGGACCCGAGAAAATATTTGAAGAGATTTTAGTCGAAATCTTCCCTAACATGGGAAAGGAAATAGCCACCCAAGTCCAGGAACTGCAGAGAGTCCCAGGCAGGATAAACCCAAGGAGAAACACACCGAGACACATAGTAATCAATTTGACAAAAATTAAAGACAAAGAAAAATTATTAAAAGCAACAAGGGAAAAACGACAACATACAAGGGAACTCCCATAAGGTTAACAGCTGATTTCTCATCAGAAACTGTACATGCAAGAAGGGAGTGGCACAATATATTTAAACTGATGAAAGGGAAGAACCTACAACCAAGATTACTCTACCTGGCAAGGATTTCATTCAGATTCAATGGAGAAATCAAAAGCTTTAGAGATGAGCAAAAGGTAAGAGAATTCAGCAGCACCAAACCAGCTCGACAACAAATGGTAAAGGAACTTCTCTAAGTGGGAAACACAAGAGAAGAAAAGGACCTACAAAAACAAACCCAAAACAATTAAGAAAATGGTAATAGGAATATACATATCGATAATTACCTTAAATGTGAATGGATTAAAGGCTCCAACCAAAAGACACAGGCTAGCTGAATGGATACAAAAACAAAATCCATATATATGCCATCTACAAGAGACCCACTTCAGACCTAGGGACACATACAGGCAAAGTGAGGGGATGGAAAAAGATATTCCATGCAAATGGAAATCAAAAGAAAGCTGGAATAGCAATACTCATATCAGATAAATTAGACTTTAAAATAATGTTACAAGAGACAAGGAAGAACATGACATAATGATCAAGGGATCAATCCAAGAAGAAGATATAACAATTGTAAATATCTAGGCACCCAGCATAGGAGCACCTCAATACATAAGGCAAATGCTAACAGCTATAAAAGAGGAAATCAAGAGTAACACAATAATAGTGGGGGAAATTAACACCTCACTTACAACAATGGACAGATCATCCAAATAGAAAATTAATAAGGAAACACAAGCTTTAAATGACACAATAGACCAGATAGATTTAATTGATATTTATAGGACATTCCATCCAAAAACAGCAGATTACCCTTCCTTCTCAAGTGCACATGGAACATTCTCCAGGATAGATCACATCTTGGGTCACAAATCAAGCCTTGGTAAATTTAAGAAAGTTGAAATCATATCAAGCATCTTTTCTGACCACAAGGCTATGAGATTAGAAATCAATTACAGGGAAAAAAATGTAAAAAAACACAAACACATGGAGGCTCTACAATATGTTACTAAATAACCAAGATATCACTGAAGAAATCAAAGAGGAAATAAAAAAATACCTAGAGACAAATAACAATGAAAACACGATGATCCAAAACCTATGGGATGCAGCAAAAGCAGTTCTAAGAGGGAAGTTTATAACAATACAATCCTACCTCAAGAAACAAGAAAAATCTCAAGTAAACAACCTAACCTTACACCTAAAACAATTAGAGAAAGAATTTAAAAAAAAAAGTTAGCAGAAGGAAAGAAATCATAAAAATCAGAGCAGAAATAAATGAAATAGAAACAAAGAAAACAATAGCAAAGATCAATAAAAGCTGGTTCTTTGAGAAGATAAACAAAATTGATAAACCTTTAGCCAGACTCATCAAGAAAAAGAGGGAGAGGACCCAAATCACTAAAACTAGAAATGAAAAAGGAGAAGTTACAACAGACACACAGCAGAAATACAAAGCAGCATAAGAGACTGCTACAAGCAACTCTATGCCAATAAAATAGACAGACTGGAAGAAATGGACAAATACCTAGAAAGGTATAACCTTCCAAGACTGAACCAGGAAGAAGTAGACAATAGGAACAGACCAATAACAAGTATTGAAATTGAAACTGTGATTAAAAATCTTCCAACAAACAGAAGTCAGGACCAGATGGCTTCACAGGTGAATTCTATCAAACATTTAGAGAAGAGCTAACACCCATCCTTCTCAAACGCTTCCAAAAAATTGTAGAGGAAGGAATACTCCCAAACTCATTCTATGAGGCCACCATCACCCTGATACCAAAACCAGACAAAGATACTACAAAAAAAGAAAATTACAGACCAGTGTCACTGATGAATATAGATGCAAAAATCCTCAACAAAATACTAGCAAACAGAATCCAACAACACATTAAAAGGATGATACCCCATGATCAAGTGAGATTTATCCCAGGGATGCAAGGATTCTTCAATGTATGCAAATCAATGTGATACACCATATTAACAAACTGAAGAATAAAAACCATAGGATCATCTCAATAGATGCAGAAAAAACTCTTGACAGAATTCAACACCCATTTATGATAAAAACTCTCCAGAATGTAGGTATAGAGGGAACCTACCTAAACATAATAAAGGCCATATAAGACAAAATCACAGCAAACATCATTCTCAATTGTGAAAAACTGAAAGCATTTCTTCTAAGATCAGGAACAAGACAAGAATGTCCACTCTTGCCACTATTATTCAACATATTTTTGGAAGTTGTACCCACAGCAATCAGAGAAGGAAAAGAAATAAAAGGAATCCAAATTGGAAAAGAAGAAGTAAAACTGTCACTGTTTGCAAATGACATGATACTATACATAGATAATCCTAAAGAAGCCACCAGAAAACTACTAGAGCTAATCAATGAATTTTGTAAAGTTGCAGGATACAAAATTAATGCACAGAAATCTCTTGCATTCCTATACACTAACAACAAAAGATCAGAAAGAGAAATTAAGGAAACTATCCCATTCACCATTGCAACAAAAAGAATAAAATACCTAGGAATAAACCTACCTAAGGAGGTAAAAGACCTGTACTCAGAAAACTATAAGACACTGATGAAAGAAATCAAAGATGACACAAACAGATAGATATTCCATGTTCTTGGATTGGAAGAACCAATACTGTGAAAATGACTATACTACCCAAAGCAATACAGATTCAATGCAATCCCTATCAAATTACCAATGACATTTTTTATAGAACTAGAACAAAAAATCTTAAAATTTGTGTGGAGACACAAAAGACCCAAAATAGTAAAAGCAATCTTGAGGGAAAAAAATGGAGCTGGAGGAATCAGACTCCCTGACTTCAGACTATACTACAAAGCTACAGTAATTAGGACAATATGGTACTGGCACAAAAACAGAAATATAGATCAATGGAACAGGATAGAAAGCTCAGATAAACCCACACACCTATGGTCAAGTAATCTATGACAAAGGAGGCAAGGATATACAATGGAGAAAAGACAGTCTCTTCAATAAGTGGTGCTGGGAAAACTGGACAGCTACATGTAAAAGAATGAAATTAGAACACTCCCTAACACCACACACAAAAATAAACTCAAAATGGATTAAAGACCTAAATGTAAGACCGGACACTATAAAACTCTTAGAGGAAACATAGGAAGAACACTCTTTGACATAAATCACAGCAAGATCTTTTTTTGACCCACCTTCTAGAGTAATGTAAATAAAAACAAAAATTAACATTTGGGACCTAATGAAACTTAAAACCTTCTGCGTAGCAAAGGAAACTATAAAGTAGACAAAAAGATAACCCTCATAATGAGAGAAAATATTTGCAAATGAATCAGCGGACAAAGGATTAATCTCCAAAATATATAAACAGCTCATGGAGCTCAATATGAAAAAAACAAACAACCCAATCCAAAAATGGGCAGAAACCTAAATAGACATTTCTCCAAAGAAGACATACAGATGGCCAAGAAGCACATGAAAAGCTCTCAACATCACTAATTACTAGAGGAATGCAAATCAAAACTACGATGAGCTATCACCTTACACTGGTTAGAATGGGCATCATCAGAAAATCTACAAACAACAAATGCTGGAGAGGGTGTGGAGAAAAGGGAACCCTCTTGCATTCTTGGTGGGAATGTAAATTGATACAACCACTATGGAGAACAGTATGGAGTTTCCTCAAAAAACTAAAACTAGAATTACCGTATGACCCAGCAGTCCCACCACTGGGCATATACCCAGAGAAAATCATAATTCAAAAAGACACATGGACCCCAGTATTCATTGCAGCACTATTTACAATAGCCAGAACATGGAAGCAACCTAAATGTCCATCGACAGACGAATGGGTAAAGAAGATGTGGTACATATATACAATGGAATATTACTCAGCCATAAACAGGAATGAAATTGGGTCATTTGTAGAGACATGGATGGACCTAGAGACTGTCATACAGAGTGAAGTAAGTCAGAAAGAGAAAAACAAATCTCGTATATTAACGCATATATGTGGAATCTAGAAAAATGATACAGATGAACCAGTTTGCAAGGGAGAGATAGAGACACAGATGTAGAGAACAAATGTATGGACACCAAGGGTGGAAAGCAGGGGTGGGGGTGTGGGCAGATGAATTAGGAGATTGGGATTGACATATATACATTAATTTCTATAAAATATATAACTAATAAAACTAATTTAAAAGAAAAAAGATGGAAAAGGCATTAAATTTGTACAATATTTTTGCAGAGAGAGCACATTCACATAGCTTTTATTATAGTATATTATAATTGTTCTATTTTATTATTAGTTATTGTTGTTAATCTTGTACTGTGACTAATTTATAAATTAAATTTTATCATAATTATGTATGTATAGAAAAAATAAGTATATGTAGTATATTTAGGTTTTGGTACTATCTGTGGTTTCAGGCATGCACTAGGGGTCTGAGAATGTATTTCCTGCAGATAAGGGAGGACTACTATATTTAGATTATAAGGCTGAGATCAAGGTTTATTTCCTATTCGTTCGGCAGCCCGGCACTGATGAGTTGAGCATTTGACTTTGTTCTCAAAATACATAGGCAATAGAAATTAAATGGAAATTGTGATTCTCCTATTAATGAAAAGCTGTACTAATAACTTTATTCTTATTGATGAAAATGTACCTGTCTAACTTAAGTAGTGATCATTTTATCAGGGAAGTCTTAGAGATTATGAAACAATCATTATCAAATACAATAATAGTTACTATTTAATGATTACATATTATGGGTCAGGGTCTACGCTAAACCCTTTACATGTATTATCTCCTTTAATTTTCCCATCAGTTCTGCAAGGTAGATAGTATATTCTCCACATTATTGATGAAGAAACTGAGCCCCAGAGGAACTATGTTGCTCAGAGTCTAAATCCAAGAGAGAAGAGGTCACATGACATAAGGATTAAGAGACATGACACAGAGATAGGACCAAATCCTGGCTCCACCACTTACTGTGACCTTGGCCAAGTTACTAAATTTTCTATGTCTCAGTTTTCTCGTCTGTGAAATGGGAACAAGAATAGTACTTATCTCATAGAGTTATTGTAACATAATATTGGTAAAGCAATTTCTCCAGGACTAGGAATTTTAGGAACTAAATAATTATTAACAATTCATACTTAAAACTAAGTGACAGAGCTAGGATTTTGTTGAAGGGCTGGCTAGCTGCTTCCTTTCCCTTTTTCCATGCTGCCTCCAGGGACTAGCAATGCACACAATGGGCCTGGTGGCCATGGGAAGTTTTGTGTTAGTGAACAACTGGAAAACACTTTTGCAAGAAACATATTTTGGGTTAAGGGTGCGAGAAAACATGCAAACATGCAACACCCAGATACTCGTTGGTTATTTTTGTTTCTTTTCATCCTTCTGTTTAGAATACAGTCATTTTGATAAATCACATAACCCAGAGATACAGTTAGTTATTGTTAAGTAAGAATGAATCACCTATGCATGCTGAGCAAGGACTAATCTTTTAGCTAATTGAGACTCATGGGGACCGAGTTATCACAGTTCCTAGGCATGATATGTTAGCTCTACAATTCATTGCCGTATTATTGCTGAATCTTTCTTCAAGATCGAACTATGGAAGTAGATATTTTCTTTTTATAAATAAATACTATCTTAGTATAGGATTTGTTCTTATTCCATTTTGAACATTTCTTCTTGGGAAGCAATTATAGGAGTTATGCACACTTATATATAATTACAGTATTGGCCCCCGTGAGCAGGATTTCTGAGAGTTGACTCTGTTTATCATGTCTATCTCCAGGTCACAGAGGGAAGTCCTGGGGCACAATTTGTTCGATAATTTACTCCCAAGACTCATTTGTAGCTTGGTGTCAGATTCCTGCATCCATTTTTTTCCCTTGAGAGGGAAGGGATGTCCCCATCGTATGGGGAACAAATGCAGATAAAAGGAAGCTTTCATGGAGCCCTTATCTGACACTGTCGTGTCTGGTCTGAGGAGTGAACCTCCTTCCTTCCTTCCTGGTCCCATTTTATTTACATCTTTCTCATCCTTGTTTAACCCCTTGAGTTTTTAGATAACATCTCTTAGATAATTTCTCATTCCCACCGCCATTTATGCCCTTCTTAGCCTTCTTTTCTTAGTTGTCTACTCTGGTCTGCCTACATCTCTAGCCCCCATAACATATAATAACTTATTACAAGGCTCTTTGCTCTACTTCTTTGGGGGTAACCATGTTCTTCCTCACTGTTCTGTTCATTGGCCTCCACCTGGCTCTGCTCAGGTTTGCTTATGGCATTGTTGGCATCCATCCAAGGATCCCATCCTAGCCATACGTACCTGCCTTTCAACTAAGATTTAACCCATAGGGTGGGGTTCAGTTATTCCACTGTATATTATGTTTCATTTTCTTTTTATGTGCCTGCCACATAATAGGTGCTCAAGTACTCCATGTTTTAGAATTCAAATTCTTACTCTTTGTTCTAGATTCTTCTTCTTTCGTCCTCCTTTCTTATTATAACAAGGGTAAACCATAAACCTACCCTATATAATAAAACATAAAACTCAAATGTGGAAAAAGATTTTAAATCTCTGCAAAGGAAGAGCCTCATAATCCACTGTAAGTTATCACAATGCCCTCTGGGAACCTCTCTGAACTCCATAATTATTACTGATCCACTAACTTATTTGGTGCTTTGGTTATTCTAGGTGCATAATTATATAGCCTTTTGTGTACATGTTTTGGCTCTCATTAGATTATCAACCCCATGACAGAAGTCTCCAGCATAGTGTCCAACTCAATTCCCAGCACACTCCTATGCGGTGAGTGTTGGTGCTGATGATGAGTGGAGAGGATATCGGAGGAGGAAGATAAACGAGGCCCTGCAAGAATGGAACCCCTGGGTAAGGCCCATAGAACTCCTCGAGGGCACCCCTTAGTTTTCTCACTGAGCATCTGGAAGAACACATTTTCTCCAGGGGTTGGGGGTGTGTATCATGGACTCTCTGAGCTAAGTTATCAGTTTAGTAACTTGTCACGAGTCAAGGCCCAGTGAATAACAGTGAGAATGGTGCTGCTTTACTGTCTACCAGATCTGCTAGTAGGATCTAGTTTTTAGTTCTTAGTTCCTACTGAATTCAATAGGAATTCCGTCTAATCAGGTGCAGAGATGGACACCCACTGGTGCAACTTCAGCAAGGCCTCACGGTGGCCACTTTGGCTTCTGATCACCTTGTTTGACCACTATTGACCAAAGTGAGCTGATTTGGCAGCACATTAAGCCAGGCTTGAATTCACTTCCCATAATTTTGATTTGATGGTATAAAGTAACCGTGCAGTAACTGTCTTGACCAATTCAGCCTTTTTATGTTTAAGTTCCATGTTAAATTTTAAAAATCTTAGAAGAGAGCCTAACACATTTTAGGAAACCACAAGCACCTTGTGAAAAGTCAACTTGTAAAATCCCAGCTATTGAAGTAGTATATTTAGTAACTTTTTATACCTACAGTAGGTGTGGGTGCATGGGTATGCATGTGTGCACATGTGTGTTTTGGACTTATTTCAGTAGGAATAAAATGTTCAGGGACAAGTTGATCAAGGTCTGTCTATATTGCTTTTTCTTTTTGTGATCATTCTATAGCTTTTGGATATTCTGGGAAAGCCATTTTACTTTTTTCAAATCTTAGTCTCTCATCTCTAAAATATGAGGATGTAACCATATGCTTCTTAAGGCTCTCTCAAGCTCTCACTTTATGATTAATTATCAATAATACAGAAGAGTCATGAACAACTAATTTTCAGAAGATGCTGTCTGGATCAAAAATAAGGAATGATGACTAGTAGCTATATTTTAACCTGAGAGGAGTGGATATATTTACTTAATGTTATGGACTGAATGTTTGTGTCCCCCCAGCATGCATATGTTGAAAACTTAACCCCTAATGTAATGGTATTAGGAGGTGGGGCCTTTGAGGGTGATTAAGTTGTGAGGATGGAGCCCTCATGATGGGATTAGTGCCCTTATAAAAGAGACCCCAGAGTGTTCCTTCACCCCTTTTGCCATGTGAGAACACAGGAAGAAGATGACGATCTATGAACAAGAAAACACACCCTCACCAGACACTGAATCTGCCAGCACCTTGATCTTGGACTTCCCAGCCTCCAGAACTGTGAGAAATCAATTTCTGTTGTTTGTAAGTTACCCAGTCTATTGTGTTCTGTTATAGCAGCTCAAACTGACTAAGGCATATAGTGACAGAGATCTTTTATCGCTCGTTCTTCCTCTGGCCTTCGTGCTCCACAAGTGTATATTTTGTCCTCCCAATTCCATTTCTGAATTTCTCTATTTCGTTCATCTATTCATTCATATATTTGCAAAGAGTTTTAGCTATAACCTGCAGATGAGACTTTCCTCTGCCCAGCCTCAGTTTCCTTGCATGTGAAATGAGGGATTTGGGCTAGGTGGACTTTCAGGTCTCCAGCTGCACTAATGTTCTTTAACTCCATGAAGACATTTCCTACATAACCCTGTCAGGAGGAAGAGGCAATACAATCCTTCACTCTCCGTGCATTTGTTCTCCCTACAGGTGCACAGTTTTTTTCTGGTGCGTTCTCTCAGCTGGCAGCAGAGCAAAGAATGAGGTAACTCAATAAAGATGTTTTAAAAAAAAAAAAAAAAAAAAAAAAAGAATGAGGTAACTGCTGAGGATTGGCTGCCAAAACCTTATGTGGGAAAACAGAGTTTTCCAGAATTGATATTTCTAGGAATGATTGAAGAAAAAAAATAGATGCAGCTCAACTTGGCAAGGTTAACAACACAGGCAGCAGGCTCTTGGGCTCAGCTGCCAGCATGACCTCGAATAAACCAGCTTTGCCTGACAGGACACCTGACAGGAATGCAGGGTGCGAGTGGCCCACAGGCTGCAGGGATGACATGGAGAAAATGGAAAGCTGGAGAACTGCTGGGCAGAGTTGTAAAGGATGTCTCTAGAGGTTTCCAAGTCAGCGTTAGACAGAAATGACTGCTACGGACTTCAGATGTGAGGAAGTGTGTAGGACCAGCTCCTGAGTACTAAGGGAATATGGTCAATTCTTTCTGATTTCTTTCAAATCTCATTTCAAGTCTCTCTGAGAGGAGTTGACTCTTCCTCCTGGTTTCTCTGGAGACTGGTCTGTAATGGAGAGAGTCACCTCTCTGGGAAGTTGTCTTTTAGTATTTTGTTACTATTTTTTGTGTGTGTCATGCACTTTCTGACCTCTAGCTGTGATGTTTTATGTGAATGGATTAGGTGGAGAATTGGAATGCAGGAGTTCTGGACCTTTTTTTTTTTTTTTTTTAATTGGGGTAGAGTTGGTTTACAATGCTGTGTTAGTTTCTGTTGTACGACGAAGTGAATCAGCTATATGTATACCTATATCCCCTCTTGGACCTCCCTCTCCACCCACCCCCACCCCATCCCATCCATCTAGGTCACCACAGAGCATGGAGCTGAGCTCCCTGTGCTATACAGCAGGTTCCCTCTAGCTATCTGTTTTACACATGGCAGTACACATACATCAATCCCAATCTCCCAGTTCATCCTCCCCACCACCCCTCCCGCCATGTCCACACTTGGTGGTTGACCTCTCCTTGCTGAGAGACATCTAATTGATGAGAACTCGTGCAAAGGCCTGAGAAGTTGAGAGAGACCAGCAAGTAGAGCTGGCAAGAACCTCAGTGACAACCTAATCTGGCCTATCTCTTTAGACCTGAGGGAAACATCCTGCATCTATGTAGGAGAGTCAGAACCAGAAGCCAGGGCTTCTTATTTCCAGTTCACTCGCTTTCTAGCATCTTCGTTCCCTCAATTAAAAAAAGGGCAAATGTGCTGTTCCTAAGCATGCAGCATAAGCAGATGACCTTTGGGGATGTGAGGAAAGGGGCCAGCCGAGTGAAATAGGATATATGTCAGAGAATTTCCCAAAGTGAGGTTAGAGCCAGATTTAGAAGAAGCTGAATTTTAAGAATTGCTGTAGGGCACAGATATTTGGGGCTGGGCGAGGCCTTAACAATCCTGTCATCCATAACCCTACCTTCACAATTGAGACCCAAAGAGGTGAAGTGATTTTTGCACTTCCTTGAAGAGGGAGCTTTATAAATACAACACTTAAGCTTCTTTTTCCATTTTTATTATTTGGCTTTCTGACCCCAGTTTTCCTCCCCTTTCTCCTTTTTTGACTGTGACTTGCCAATTTTCTAATTTTTTAAGGGGGATCCCATCAATTTTGCCTATATATCATTTACTGAGTATCTTTTACTTCTCTGTTTTTTCTGTTTTTCCTGTCCTTTTGTTAAAAATGCAAATCCATAAATAGTACCTGAGATCTGATCCCACAGACCCTTCCTGGAGAAGGTAAAAGAAGTCTTTGCCTCATTCACATGATGCACATGGCTTGCAGCTACAGCATTTTGTTGTTCTGCCAGGCACATATTCCTGTCATATTGGCCACCCTTCCTGGCTCTCCTGGCAATAGTGCATTTTCAGACCTTCCACCACTTTGTAATATTTATTCCCCTAGGTGTATTTGTCTGAACTATTTTTTGATGCCAAATTTCAGTTAGTTTCCTCTCCTTGTTTTCAAGGTCTTTTTGCCTCCAGCTGCTGGAGACAAACACCAGTGTAATCACAATAGCAGGACTGATTTAACTGATAATTGACAGAACAACCTGGAGTAATCATCCCCTCTCATTCATAACTTCTCTATTCAACATTTCCTCCCCAGAAGTCATGGATTTGGCTAAAGTTTTCTGGTCCAAAAGTCAGTCAATATCTGAATCCTATGCCAGCATAGAGTGTGCAATTATCTAAAGCCATTTCTGTGCCTTCTCACTGCTTACCCCTCTTTTGCTTTCCCTTAAATAATTGCTTTTCTTCTTAGGCTTTCCCCTTGCCTCTTCTAGTAGATTGATGGTAAGTACCCCCCAGCTCTTCAGTATTTCAGATTCAAAAAGCTCCCATGGTTTTAGGAGCAGCTTTAAAGTCCTTTCTGCAGGCCTGTCTGCAATATCATTTGGGCCATTGAAACTAACAGATGAAAGGAAGGAGTTATTCTAAATTTTCAGTGGCTCTTGATTAGTATGGTTGGAGATTAAAATAACCCAGGCAGCTCCTTTCTCAGCACAGTTTCCTTGGGCTTATGTATCATAGCACTGCAAAATCCTCTGCACCTCTTTTACTTCTAGCCAGCCCTGTGGGATCCTGTGTACCACTCCTACCCATACCAGCTCTGTGGGGTCTTCTGTGCCTCTCCCACCTACAGCCACCCCTGCAGAACCCTCTGCATTTTCCCACCTCTGTCAGTTCTGTGGGACTCTCTGCCTCTTTCCCACCATAGCCAGCCATCAACTCAGGCTCCATCCAGCTGCTTGGAATGACTTTTCAGAATGTAGGTTGCCTGAAGTGGCATATGACGATGAATGTGTATTTTTCGTGTATTCTAACTACTAATGGTCTCCCTCAGGCTGGTGACTTAAAAGTAAATTTTTCATGGTTTTCTCTCTGTTCCAAGCTATGAAAAGACCTAGGTCAGATGAACTAGGCACCAGTCAACACCATTTTGTTCCATACAAAGGCATTATGAAGTCTCTAGATCCTTTCAATTGTTTTTTTGAAGTTAGTTGACAAAGGGCAAAGCATATCAGTAGCAGCTTTGTACTGTGGAATCAGTCAATTTTATCTATCCCAAATTATCTTCAAAACACAAAATTTATTCTCAGTAAGGTTCTCTGTTTCCCAAAAGGCTTATTTCAGCAACTCTACTTTTAGGTGGTTTGTTTTCTCCATCTTCAAGAATTCCATCCTGGCCTGAGTAATTAGGGTGTTTTGTTGGCATGGATTTCCTCAGCCTGCCCAGGGCCATTTGTCAGATGAAAATGCTTTCCTAAAATTTTTTGTCAAGGCAAACTATGAAAAACATGAGATCTATCTACAAATTAATACATATAGTCACATTAATTTACAGATATTAATCTCATAGAGCTCCCTAAGTATGCTATTCTTCAGGTTAACTAAAAATCCCATTTTCTTTTATTGTTCATTTATGACATAATTTCAAGACCCTTTGCTACCTGGTTTCTCTTCACTATTTGCAATGCAGTTTATCTAAATCCTCCTTAAGCATCTCTGTGTCATATTTAGTTTTATTTTTCTTTAAAAAGGAAACCCCTCAACTAGTAATATTATTTTCATTTATTCATTTTCATTTATTGTTGCCTAGGGAGCTCTTCTAATGTGTTTTTTAAAAATTTCTAGAAAATAAATTTGGGCTAAAAGTCCATCTCATCTGCTTAAGATTTGATTTTGATAGGACCTAAAATTCTTGCATAAGAAGAAAGGAAGATAGAGATAGAAGAAGAGGATGAGAGAAATTTTGAGACCATTGACTTCCTGTCTGCCTGGCGCTAGTACATTAGCCCTTATCAAAGTTGGAAGAGCTGGTACAACACAGCCATTGTATGTATTGGATCAATACCTGGCAAACAGCCTGAAGGTCAGATAAAGTACTTAGGCAGGCAGTTTGCCAGGCTAAGGAGATGTCAGGAAAATCAATTAGACTCTAAAGAAAAAGTAGCAAGCTAACTAGAAATCCCATCTTGAAAGGCTCTCTGTATTTCAAAGGTGTTTTATATACAATCACAGTATCTTTATCTCATTCATAAAATTACATTTGATAAGCAATTAAAACTATCCTTGGGTCACCTGAGGTCATCTCATAAACGATTGTAAACATCTGCACTATCATAGATTAGAAATAGCTACAAAGGATGGAGATTTCATCAGATTCTTTTCAGGGTATAAGATTACACAACTTTCGATTAATTTGTTCTTTTTCTGTATTGATTATTTTATATGCATCTGGAATGCCAAAGATGCCCTTGTTATCTGAGTCGTCATAGACAACGTGGACTTTGAGTACTCAAGGATGCCAGGTAGTTTACTTAGTAAGTTATAGCCGTCTCAAGTCAAAAAATAGAAGGGGAAAAACAGGACTGATTGCTTTGGTAAATTTTTTCATCAACAAGCAAAAGAAGCCTAATGTTTACTGTGTGGAAGGCAGAAATATTCGTGCTATTTGTTTACCAGCAAAATCTTTTTGTTATATATATAGTCCCTTCTCTGTCCCAGGGACCTTGTGGGCACATTTTAGTATAAATAACATTGTGATACTCTATTTATCCTGTGTCATATGATTTTCCTGGTATTGTTACATAAGACTACTGACAGATAATTTGTATTTGTAGTACATATTTCTCGCCTTCAGGAAGTTTTTGTTCAGTCTGGGGGAGAAATAATATTTAGGCATTTCAATGCCCTGTCAATAGAGATTTATTCATAATGGATAATTATCAAGGGCAAATTTATGAACTGTGCTAAGCCATGGGTGGAGATAACATGATGAACTAAACAGATATGGTCTCTGCTATCATGAGCTTACAGTCTAGTGAGGGAAATGGGCAATACACAGCACTCTAAAATTGTGTAATTTTAAAACATATGATAAGTGTGACAAAGCAAAAAATAAGACAAAATGTGGAAAATGTAAGCTCAGTCACAAAGACTGCAAAGAAGCGGGTAGCGGTGAGCATTTCAGGGAAAGGGAACAGCCTGCACTAAGGGTCTCAGGTTGAGGGACATTAGGGGCCAGATCACATAAGTCCTTGTAGGCCACTGCAGTTTATCACCACAGAAGACTACACTTTCCTTTCTTTCCTTTTCTTTTAACTTTTATATTACTTATCTGTGGTTGATAACAGGGTAATTGCAATAACAATAAATAGTGGAATTTGTTATTTTGGACATAAGAACTTTATTTCAGATTCATTTATTTGAAGGATCTTCCTGAGTCCCTGTCTTTACAGATCTTTAACTCCAGTAGGTAGATCTAACTGACCTTGACTTTTAGGATGAGCCTTACCTTTTACCCCGATCACAGTGCAGACCAAGGGTCTGCAAAGATCTACTTTTACTCATGCAATAATTGTGCAGCTCAGTACTGAATCAGTAGCATTACTCACTCAGCATGGACATAGGGGAATCTCAAATTTCCTAGGGCTTAGCCCCTGAACCAGGCACCCTGATGTTTTAAGCTGTAGATCCTAATACCAATTGCCTGCCCATTTGGATGCCTATTGATTATCCCCTACCTAGTTCTCCACCTGTTCATACCTTGAATCCCAACTAGCACCTTGGGCTCCTTTGACCCTGATTAATTGAACTCAAATCTAGTCTATCCTTTTGCCTTTGAACAATCGCCCTGTCTAGGTTCTGCTTTGCACACTTATGAACCTGTAGAATCTTACATAATGGCATCTTCTAGAGTCTAGATGCCTTAGTCCCAGTTACAACCGCCTGTTACTAAGTCCTTTTCTTGCAAGGCTAAAAGGATCATTGAAAATAAATACAAAGTTTCCTTTTCTGTACATGTGCAATTTAATTACTTATCCTGATAAGGTAGTTTATTATTGACTTCAATAATATTAACATAGTGTTAAAAAACATGGGCCTTGTAGCTAGAGGGCCTGGGCTATGCCACTTATTGCTGTGTGCAGACTTGCGCAAGTTATTTAACCACTCTGGTTTCCTTATCTCTAGAATGGGGGAATAATTGTTGGGAGGATTAAATAAGTAAATACATGTAAAACACCTAGAATGTCGCCCAGTACTGTATAAAGTCTTCATAAATGTTAGCTAGTAAGTGATAGAATTAGGATTTAAACCTGGACTGAAGTCCAGAGCACATGCTTTAGCATGTATTTCCCCCCAACTTCTTAAGACAGGCGTCTGCAAACTACCATCTTTGGGCCAAATCCAGCCAAGGAGTTAAAAATAGTTTTTATGTTTTTAAAGGGTTGTAAAAACAAACCAACCAGCAAGGAAACAAAGAAAAAAATGTGACAGAGACCTTATGTGACTTGCAAAGCCTAAAATATTTGTTGTATCTTTATAGAAAACATTTGCCGATGCCTGGTTTAATGTCTTGCTCTGCATCTTACCTGTTATGTGATTTGGGGCAATGTATTTAAACTCCAAGCCTCTATTTTCTCATCTGCTAAAGGGAGATTATAAGATCCATGTTACAGGGTTATATAAGGACTAAAAACAATAGCATACAGGCAAGTACCAGCAGGAAGTTCTACAGGTAGTAGATGCCTGCTAAATGTCAGATTCATTCCTTCCTTTCCCTTGTAAGGGTTATGTTAACTTCTCTTAAGATACATTAAAGCTATTTTTAATATTATAAAATTGTCATTATGTCACTCTAGATAAGCAGCCTGCTGAGGGGCTTCTGAGTGATGATTTACCAAAGAGAACCAGAATATGTGGAAGGGGCTGGTGACCTGAAGCAGTAGTAATTTGGCCATTTTGGGGGCCCAGGTGTGTCTATAAATGAGCTGCAAACAGGAGGTGGCCCTCCTAGGAAATGGTGAAAACAAAAACAAAGCATTATCTGCCATTAAGGTCAAGTAGACATTTGGGTGAATTTAAAACAATATGTGTAACAGCCTGGCTTCTCTACTCTTAATTGGCACAGGAGGCAAACTAAAGACATGAGAGAGAGAGAGAGGCCATTGTGAGGGTGATTCCCCAGAGTGCTCTGGAGAGAGAAGAAGGTGACTGCATGATCAGTGCAGGATGTTAGAGGCCAGGAGAAGAATATTTGAGGGCTGGTTGAAAAGTGCCTTGCTTTCAAGGCTCACAAACCAGGGCATGTCCTTCAAGAGTGAGAACAACCTTTTAGCAGAAGTGGAACATTATTTATGATGAGAAGGAGTGGGTTGGGGACTACAGCCAAAATAAAGACTAGGGCAGTGTGTAGGGAGACATGGGAATCTCATGAATTCTAGAAGAGAGAGGGATCCAGGTCTATCTTGGAAAAGACATTTAAAGTCCATATTGTTTAGAATACAGATCCTTACGCAACACTTTTTCTATCCCACAGGTAATATTTTATACAGTCCATTTTAATCTCTCCAAAAATTAGCTATTTAAAATTTCCAGCCTTTTGGGGCTTCAAAATTTTTTTATTGAAGTATAATACATATATAGAAAAGTAAGTCAATTAATTTTCACAAAACTGCACACACTCAGTTAACCAACATCCCAATTTAGAAAGTGAATATTACCAGCATCTTAGAAGCCCTCCTCATCTTCCCTTCCTGTTACCACCCCTCCTTAAAAGTAACAATTATCCAGATTTCCAGTAGAATACGTTAATTTTTCCTCTTTTTGTTCTTTACATATATAGGATCATATAGTATGTGTGTGTGTATATGTGAGTTTGTGTGTGTTACTCTCCACTAAGCTTGTGAGGTCCATCCCTATTGCTGCATGTAGTTGTAGTTATTCACTCCTATGGCTGTAAAGTATTCAGTTGTGTGAATACAGCACAATTTATTCATTCTATCGTAGTTGGACATTTGGATAGTTTCTACTTTTGGACATCACAAATTGTACTACTGTAAACATTCTGGCGCATGTCTTTGGGTAAACATATGTAGGCATTTCTGTTGCTGGGTCATAGGTTATACATAAGTTAAGCTTTAGTAAATATTGGTTTTTCTAATGTGGTTATGCCAATTTAAATTCCATATTGGTAGGTTTTTGAGGAGAGGGAACAGGTGTTTCTAGGAATCTATCAGAATATGATCCATTAAAGAAATCCCGGGGGGTGGATATGGATCATCCCGTGAGCCAAGGGAAATTAGAGAAATGGGCAGATGAAGATGAAGATGTCCTGTCAGGTGCAGGATTGGGACAAGCTATTTGCTGTTAGTGCATCCTCACTTTGAGGAGCCTTTCAGAGTGACCTATTGCAGGAACTAGCTTAAACATTTTATTTGTTTGATGGATGATATTAACAGGAATTGAACATAGAATTTCAGATATCATCTATTAAACAATTATATGTGCTAGGTTGATTGCCTGGATTGTTTCCTTTTCCTATTTGAATACATATTAAACATTAGCTACCTGCTTGTGACAGGAAACTACTATCACTGAGCCATCTGGATAGATACTCAAGTTACTTCTGATATTGCTGAGTGCTTTCCACTGTTATTAACTGTAGAATATTTTCTGCAGAAGACGAAAATGCCCAAAGGTGGAAAAATATGGTACCTTTTGTTAAAACTGGAAGAAATATTGGTCCTTGAAGTTATGAATGCATTATTATATCTTTGGATCCTGGAAACATAACTAGCAAGTCATCAGGTAATTGGCTTCCTGAATTCAGAGTGTCAGGAGTTACCAGAATAGTTTGGGATAAGCTTATGTCAGGTCAGTTTGTTGTCATATTTTGATTGAATGACACATAAAAAGGAAGCAGTAGACATTATCTGGACTTCTGAAATTTTAGATTTCTTCCCTCATGGCATTTCTGTTCATAAACCAGAAACATAGAGACTATTTGAAAAGCAGCATGGTCATTCATGAACTTTGGAGTCATATAGACCTGGATTGGAAATCCAGTTCTGTTACTTATTAGCTAGAAATGTGTGACCTTTGGATAAGTTACCTACCCTGTTAAATGCTGAGTTTCTTCATATTTAAAGCTGGGATAACAATACTGGCCCTACAGTGTTGTTGTGAGGATTAAAGGGGTTAATTTATATATTTGTGCAGATTCTCAGCTTTTTAGCCCCACCTCTTCTGAATCCTTTTCTTTGGAGGTCAGGTGGTACTACAAAATGCACCCACAGCTTCTAGACTCGTAATTCTCCCTGTGCTCAAAATCTCACTTTGTCCTGTTGCTGCCTGCCCTTCCTATCACAGCACTTATCATAGAGGGTTGTAGCTTTCTATTTACTTATCTCTGTCTCTGATAGAGTTTTATCTATCAGGAAGCAAGAACCATGTTTGTTTTACCCCCTAACACCTAGCAGAGAGCCTTGCACACAAGTAAAAAGAATTATTGAACTTTCCCCCACCTTCTATATCCTTTGATTATTTGAAAATTAGAAAAGAAAGTCCTCATTTTGGTAGCATTATTGATATGTGGACCTCAGGACTGCAGTTCAACAATCCCTTGAAAACTGAGAAAAGTGGCCAAGCTAAACAGGATGAGATTAGGGAAGAAAACAAACCGGGCTGACACAAGAAAGGGAATAATTATGTAGGTACGAAGGAAGTAGAAACATGCCTGAATGTGAGTCAGCAGCCTGGTGCTGTTATTAAAAGTGTGAACATGATCCTAGGATGTATTAATAGATGTATGACATGCAGAAACCATGGAGTAATCTGCCTATTTTGACTTTGCATTTCCTGGGCAGTTATTGAAGAGTTGTGTATTTTTCGGTGCTCCATATTTATTAGAAGTTGCAGAGAAATTGGGAAGGATGTGGCTAGTGGACAAAAAATATTCAAAGGCATCAAACATACCTTTTGGTGAAGGAAGTTTAAACCTGTTGTGAGGTTTTACTCTATAGAGGAGTAAATTAATAGACAATAGAGTGTATTGTGTTTTTCAGGATATTATGTAAATATATGATGAATATAAGATAATGTCATTAACTCATAGAACTGGAAATATTCATGACAGAGGATATGGTGCATCTTCCTTCCTGTGGGAAGCTGAATGCCTAAACCTTTCAAAATAGACAGTTTTCAGTCCTTCCTGGAAGTTTTCATAACCTTGCTCCATAGCCATCTATTGATTTATCGCTCACAAAGTCAAGAAATTCTTTTTCCTAAGCCCAATGTCTTTCTCTTTGATTTTGACCATATTCTGTAGTTTTGGTCCATCACTGATAGGGAGAATTTGGGTTCCCTTTATGTTAACTTCTTAATATATCTGAAATTATTAGTCATGCCCTTGCTGTGATTTTGGCATCTCTTCCCTAGCCTAAAATTCTCTAACTTTCCCTTCTGTTGAGTACTCTTTGTAATTCTTCTCTGAACCTTCTCCCTGATATCCACACTTACAAGTTGAGCCTGATGACTTAAAGTGGACATATAGTCTAAAGGCTTCTGACCTGTTGAAACAAGCAAAAAAACCCCTCACCTTCAACATTATTTCTTCTCACTTTTTCCCTTTAAAAAGTGGTTTCCAACTATTTCTTTATTACATTGATTTTTATCACCAGTTTTTCACTCCTTAAGAAATTATCTATCATTTTTACATTTTTTTTTCTGTTTTCATAGGAATATTTTTCATCCAGTAAAGGTAATTTTGAATCTTACTCCCCCCATCACAGTATCAGCATACATTTTGTGAATAAAGCATTGGCTCCTTGGTTCAGTTGTAATTTAGACAACTTGCTAGGACAAACCCCAGGACTGATTCTGACAGAGCTTCCTGGAGGCAGCACTCATGACTGGTACAGAGGCAGTGATAACAATTATTTCAGTAGTCTTTAAACCAGATATTCCTTCACCCAATAGAGATAAGGTAAATTAGAAAATGAGTGGAATGGATTGAAAACTTTTACTATCATGTATAAGTCATCTTTTTATTTCTTGTCTATGTGGGCCATCAATACAGGATCTGACTCAATCTGTTCCTCCCAAAGTTATATGGGATGCAATTTAATATAATAATTATTGCCTGTAGGATACTTACTATTTTTAGTTTTCCTTTTGTCTACACACTTGAGAAAAAAACATATGTTTAGATCAGAGCTTTTTGGCAATAATGATATTCAAGTTGGTATAAGGCTATTTTATATATATTTTTTAAATTTCCTGGAAATTTAAAAATTTATTCACCATATATATTCACTTAAAAATGCTTATTGCTAAATGTGCTAGGTGATTGCGATAGAGGTGAATAAAGGTGAATAGTATAGGGTGCATAATTTTTAAATTAGTGAAGGGGAAAACCATGGAAAAGAAATTAAAACAAAAAATCTAATAATATCAATAATAATACTAATAAAAGTAACTGAGGCATAGAAGGGCAGCTACCTATGTGAGAATGTGAGAATGGAGGTTTCACAGAGGAGGTGGTATTTAAGCTCAATTTTGTAACATGCTTAGAGAGAGACAACAGGGTTGGGAGAAGTATATTTTATGCAGAACAAACAAAAAGATCAAAGATATGGAGAATTAAACTGCATATAGCATTTGGGAGGCTGCAAGAAGTTTGTTGTGGCTGGAATTAAGTTTCAGTAGCCTGATTTGGAAAATTAGGCAGGGACTAGATCAAAAAGCAAGAGCCTTACATGCCATGCTTAGGAGCCTGGGATTTTATCCTGTGGGCCAGTAAGAAAGCTCCTGCAAGGCATTATTTGCAGTTGTCAAGATATGGAAGCAACCTAAGTGTCCCTCAACAGATGAATGGATAAAGAAGATGTGGTATAGATATACAATGGAAAACTACTCAGCCATAAAAAAAGAATGAAATTTTGCCATTTGCAGCAACATGGATGGACTTGGAGGGCATTATGCTAATGAAATAAGTCAGATGGAGAAAGACAAATACTGTATGATATCACTTATATGTGGAATCTGAAAAATACAACAAACTAGTGACTATAATAAAAAAGAAGCAGACTCACAGATACAGAGAACAAACTAGTGGTTACCAGCAGGGGGGCTTGCAATATAGGGGTAGGAGAGTGAGAGGTACAAACTATTGGGTATAAGATAAGCTCAAGGATGTATTGTACAACACGGGGAATATAGTCAATATTTTGTAATATAAATGGGAAGTAACCTTTAAAAATTGTATACACAAATTTTAAAAAATGATAAACAAAGGAGGTTCAGAAATGGAAAAAAAATTTTTTTAAAATAGAAAACAAAAAGAAACGTCCTGTAGAAATTCCAGACCCTTGTTACCTCTCACATGGAGAGAAATAACATCAATGAGGCTAGAGCAAAGGGCGTTTATTTTTGGGATATCATAGAGGTAAAATCAAAGGGACTAAGTTATGTATGGTTGAGAGAGAGAAGGAACTGTCCAGGGAGCAAGGTTGATAGCTTGGGAGATTGCATAATGGTTTTGCCATTTATTGAGAGAGGGGATGTAGTAATATTCAGTTTGAGGAAGATAGTGAGATTAATTTTAAAAGATTATATTATAGATACGCTAAGAACACAGAGGTAGAGCTGCTGGTGGAAAATGCAGGTGCATTTAAAGTTTGTAATAGATGGCTGTCTGCCATGGAATGTTGCTTCTACACAGATCCAGACTCAAGGGCAATGACTATTGTAAATAATAGAGAAATCAGGGTTTGAATTCCGAAATACTCCTAAAGAGGAGCATGCCCTTGGAAAACAGTTGTTTGATAAAAACAGGCCTTGTATGGAGGGCTTCTTCATGTGTTTCTTCAAACTTGTTTTATAGGTACCTATGGATGCCTTCCAACAATGCAGTACTGCATGTCTCATATTGGCTGTATTCTCTTTCCTGGAATTTTCTTGTCTAAGCTTTCACACCAGGCTGCACTGACTATACAGTGCTCTTTGGATGCTTATATTTTTATTCTTGTTATTTAAAGGGAGAAGAAATAGATACAGGTCTTTTGAAATCATAGGAAATTCAGAAATTTCTTGACTTGTTTGGAAGGCAAAACATTTGCAATCAGGCACACATGCACACACACATCTTGTGCCTTCTGTTCTGACAATGTTCCTTGTCCAGCTCCATCTCTTTGCCAGCAGCCCAGGACTCGTCTGGTGAGTGGAGTCAAGGATGCTGTTTTTCAAGCAAATCTACAACTTGGCTTCTCCAAGTCTTTTTAAAAAAATCTTTTACCTACCACACCAGGTTATTGTAAGAATAAAAGGAAATAATGCTTGCAAGAGTTCTTTTTTAAACTATAAAGGACTATACAAATGTAAGAAGGTAAAGAAACACAGAGAACTATTCATTTCCGTTTCCAATACAGAAGTGTACCTGTTTGTAATTTTCTTTGTGCTAAGGATGTTTAGTCATAAGTGGGGCTATGGGAAGACTTTTGATCATGCATAATTTCTCAGGCACACACTGCTTAAAGATACATTTATCTTTCTCTGACCTAATCCCTTTGTGTATTTCAATTCAGTTGAAGTTTCTCACAGGCTTGTACTGTTTTCACTAAGTTTTTACCATAATACTTTTTACGCATATCCCTACAGACTGTAATAATGTATCAGATAATTCCGGGGCAAAAAAGCCCTGAGAATTTACTTCAAGGAGAATTGCTTTCCAAGAATATGCTCTAATGCCATTTCTACAAGTATGTTTAACTTAGTGTTTATTTACTTTCATGGTTTATTTTGATCGGCTCTCTATCAAATTGCCTTGTAAAATCCCAGAACTCTAGGCTGTTTCTGTACACACATGTTATCTCCAGCTGGTATTTGTGGGGAAGCCGCCAAGCGGCCACAGAGCAGGTGTTTTCAGGCTCCCTCCTGAGAGTGCCTGGCCAGATGGGGTCAGGAAAGCTTACCCAGGAGCCGCTGAAGCCTGGGAGTTTGGCTGCCTACCCAGAAGGGATGATGGCATGTCCCGGATGATTTTTAGACCTGGTAACTTTAGGAGGTAAACTGAGTGAGAGTCACAGTTCCTAATAAATAGCTGTCAAAATGGTTATACACATAGATCCAGCTTAAAAGGTCAGGACGGATTTTAAATATTCTAAAAATTAATTCACGATGATAATTCCTTTTAAACGTACGACTCTGCTGTCCTTATACGTCACACTTACATTTTCTTCTCAATTAGATAATGAATGCAGATGTCATCTACACTTGAACCTGATCCCAGCCATCTAAGGAAATGTTAATGCTTATCTAGAGAAGAAATCTTATTAAGCAATCCTAAGTCAAAATAATTACTGTAAGAAAGCAGAGAAATGCACAGGCTTTGTATCTCCATGAGACGATAAGCATTTGAATAAAAATTTCATTCGATCTTACTTAGTTTTTATAGAAAAAAAGAAATATACTGAATATTGCATGGAAAAACAAGTGTATGCTTTTCCATGCATTTGCAGTGATCAGAAAATGACACATAATATGTTCATATAGTCATATGCGTGGGAATTACAGTAAGTCATTTAAAAATTTTTAAACTCAGCGAGTCATTTTTGTGCCTCCATTTCAGTGAGTCAGAGAAAAATTCTGAGGGACCCAACCCAACAAACGGAGGAATTTGAAAATTAATTTAGCTTATAAAATTACATGTTAACAAAATAGAAATAGCTCAGAGGGAAAAATAATCAGTGATGGAAGCACCCTTCAGTATGTTTAGCTTATCAAAATGTTCCTAAATGACTCAAAATGTGGTTCTTATAGATGATAAATATTTTCTATACTGCAACTATATGTTGACAAATGAACAACATGTACTGTTGGTGAAGAGGCTGTAAGTGTCAAATACTAATTATCATGATTATGATTTGAACTTGTCAGGACTAACATCTTGAAATCATGAAGAGGGTTTGCAGAAGGATGGGAGCAGAACACGTTACAAGTTATTTTTTTATTTGGTTAATATTAAACCACTGAGGGTATACAAGTAATGTACACGATATAAGCCAGTGCTTATATCGTGTACATTACTTGTATATGATGTAACCTGCTATACTCTCATTAAAGAGCATTCTATATAATACCACACACTGCTAGGTTCGTCTGTTCTTCCTCCACTCTTGAGAATTTTTGCATGGTTTTTTCTAGATTTCTTGCCTGTTTTAACTTAAGGAGAATGTGATTTATTATCAGGCAAGAGAATTCTGATTGTCTTTTTTTCTATGCACATGAAACTGGTTTAACATTAGAAAACCTCTGAGGAGGTGATTACTCACCAGGACAGAGGATAGGATTGAAATATCTTTCCAAGTCTAAAGTAAGTTTGATTAGGCTTCCCTTAGTCTTTACTCAGAAGAGAATTTCTTCTTTTTTTAGGCTCTCTCTCTTCCACTCAATTGCCTACCCTAACTTGTATAATCTCTCTAAAACTTAGATCCTATCATTTGACTCTCCAACTCAAAATCCCTTGACTCATGGCCTTCCTCATACAGTCTTTCTGGACAACTCCATCTCTGCACTGTAGAGTCCTCACTCCTTCATCCTGTTGCTCCTCAGGTTGCTGCCATGACACTCACAACACTTTGTGACACTTATTTGTCTGAATATTTGGATATCCTGTGCTCTGCTGTACATTTCCTGAACACAGAAACGAGAGATGTCATTTCTACATCCCCAGCGCTTAGCACAGAGTCTGGCCTGGAGTAGGTTCTTAACAAACATTTCTTGATGGTATTAAACAACATCACTTTCACTGCATTCAAGACCCCTCGAAATCTGGCTCACTCTATCTTCCCAGCCTCATCTCCTTCCTCTGGTGCTCAGCTCAGCTTCCAGATGGCAGCCACCCAGGGATCATTTGCTGTTCCTTGAATATGCTGAGCACTTCTAAGCGTTCAAGTTCTTGCCGTATGCTGATCTCCATGTCTTTTCTTGCTGAAATCTCATTTATCTGTTTCAGCCTAATTTAAATACTTATGTGTATGTCCAAATGTCTGTAATGTGTGAGAAAACTCTGTCCCTTCTCTAACCCCAGCTAGAATTAATTTTGTCTCCCGTGTGCTATCCTGTAATTTGTTTAATCACAGTTGGCTTGCATTATAGCCAGCTATGTTCATCTTGATTTTACTCCTGGCTGGTGAGTACCCTGAAGATAGGAACTGTATTTTTATATTCATTCATTTAAAATATGCATTGGGCATTATCTCTGTGCCAGGCATTTTGTTAAGTTCTGGGCACAATGTGGTAATTATAATAAACAAAATTCCTGTCCTCGAAGAGTTCACATTCTAGTCAGGGAAGAAAGGCAATAAAAATATAAACAAATGACATAACATATATCTGCTGATTAAGAACTCTGATAAAAAATAAAGCAAGAGAAGAGGGACACATACTGATCCCAAAAAGTTTCCCTGAGGAGGCAAACTGTGGGTAGTGATCTGAAGGAAATGAGGGACATCTTTGTGGCTGTGGAGACAGGTGTGGAATTGGTGAGTAGGTTAGGAGGCTAGTGTATCTGTTCAAGCAAGAGATGCTGATGGCTTGAACCAAGGTGGTGGCTGTGGAAGCTTGAGAAGTTGTTGGACATAATGCAAAGGAAATGCTGACACTTTTGCTGAAGGATTTACTGATAAAAAGAGGGAAATCAAAGGTGACTGCAAGGATTTTTAGTCTGATTATGTGGCACAATAAAGATACCAACTGCCGAAATAAAGAAGACTGTAGGACAGGTGGGAAGGGAAAATTAAACAATCAGTATTGGGTATGATAAAGCTGAGATGCCTATTGGGCATCAAAGTGGGGATGTCAAGTAGATAGGTTTGTAGTTAAGTCCAGAGCATCGGGCCAAAAATAAAATTTTGTGAATTTTTTTCCTATAGATAGATAATACTTAAAACTTTGGAACTGGATAAAGCGTCTAATTGAGTTAAATATAGATTGTGAAGAGATTTTAAAGACTGAATCCCTCACTGTTTTGAGATTTAAAAAAAGATGAGGGGAACCCACTAAGGAGACTGAGAGGGAGCACCCAGTGAGGGGTGGTTACTTGGTAAAGACTCCCTGATTATTTATTTCTTTTTTTAGTGTAGGGGCAATTCCTCTCATTCTAGTTTGGATGGTCCTTATGACCAGGAAGCAGTAGAAGGAAACAGAGTGCTTTTACCATTTGATCCTAATGACAGAGTTTTACATGTAGATGTCAGTCTGGAAATGTGGTTCCTTCCCTGCCAGATGTGTTTTCCATGGATTCCTGCTTCATCCTTAAGGTGAGGTTATAATCCTGCTCTTCTTCTTTTGCATATACCTCAATTCAGAGAGGAGCGTTTTGTGGTTTATCACCTTCACAAGGTTGCTTTTGATATTTATTTTAATTGATTTCACTTTTATTGGGAATGTATCACAATTTGGCCAGGGGTCAATTCTATCATGCCATAGTTGGCTTTGGGGCTATCTCAGGACAGTGAGGTCTTTTCAGTGCAGGAACTCCACTATATTACCTCCATCATATTACCTAAGTCATGGAAACATCTTTAACAAATCCTTCACTCCCTTAGGATTTTCACCTTGGGGTGTGTTACTGTCAAATATTCAAAACTGCAAATGTTTCTGAGGATGCAAATGAAGCCTGCCTCATCATGAACCTGTGAACTCACCCTTATCACTAGAGCAGATGGAATGTGAACAAAGGTCAAAATAGATTCATCTCAGTAGTATGTCTGCTGACATTGTAATAGGTACTTAACGGCCTCTGTTCCCTCGCCGCAACAAACTATGAAAATTACTCATGGTAGTTTAAAGTAGCATCTTACTCCACCCCAGTGGCATTTCTTAGCTTCAAAGTGGAGGCTGCCATCTTGCTACAATAATGGTCAATTTATATATACATATATCCAGCCTACAATAGGTCTTCCCAGCTAACTTTGTTATGGAAGTCACTGGAGATGGGTAAGAAAATATTTTGTAAACCTCATGCTGGCAATGTCATAAGTGACCTTTAAAAAATGGTTGCCTCCAGTCTAGAATTTAGAAGGGTCAATGGGAAGTTTAAAATTAAAACCAAGTATATATATATATATATATATATATATATATATATATTTTTTTTTTTTTTTTTTTTTTTTAATATTTATTTTTGGCTGTATTGGGTCTTCGTTTCTGTGCGAGGGCTTTCTCCAGTGCGGCAAGCGGGGGCCACTCTTCATCGCGGTGTGCGGGCCTCTTCACTATCGTGGCCTCTCTTGTTGCAGAGCACAGGCTCCAGACGCGCAGGCTCAGTAGTTGTGGTTCACGGGCCTAGTTGCTCCGCGGCATGTGGGATCTTCCCAGACCAGGGCTCGAACCCGTGTCCCCTGCATTGGCAGGCAGATTCTCAACCGCTGCGCCACCAGGGAAGCCCCCAAGTATATTTTTTACAACCTGTTTATCATGTCAAGTTTTTCTTGCTCTTGCTATGTGAACTTCCGTTAGGATCTGTTAAGCACAATGGGAATAGTATTTTTAGTGATAACAGATCAAACTAGAATCAAAATAATTGGGAAATCTTAATTATTAATAATGATGAACAGTTATATAGTACATTTGATTAATGTCATTTATCCACCATTAAAACCTGTAAGGCAGGCAGTTTTATACTTTGTAGAAAAATAAATGGAGGCTTATAGAAGGTGAATGATGTAAAACAGAGTCATTAAAAATATTCAGTAGAACTCAGATCTGACTCCAAGGCTGTATTTTTCCCTCTACACTATACTATATTATGATCAAACAAATAGACAAAGACTGTTTTCCATGTATTTATTACAGAAAAACCTAAAATAAATGGTTGAAATGTAGGGAATTGTCTAATGGATTTATTTTGTCTTTCTTTTAGAAGCTGAGCTGAAAAAGATCACTAAAAGAGAACACAATGTTATAACTTGGAAATATAATTTTATAACTCTTTGAAAACTGAATATATGTGAAAAGGAGCAAAATATGGGAATGATATAAGCTCATTTTGTCGAGCTGTCTAATTCTGTGAGGAGATACAATTTCATTGTTCATAAGATCTTTGAGGGAATATATATCCAAACACAATTTATGGTATTACGTATCATAGTTTCAAAGTTCAAATAAAAATTAAGGCACAATTGAAAAAAAAAAAAAAGAAGAGAAAAGGAAAAAACCCAATAATATAGAGGCTATGGTGGAAATATTACTCAAAGAGGCAACATATATCCACCAAGTGGCTTTTAGTATTGAAATATGCCCTGAATTTGACCCCAATGAAGATGATGAAATAGTCAGTGAGTTAACTTCTAGCAAAGTTATAGTTGGCCATAAATTTGTCTTGGAAATGATGCAGTGAAAATGTTCTTAAATATTATTTTAGCAGAGGAATTTTAGATGAAGAAGATACTGGACGGAGAAAATGGGCAGCTGCAGAAATCATGAAAGAGCAAAAAGAAAAGGGCCTTTTAAGAAACTTGCATTATGAAGTGTGTGTGTGGTGTGTGGTGTGTGGTGTTGGTGTTGGTGGTGATGATGATAGAAATCTACTGGACAACATTGGCATCTGCTTCTAGGCCACACTCATTGGGATGGAGCCTCTGAATCTTCAGACCATTCTTTTTGCTGCCAGCTGCCAGCCTCTCTCTTCCTCTCCAGAGTTTATTGGCGATTGTAACATTTTGGTGTACAGCACAGTTTTACAAAGTCAAGTTCTCCTCTACATACTCATATCAAGTATTTGATAAGAATTGTTCAACCTGAGCACATTTTTCTCATTAAAAATAGTAAGTATTAAGATTATTTTTGCATGAATTCGAGATGCTCATGCTGAAAAGAGATTATTCCTGCTCAATAAGCATTATTATTAATAATAATGTGCCAGCTGAAGGACAAAGAAATTTTGTAAGGTAGGAACTGTTCTATTTCTCTATCTCTTTTTAAAAAATAATGTTTATTATTTCTCATTAAAATGTTGAAAAGTATGAAGAATAAAGTAAAAAATTGCCTATGATTTCAGCTTCCAGAGGTAACCCACTATTAATATTTTGGTGTATTTGTTTGTATGTGTGTGAGCATATGTGTATATCAACTGGGTCCATCCTATATGTGCAGTTTTGCAACCTGCTTTCTCAACCTAGCAATGGTTTTTGTATGTTTGTCTTGTATATTGCAAATTTGTTGAACTTATTAGTTCTAGGAGGGTTTTTTTGTTTTTGTTTTTGTAGATTCCTTGGGATTTTCTATGTAGAAAATCATGTTGTTGCAAATAGGAGCAGTTTTACTTTTTCCTTTCCAATCTATTTGCTTCTTAGTGCCTTTCTTGTTGTGTATATTACATGGGTAGAACATTCAGCCCTCTGTTGAGTAAGAGTGATGAAAACAGACATCCTTGCATTGTTCTAGTTCTTGAGAGGAGAACAGTCAGTCTTTTACAGTAAGTATAATGTTAACTATAGGTTTTTTAATAGATGCTTATCATGTTGAGGATGTTTCCCTCTATTCGTTTTTCTGAGTTTGTATCATGAATCAGTGTTGAATTTTGTCAAATGCTTTTTTCTGCATCAGTTGATATAGTCCTGTGATTTTTCTTCTTTAGCTTTTTAATATGGAGAATTACACTGATAATCTTTGAATATTAAAACCACCCTGCATTCCTGGAATAAAGTTTCATTCATGGGGTATAATTCTTTTTATACATTACTTAATTCTATTTGCTAATACTTTGTTAAGAATTCTTGTATCTGTATTCATGGGAGATATTGGTGTGTTTTTCTTTATTTGTGCTGTTTGTCTTGTTTTGATATTAAAGTAATACTCAGTAATACAGTGAATTGGGAAGCGTTTCCTCCTCTTTCTCTCTTTCTTTCTTTCTTTCTTCCTTTCTTTCTTTCTATTTCTGGAAGAGATTTTGTAGAATTGGTGTTAAATTATTTTTAAGCGTTTGGTAGAATTCTCCAGTGAAATAATCTGGGCCTGGAACTCTCTTTTGGGGAGTTTTAAATTGAAAATAAATGTCCTTTATGGTTATAGGGCTATTCAAATTATCTATATATTCATATTAAATGAGTTGTGGTAGTTTGTGTTTTGTGGTAGTTATGGTGGTTTGGTCCATTTCATCCAAATTGTCAAATTTTTGTGAGTACTGTTGCTTGTAGTATTCCTTTATTACCTTTTTGGTATCTGCAGGATCTTTAGTGATATTTTCTATTTAATTCCTGATATTTTGATAATTTGTGCCTTCTCTGTTTTTATTTCATCAGTCTCACCAGAGGTTTGTCCATTATATTGATACTATCAAAGATTCACTTTGCTTAATTAATTTTCTCTATTATTTTTCTATTATTTTTTGGTTTTCAATTTTACTGATTTCTAGTCTTATCTTATTTCCTCCCTTTTGCTTATTTTGATTTATTTTGCTTTTCATTTTCTAGGTTTCTGAAGCGGTAGCTTAGATTATAGATTTGAGGTCTTTTCTCTTTTCCATGTTTATATTTAGTGCTACTAATTTCTCTCAGCACTGTATTAACTGTGTTATACAAATTTTGACATGTATTTTAATTTTCATTCAGTTCAATATATTTTTTATTTTCCTTGAGTCTTTCTCTTTCACCCATGAATTATTTAGAAGTGTTATTTAATTTCCAAGTGTTTGGAGATTTCTGTTATTGATTTCTAGTTTGATTTCTTTGTGGTCACAGAACACACTCCCCACTGTTTCAATTATTTCTTTTAAATTTCTTGAGGGTTTTTTTTATAGCCCAGGATATGGTCTTTCTTGATATAAATTCCATGGAAACTTGAAAAGAATGTGTGTTCTGCTGTTGTTAGATAGATTATTCTATAAATGTTGATTAGGTCTTGTTGGTTTATGGTGTTGAATTCCTCTGGATCTTTGTTGATCTTCTGTCTAGTTGTCTGATCAATTGTTGAGAGAGAGGAGTGGAAGTCTCCAACTATAATTGTGTATTTATCTGTTTCTCTTTTTACTTCTATCAGTTTTTGCTTCACATATTTTGCAGTTCATTTATTCGGGACATATACATTTTGGATTTCTATGTCTTCTTGGTGGATTGACACACTATCATGCCATAATACTTCACTATATCTGTGGTAATTCTCTTTGCCCTTAAGTCTATTTTATATATTAATATGGTCATTCCTGATTTCCTTTGATTAATGTTTGCATGGTATATCATTTTCTATCCTTTTACTTTCAACCTGCCTAATAATTATATTTGAAATGAGTGTCCTACAGACAGGATATAGTTTACTTAACTTTTAAAATTTACTGCCAGTTGGATAATTGTTGTATTTAGGTCATTTACATTTAATGAATTATAGCTACTAGGGTTTAAATCTACCATTATTTTTCTGTTTGTTTTCTATGTTTTTCTTTCTCCACTTTCTTTTTCCTGCCTTCCTATAGGTTACTGGAACATGTTTTGGAATTCTATTTTGAATTATTGATAGTGTTTTTTAGTATATCTTTTTTATATCAATTTTTTAGAGGTTGCTGCAGGTATTACATTACATTATATAACATATCACTGTGTACTGGTATCATCATTTTACTGGTTCAAGTTACGTATAGAAAATTCACCTCCATTTATCTCACTTTACACTTCCTAGTCTATGGTTGTTTTAAATATTTTCTCTACATACATTTAGAACCATATGGGACAGTGCTATAATTTTGCTTCAACCATCAAACACAATTTAGAAAACTCGGGAAAAGAAGAAAAGTGTATTGCTTTCACCATATTTTTGTTTACCATGTTCTTTCTGTCTCCTTGCTGTTCCAAGGATCTGACTTTTATCATTTCCTTTTTTTTTAGAGAAATTCCTTTAGACATTCTTTTAGGAGAGTGCTGCTATAGACAAATTATCTTAGTTTCCCTACATCCAAGAATATTTTGATTTTGCCTTTTATTTCTGAAGGATATTTTCTCTGGATATAGTATTCTTGGTTGACAGTTGTGTTCTTTCAGTGTTTAAACAATGTACCACTTCCTTCTAGCCTTCCTGGTTTCTGATAAGGAATCCACTGTCGCTAGAATTGTTGTTTCTTTATAGGTAGCTGTTTTTTAAATTTCACTACTTTTAAGACTTATATCTCTGTTTTCAGAAGCTGGACTATGATGTGTCTTAGTGTGGCTTTCTTAATATTTATCCTCTTTGAGGTTTGCTTAACAGCTTGAATCTCTAGGTTTGTGTCATTTGCAGAATTTGGAAAAATTTCAGCTATTATTTCTTTGAGGCTGCCAGTTTCCTAAGATCCAAATCTGGGATATGTGAGGCCTGAAAAAGACCCGGAAAACTCACTACTGTGTTGTTTCTTCAGTCCTGAAGCTTGTATTCAGTTTGCCTTCTTCTTTCCACCTTTCTTCTGAGGTTTGGTTTGTATATAATGTCCAGGGTTTTTAGTTGTACTTAGAGGAAGGAATAGGGAGAAGTATTTCTATTTCATCTTTCCAGAAACCATATATGTTTTCTAATTGTATCTCTTGGATGTTTGTAGCATATAGGATTACTTGTTCTTTTGCCCTTTGAAATAATTTACTAGTGAAATTAGTTGACCCAATATGTTTTAACTGTTCTTTTTTCAATATTTCATTAACTATTCCTTTTCTTCAATTAGAAAACTATTAAATGCTTATTATAGACTATTTGGTAAATATAAAAGGGCATGTACAAAGAAGGACACTACATAATGATCAAAGGATCAATCCAAGAAGAAGATATAACAATTGTAAATATTTATGCACCCAACATAGAAGCACTTCAATACATAAGGCAAATGCTAACAGCCATAAAAGGGGAAATCGACAGTAACACGATCATAGGAGGGGACTTTAACACCCCACTTTCACCAGTGGACAGATCATCCAAAATGAAAATAAATAAGGAAACACAAGCTTTAAATGATACATTACACAAGATGGACTTAATTGATATTTATCGGACATTCCATCCAAAAAAAACAGAATACACTTTCTTCTCAAGTGCTCATGGAACACTCTACAGGATAGATCATATCTTGGGTCACAAATCAAGCCGTGGTAAATTTAAGAAAATTGAAACCGTATCAAGTATCTTTTCCAACCACAATGCTATGAGACTAGATATCAATTACAGGAAAAAATGTGTAAAAAATACAAACACATGGAGGCTAAACAATACACTACTTAATAACCAAGAGATCACTGATGAAATCAAAGGGGAAATCAAAAAATACCTAGGGACAAATGACAATGAAAACACAATGACCCAAAACCTATGGGATACAGCAAAAGCAGTTCTAAGAGGGAAGTTTATAGCAATACAATCCTACCTCAAGAAACAAGAAAAATTTCAAATAAACAGCCTAACCTTACACCTAAAGCAATTAGAGAAAGAAGAACAACAACAACAAAAAAACCCCAAAGTTAGCAGAAGGAAAGAAATCATAAAGATCAGATCAGAAATAAATGAAAAAGAAATGGAGGAAACAATAGCAAAGATCAGTAAAACTAAAAGCTGGTTCTTTGAGAAGGTAAACAAAATTGATAAACCATTAGCCAGACTCATCAAGAAAAAAAAGGAGAAGACACAGATCAATAGAATTAGAAATGAAAAAAGAGAAGTAACAGCTGACACTGCTGAGATACAAAGGATCATGAGAGATTACTACAAGCAACTATATGCCCATAAAATGGACAAGCTGGAAGAAATGGACAAACTCTTAGAAAAAAAAACTTTCGAGAATGAACCAGGAAGAAATAGAAAATATAAACAGACCAATCACAAGTACTGAAATTGAGACTGTGATTAAAAATCTTCCAACAGACAAAAGCCCAGGACCAGATGGCTTCACAGGCGAATTCTATCAAACATTTAGAGAACAGCTAACACCTATCCTTCTCAAACTCTTCCAAAATATAGCAGAGGGAGGAACACTCCCAAACTCATTCTACAAAGCCACCATCACCCTGATACCAAAACCAGACGAAGATGTCACAAAGAAAGAAAACTACAGGCCAATATCACTGATGAACATAGATGCAAAAATCCTCAACAAAATATTAGCAAACGGAATCCAACAGCACCTTAAAAGGATCATACACTATGATCATGTGGGGTTTGTCCCAGGAATTCAAGGATTCTTCAGTATATGCAAATCAATCAATGTGATAAACCGTATTAACAAATTGAAGGATAAAAACCATATAATCATCTCAAGAGATGCAGAAAAAGCATTCGACAAAATTCAACACCGATTTATGATAAAAACCCTCCAGATAGTATGCATAGAGGGAACTTACCTCAACATAATAAAGGCCATATATGACAAACCCACAGCCAACATCGTTCTCATTGGTGAAACACTGAAACCATTTCCTCTAAGATCTGGAACAAGACAAGGTTGTCCACTCTCACCACTATTATTCGACTTAGTTTTGGAAGTTTTAGCCACAGCAATCAGAAAAGAAAAAGAAACAAAAGGAATCCAAATCAGAAACGAAGAAGTAAAGCTGCCACTGTTTGCAGATGACATGATACTATACATAGAGAATCCTAAAGATGCTACCAGAAAACTGCTAGAGCTAATCAATGAATTTGGTAAAGAAGCAGGATACAAAATTAATGCACAGAAATCTCTTGCATTCCTATACACTAATGATGAAAAATCTGAAAGAGAAATTAAGGAAACATTCCCATTTACCACTGCAAAAAAAAGAATAAAAACCTAGGGATAAACCTGCCTAAGGACACAAAACACCTGTACGCAGAAAACTATAAGACAGTGATGAAAGAAATTAAAGGTGATACAAACACATGGAGAAATATACCATGTTCTCGGATTGGAAGAATCAACATTGTGAAAATGACTATACTACCCAAAGCAATCTACAGATAAAATGCAAATGAATCTATCAAACTACCAATGGCATTTTTCACAGAACTAGAACGAAACATTTCAAAATTTATATGGAAACACAAAAGACCTCGAATAGCCAAAGCAATCTTGAGAAAGAAAAACGGAGCTGGAGGGATCAGGCTCCCGGACTTCAGACTATACTACAAAGCTACAGTCATCAAGAGAGTATGGTACTGGCAAAAAAACAGAAATACAGATCAATGGAACAGGATAGAAAGCCCAGAGGTAAACCCACACACATCTGGTCACCTTATTTTTGATAAAGGAGGCAAAAATATACAATGGAGAAAAGACAGCCTCTTCAATAAGCGGTGCTGGGAAAACTGGACAGCTACATGTAAAAGAATGAAATTAGAACACTCGCTAACACTGTACACAAAAATAAACTCAAAGTGGATTAAAGACCTAAATGTAAGGCCAGACACTATCAAACTCTTAGAGGAAAACATAGGCAGAACACTCTATGACATAAATCACAGCAAGATCCTTTTGGACCCAACTTCTAGAGAAATGGAAATAAAAACAAAAATAAACAAATGGGACCTAATGAAACTTAAAAGCTTTTGCACGGCAACAGAAACCATAAACAAGATGAAAAGACAACCCTCAGAATGGGAGCAAATATTTGCAAATGAAGCAACTGATAAAGGATTAATCTCCAAAATATACAAGCAGCTCATGCAGCTCAATATCAAAAAAACAACCCAATCCAAAAATGGGCAGAAGACCTAAATAGACATTTCTCCAAAGAAGATATACAGAATGCCAATAAACACGTGAAAGGATGCTCAACATCACTAATCATTAGAGAAATGCAAATCAAAACTACAATGAGGTATCACCTCACACCAGTCAGAATGGCCGTCATCAAAAAATCTACAAATATTAAATGCTGGAGAGGGTGTGGAGAAAAGGGAACCCTCTTACACTGTTGGTGGGAATGTAAATTGATACAGCCACTATGGAGAATAGAATGGAGGTTCCTTAAAAAACTAAAACTAGAACTACCATACGACCCTGTAATTCCACTACTGGGCATATACCCTGAAAAAACCATAATTCAAAAAGAGTCATGTACCACAATATTCATTGCAGCATTATTTACAATAGCCAAGGCATGGAAGCAACCTAAGTGTCCATCGACAGATGAATGGATGAAGGAGTTGTAGCACATATATACAATGGAATATTACTCAGCCATAAAAATAAACGAAATTGAGTTATTTGTAGTGAGGTGGATGGACCTAGAGTCTGTCATACAGAGTGAAGTAAGTCAGAAAGAGAAAAACATATACCGTATGCTAACACATATATGTGGAATCTAAAGAAAAAAAAAAGGTTCTGAAGAACCTAGGGGCAGTACAGGAATAAAAACGCAGACTTAGAGAATGGACTTGAGGACATGGCGGGGAGGGTAATCTGAGACAAAGTGAGAGAGTGGCATGGATTTATATAGACAAATGTAAAATAGATAGCTAGTGGGAAGCAACCGCACAGCACAGGGAGATCAGCTCGGTGCTTTGTGACCACCTAGAGGGGTGGGATAGGGAGGGTGGGAGGGAGATGCAAGTGGGAGGAGATATGGGGATATATGTATATGTATAGCTGGTTCACTTTGTTATAAAGCATAAACTAACCCACCATTGTAAAGCAATTATACTCCAATAATGATGTTAAAATAAGTAAATAAATAAAAGTAAAGAAAAGCAGAGTTAAAAAAAAAAGGGCATGTAAAAAAATAAAAATAAGCCATTTCCCATGACTGATAGATATTACTAGTAATCTTTTTGTTAACTTCAAATTTATTTTATTGGCAGTTAATAATATGGGACTTTTTAATGTTTATGTAAATGAATCTGTGTTTAACTGGTTTTAGTGCTCACCACTGGTCATTTTTAGACCACATTGTTTCCATTCTTGAGCCCTTAACTCAATTAATATTTTGATTGGTTGAAATACACACACACACACATTCTCTGAAAGAATTGTATATGGATGATATATTTTTCAAGCTCTTGCATATGTAAGAGTTTCTTTGTGTTTCATTCATTAATTTATTCATTCATATAACAACTATTTACTGAACATCTACTATGTGCTTGGCACCATACAGTGATAATCTTTGAGGAGTTTTAATATGAGAATATTATTAATTATGCATTTTAAGTACTCTGGATATTGAATTTGCTTTTAAAATTCTGTGTATTTTGTTCCTTTGTCCTCTGCAATTTAATTTACAAAATAGAAGTCTGAGGTTAACTTAACTTTGTTTCTTTGAGTGTACTTTACATTATTTTTTTCTAGATGTTTATGAGAAATTTCTTTATTCTTGAAACATAAACATTTCCCAAGGGTTTCTCTAGGTATAGATATTTTTTACTTAATATTTTCTGTAACATTGTGAACTCTATATAACACATACATACTTTATATATATATATATATAATACGTATGTATTAAGGACTTTTTTCAAGTTTAAAATGTTTTCTTTAGTTATAGTTTTACTTATTGCTTCAATTCCCATTTGTTCTGTTTTCTTCCTTAGGAACCTCTATAATTCTACTATAATTCTGAGACTTAATTTCTATTTTTGTTTCCTATACAGGCATACCTCAGAGGTACTGGATTCCAGACCACGCCAATAAATCGAATATCACAATAAAGTGAGTCACATGAATTTTTTGGTTTCCCAGTTCATATAAAAGTTATGTTTATGTTATCCTGTAGTCTATTAACTGTGCAATAGCATTATGTCTAAAAAAAATGTACATACCTTAAGTAAAAAATATTTTATTGCTAAAAAATGCTAACCATTTATCTGAGCTTTCAGCGAGTCATAGTCTTTTTACTGGTAGAGTGTCTTGATGCGATGTTGATGGATGCTAACTGATCAGGGTAGTGGTTGATGAAGGTTGGGGTGGCTGTGGAAGTTTCTTAAAATAAGACAACAATGACGTTTGCCACACTGATTGACTCTTCCTTTCAAGAACAATTTATGTAGCATGCAGCGCTGTTTGATAGCATTTGACCCATAGTAGAACTTCTTTCGAAATGGAAGTCAAATCTCTCAAACCCTGTGCCTGCTCTATCAACTAAGTTTATGTAATATTCTAAATCCTTTTTGTCATTTCAACAGTCTTCACAGCATTTTCACCAGGAGTAGATTCCATCTCAAGAAACCACTGTCTTTGCTCATCCATAAGAAGCAACTCCTCATCTGTTAGTTTTATCATGAGATTGCAGCAATTCAGTCACATCTTCAGGCTCTACTTCTACTTCTAGTTCTCTTGCTCTCTATATCACATCTGCAGTTAATTCCTCCGCTGAAGTCTTGAACCCCTTCTCAATCCATGAGGGCTGGAATCAACTGATTCCAAACTTCTGTTAATGTTGATATTTTCACCTCTTCCCATCAATCACAAATGTTCTTAATGGCAGCTAGAATGGTGAGTCCTTTCCAGAAGGGTTTCAACTTACTTTGTCCAGATCCATCAGTGGAATCACTATCTATGGCAGCTGTAGTCTTACAAAATGTATTTCTTAAAGAATATGACTTGAAAGTTGAAATTACTCCTTGATCCATGGGCTGCAGAATGGATGTTGTATTAACATGAATCTCCTTGTACATCTCCATGCGAGCTCTTGGCTGACCAGGTATATTGTCAATAAGCAGTAATATTTTGAAAGGAATCTTTTTTTCTGAGCAGTAGATCTCAATAATGTGCTTAAAATATTCAATAAACCGTGTTGTAAACAGATGTCCAGGCTTTGTTGTTCCATTTATAGAGCACAGAAAGAGTAGATTTAGCATAGTTCTTAAGGGCCCTAGGATTTTCAAAATGATAAATGAGCATTGGCTTCAATTTAAAGTCACCAGCTGCCTTAGTCTCTAACAAGAGAGTCAGCCTGTCCTTTGCAGCTTTGAAGCCACACATTGACTTCTCCTCTCTAGCTATGAAAGTCCTAGATGGCATCTTCTTACAATAGAAGGCTATTTTGTCTATATTGAAAATCTGTTGTTTAGTGTAGCCACCTTCATTAATTATCTTAGCTAGATCTTCTGGATACCTTGCTGTAGCTTCTACATCAGCACTTGCTACTTCACTTTGTACTTTGATGCTATGAAGATGGCTTCTTTTCTTAAGCCTCATAAACCAACCTCTGCTAGCTTCAGACTTTTCCACTGCAGCTTCCTCATCTCTCTAAGACTTCATAGAATTGAAGAGAGTTAGGCCCTAGCTCTGGATTACGCTTGGTCTTAAGGGAATGTTGTGGCTGGTTTGATCTTCTGTGGAGATCAATAAAACTTTTCCATATCAGCAATAAGTGTTTCTCTTTCATATCATTTGTATGTTCACTGTAGTAGCACTTTCATTTTCCTTCAATAGCTTTTCCTTTGCTTTCACAGCTTGGCTAACTGATTGGCACAAGAAACCTAGCTTTCAGCCTGTCTCAGCTTTTGACATGCCTTCATTGTTAAGCTTAATCATTTCTAGCTTTTGAGTTAAAGTAAGAGACACGTGTCTCTTCCTTACACTTGAACATTTAGAGGCCATTGTAGGGTTATTAATTGGCCTAATTTCAATATTGTTGTATTGTTGTATCTCACTATTGTTGTATTGTTGTTCAATATTGTTGTATCTCAATTAATAACCCATTGTAGGGTTATTAATTGGCCTAATTTCAATATTGTTGTATCTCAGGGAATAAGGAGGCCCGACGAGAGGGAGAGAGGTGGGGTGGGGGTGGGGTGGGGTGAGGATGGCCAGTCAATGGAGCAGTCAGAACACACACATTTATCAATTAAGTTCACTATCTTATATGGGTGCCGTTCGTGGCACCTCAAAATAATTACAATAGTAACATCAAAGATCACTGATCACATATCGTCATAACAAATATACTAATAATGAAAAAATTAGAAGTATTGCGAGAATTAGCAAAATGTGACACAGAGACATGAAATGAGCAAATGCTGTTTGGAAGTTTTGGAAAAAGGCGCTGATAGACTTGCTCAATGAAGTGTTTCCGCAGACTTTCAATTTGTAAAAAATGTAGTATCTGCAAAGTGCAATAAAGTGAAGTAAAATTAAATGAGGTATGCCTGTACCTACCATCATTCTCATTTCATACATACACACACACACACACACACACATAAAACACAAACACACAGATACTCAGGCATATGCATATACATATATATGTATACATATTTATATATAAGCACATACATAGACATACACACGTCTGTGCCTATATATGTATAAATACACAGCTTACGTGTATGTGTGTGGAGAGAGATTGAGACATAAATTCCTCATCTTTTTCTCTGCCCTCTTAGGGATTTTCATTCAAATTTAGGAGGTGTTCTGTCATAAGTGCCAACTAAGTGCCATTTTAGTCTGAAATTGCTATTCTGTTTTTGGAAATTTCCATTTGAAATCTTCAGAAAAGATATAATCCATGCAGAAGAGGTTCGGAATTTGTTCAGTGGTGTTGAGAGTGTTCCAAGGGATACCCAGAGTGAGTGAAGAAACAGAGTATGACTTAGTCGTTTGCTGAAGTGAATTCTCATTCCATTTTATTCCAAAGACAGAATTGCCCTCATGAGATTATGGAGACCATTAATTAGTCTCCTCTTAGTATTTCACCAACCCTTTCTAGATCTGTAGCATTCTACTGTATTAAAAATCAGCAAAACAAAATATAAATATAACATCTAGAAGAACAATTTCTGTAAATCCTTTTTAGGAACTCATTTTGAGAGACAGCTCTTCTGGAAGTCTAACCCAATGTGAATGGACATTTTAGAAGCCCATTTCCCTTTTCTCTCTTCAGGAAATGTAGAGAATAGTGTTTTTGAAAAATGCCTAATTTCTTGCTGGAGATAAGCTTCCACAATTGATTTTGAGTCACTTATGCATTAGGTATATCTGTACCTTAAAAGTTTTCTGCCTTAGCAGGTCCTTCAACTCTAATCTCCTTTAACATGCTCCTTTTTTGTGTGTGTAGATATGTAGATGTCTTTAATCTAAAGGGATTACTTCTAACTGTAAAATTTTGCTTTTGACACTTAGTGTATTATTTTTTCTGCATGTTATGCTTAGTTTGAGAGAAGTATAGTATCCTGATGAAGAATATGGACTCTAGAGCCTGGGGCCTGGATTGGGGTCTCAACTCCACCCCTTACTAGTACATGACCTTGGGCAATTGGCAATGTTTCTGTGCCTCAGGTTCCCCATCTGAAAAACAAAATGAAGGATTCACTTCATTTAAAGAGCTGATGTATTTAATCACATAAAACAGTTTCTATTGTGTTATACATGTAGTTGTGACTGTTATTTTTTATATAATCATCAGTACAACAAGTCTGTTTTCTTAAGTTGATACGAACATGTCTCCTACAGAAAAAAATTAAATTCTTAATAAATATCATCTTAGGAGCAAAGTTACAAACTTCCTAAATTTATAAAGATTATTATTATTATTTTGGCCATACCACACAGCATCTTAGTTCCCCAACAAGGGAAAAAACCCATGTGCCCTGAAGTGGAAGGGCAGAGTCTTAACCACTGGACCACCAGGGAAGTCCCTATAAAGATTATTATTAAAGGAGACCAACTACTTCATTACCTTAAAAATATTGGTTAAATTTTTTTGAATTCATTTTATTTCTAAAAACCCTCTATAATTCTTATATTCAGTGCAATTATATCTTGAGTGGTCTTCATTAAGGAATGTAACTAACTTCTTATAGAAGTTTAACTCTTGATACTCTTGGAAATTGGTCTTGCGCTTCAATTAATTGCATTCTCAGCAATATTTGTTTTTTTGTGTGTGTCTGTTTGTTTCATTCTTCTAATAAATGGCTTCTAAGGTATTATTATCCCTTCCAGTGCCTGTTGATTCAGAGAAAATACCAACAAGTGGAATTTGTTCCTCTGATTTTGAATGAATTTTGTGGCTGTTTGCACTGTAATTCAAGGTACTGTTTAATCCCTTTGCTTAGAAACTATTGGAGTGAAAATGTTCGTGTTGCAGATTACTTTTTGACAGTGATGCATGGGAAGATTATTCTGCAAGAACCAGAAAATATGATCCTTGCTGGAAGAAGTTCAGTGTCGCAACAAGTTGAAATAAAGAACACCCAATCCCACATGCTAACAAAGTGGGGATTCCTTTCCAAAGCTTTGTTCTATGCAAAGGATACTTTTCTGGTGTGCTGAGAAGTTGTCTCTGGGACCGTCACACTTGGAATTCCAGCAGATTACCCTATCATCAAGTCATCAGTATGCTGCTATTTGAATAAACACAGCTGTTGTTTTCCAAGAAATATGGCTAGGAGCAGCAAGGAAAAAAAGGGCAATTAGTGTTATTGAAATGGAGGGGTACTCAGGATGGCATATATATATTTATGAGAGTTTTCGTTTCCGAATAGTCTATTTACCATGCTGTGACTTAACAGTGGGGGTGTAATGATCTCCTCTCCAAATCCTTGGTACTTTACTGCATTTTGCTATTTGCCTAATATTAAGTATGAATATTTTTTCATAATTAAATAAATACATATTTTAATTCATATGACTTTGTGCTATCTTTTATCTAAAACACCTTAAAATCTTGATGGCAACTTGTTCTAAAGCCCCATATATATGAGAATAGATGAATAGGACAACATATTTTTTAAATTTTACTGATGATTTTTATTAGTTTTCTTGACTTTGGAACACCTGGAGAACAAAGATATTATGTGCCAGTCCTGGGAATAAGATTTGTTTTTAGGGTGTCAAGGAGAACCTTCAGCATGTTGTAATGAAAAGACCAGTGGACCAGAAAGATTAGACCATAAACTGGCACTGTGGCCACAGGCAAGGGATCCCCTCCTCTGGATCTTAGCTTCTTTATCTGAAAGCTGTCGAGACTGAATAATGTGATCTTTCAGGTCCCTTCAAATTCCATGAAACTTTTAATTTAGGCCTTTATCATTCAGGTCTGACAGTCAGTGCTGGGTAAACATTTATAACAAAGATCCATTAGAAACTGGCGGTCATTTTTATCAATTAAACCAGCAAACAGACAAATATTCTAGCTATTTTTGTGCTTTTGTATAAATGGAGACAAGCAATGGGATGAGTAATTAAGATGTTCTCAGTGCTCCATTCACCTAAAACAGTTTGTTTTGAATTTGCATAGTCTTGGGTCTTTAGTCCATGGTTAAGACCGCTGGTTCAGGAGTATTGGCTTGGCAGTTGGGAGAGGAATGAGGGGAAGACTAGACAAAGGATGTCAAGGTTGTGTTTCTGTGGTAAGATTGCCAAGAAAGAGAAAGTGGAGATAGGGAGTCAATGCCTTTTCTTGAGAGGGTCATTGCTCTGGTGTACTTTAAAATCATCTCATTAAAAAGGTACAGAAAACATGCCAGCACCCACTTGCTTGGTGGCTGTGGCTGCCTTAGTGTCATTCCAATAACCACTATCACCAATTTATGTATCTTCTACTTTTATTTCTTCTAAAAATGGAGTTGACCTCTGACTTAAAAGTTAGTCCTATGTTTAGTCCACTGAAACTGAAGGCTTTTAAAAAATCCTCACAGACAAAATGACACGTGTCAACGGTGCAGGTATGTTGCTTTCCACTGTCTCAGGGAGGTGTGAAAGAAAACTCCATTTAAACCCCATTCAGAAATCAACAAAAACCTTTAAGCAAGAATGACGAAGCAGCGTGAGTAATGTTTGGGGTCCAGACAGGGACGAGGATAACAGAGGGCGTTTGTTCCTTAGTCAGAACATCAACCATCTATGCAATGTCTGAGGTCTGACTGTGTGACCTTGGGCCCAGCTGTGAAATACTGTCGCCCAAACCCAACCCCTCCTCATTAATAGTAACAACACACAGTAGTTTAGTGCTTTATACTTTCAGAGCTCTTTTGCATTTATTACCTCATCTCTGATACATTTTTAGGATGGTGTTAGCCTTTCCTCATGCGCTAGCATTTTATCATTTCTTTGCAGATGTTATGGCTTAACTCTTGGGTCTGGTTTTTTTACTCATGCTTTGGGCAACCTGTTGAGGGGATAAAGTGACATTTTGGTTTGTGGTTTAACCAAATAACGAAGTTAAAGTGAAATAGAAAGGTTCTAATGGGCTCAAATAATATGTTCTAAGGGATGAAATTAAGGAAGGTTTATGCAGTGGTAGTTTCTCTCACTATGAATCCATGTCATGCAAACCTTTTCCTACTCATTTTCTCATTTGATCCTCATGGTAATCTCCTGAAGTAGGAGGGTTTATTGTTATCCTCAATGTATAGGTGAGGAAACAGACATTTGAACAGTTTAAATGGCTTTTAGAGATCACAGGGCCAATGGTAGAGCTGGGAATAGTAATGTTCTTTTGCCTCCTTGGACCTGAGTGCCTCCCTGTGCATAAGAGAACTTTCAAGTTGGGACATTTTTCTGGCATACATCACTTTCCCTCCCAGAATTAACACTAGAGGCACAGGAAACCAATTCCGAGTAATGTTAACAGTGCAGGGTTTACTGCATCTTCTGCATTACTAGAGCAGCATGACTTACCTAAGAACTGGAGAAAAATCTGAGAAATAGTAGATGTCAAAGGAGAGCTGAGAGTGAAGTTGTGAAGTCTTCATTTTGTCATTTGGTATTTTTTCTATAAAGAGGAGAGAATTCCTCTTTCTTTGATATATTAAGTGCTGTGCTTCTCTTTGAGTCCTTCAGACAGAAGGCTCAATACTTGTTAATTAAAATTGTTAATCACTAATTGTTGTGTTACGGTTAATATTTTGATGTTTAGTATTACGAAATCCACTGTGTTGAAATTTGGCCACTCAAAAGCCATCATCTGTTGCTTCTTTGGGTATGAGCTCCATGGATTTTTAAAAGGGTTATTGAATGATGACAGAAAGAAAGTTGGCAAATGAAAAAGTCTGTTAGGCAGTTTTCTATATTCAGTGCCTGTGGAAGCTATGGAAGTTCATGTCCCACCCTATAAAAGAGGGATGGAGGGGCACTCCTAGCATGAGAGTGAGGAGTAGTAAGAAGTCAGGGCAGAACTGAACATAGATGGGGAGGCCACGGCAGTCACTTATTTCAGTACCTCAATATTAGGAACAGTTAAAAAAATCCATTGCTGCAATTCAAACCTAGGACATCTTCCAGGGGACCAAGGATCTTGTGACTGCTATGTCACTCTAGGTCATTCATAATAATAAATGAAAGTCCTTTAAAAGCCAGGTCTTGGGAAAATGTTGCCCCTTTTCCTCCCAAGATTGGATAGGTTGGTGAGAGATCTGTTTGGCAGGGCAAGGGACAGAAGCTAGGCCCAAGGTCTCTGCAGAGTGGGCGTATTACCAAGATATGCCTCAAAGAGGACAATTAGTGGTTCAAATCCAGAGTCCTAGAAAAGGAACTAAATGTCATACTGGAGAAACCAGAGTCCAGGAGGCAGTGAACTAGTCAGGATTCTTCATGCCCATGTAATAAAAACCATGAAAGTTTAATCAAATATTAGAATATATATAAAGATACAGGGGAGTCTCACTCTAGATCAAGAAATCAGGTGGGCCCCAGGTATAGTAATGGAAGACTTTTGGGGACCTATGGTATTCTCTTTCTCCTTCTCTGTCTCCCTTTCTGTGTCTCTCTCTCTTATCTTGGTTACCTTCTAGACATTTGCTTTTTCTTTCTTTCTACAGACATTCTTTTACTGCTATTCAGTCTATGTAGTAGAAATATGCTGTCCTCACCTCCTGAGCTTACATGTTATAGGTCCAATAATACAAGGCATTATCATTTCCAATGTCAACTTCCCAGGAGCGAATATGATTGCCCTGGTTTTAATCATGTGTCCACTCCTGCTTTGTTCAAACATGACTGATGAGAGCTAACCTCCTGACCCTGTGAAGGGGTGGGAAGTTCCTGGAGAAAAAGGAATCATGATGAGTAAGAGCATGCCATAAAATATGTCTACTGTAGTTGGAGCTGTAAATAAGAGATACCACCAAAGATTAGAAATAGGAAACTGGAACCAAAGAACAAGTGGAGAACAAATTTGGAGGGTGTGGGATTGCCTTGAATGGATCATTGTGATCATGACTCATCCCAATCAGTTGGTGGCCATTGGGCAATAATGGGCAATGAGCATATTAGGTGCACCTACCATCATAGAGCTGTCAGGACAAGAGGTGGGTAAGGGAGACAGGAGGAACTGGATTCATAGCAAGACTGAAAATATTTGGTAGATATGGGAGCTATAGAGCCGATACAAATCCAAAGCTCCAGTTGCTGAGGGAAAAGTTCAAATTAGGTGGTGAGTGGCCAACAATCAAGGAAATCCCCAGAAATGGGCACATATAGTAACACATACAAGAGAACAGGTAAGTAGCACATTCAGCAAGGGGGTCCCACCTAGGGAGGTGGTATTATTATATGTGTCTGTTTCTACCTCAGTTTCTTCTCTTGTTCTTGAAAAGGTCCAGTGTGCCAGGTGGGACAAGCAACAGGAGTCTAGGAACAGGAGCATGAAGACCACGGTTGGGCCCAGTTAGTCCTTTTGAGGTTGAGTCCTAGCCAGTGTCTAGAGTTAGTGGAATTGAGTTTGGGCAGAATATCTAGATCCCAGCCAGGAGGCCCAGGTCTTACCTTCGGCATTTGCACATTGATCTAAGGCCGGAAGACATTTTCCAGCTCTCCCTGATAGGCCAGCTGAACTTGTTGGTTTACTGCAGTGTTGGCCCAGAGGGTATCAGTGACTCTGGCTAGAAGGTCTAGGTGAGCAATATGTGAACTTTTGACAGTAATGCCATTATTAATATTTGAGTCTACAGTTAGTGGCATTTATTATCCCCAATCAAAAAAATTTAGGGGACTTCCTTTTATCTTTCATATATTTTTTAGTTCCCTTGATTCTTTTCTTCTCTTCAGTGGTTGTAAATCAATAACATTTGAACTAACATTATTGAAATACAGTAATTAAAAAATGCACAAAGTCTTTTGTAATGGAGTAATTCTTTCTCTAATGCAAATAATTACCTCCTAATTGTTCTGTAAATCTGTATTTTTTTTAAATTTTATTTATTTATTTATTTATGGCTGTGTTGGGTCTTCGTTTCTGTGCGAGGGCTTTCTCTAGTTGCGGCAAGTGGGGGCCACTCTTCATCGCGGTGCGCGGGCCTGTCACTATCGCGGCCTCTCTTGTTGCAGAGCACAGGCTCCAGACGCGCAGGCTCAGTAGTTGTGGCTCACGGGCCTAGTCGCTCCGCGGCATGTGGGATCTTCCCAGACCAGGGCTCGAACCCGTGTCCCCTGCATTGGCAGGCAGATTCTCAACCACTGTGCCGCCAGGGAAGCCCTGTAAATCTGTATTTTATTGCATATATTTTAAAAGCAGGCAGCACCTGCAAGGTGATCATCTTATTTATCTTTTTTTTTTTTCATCAGGCAGCAAGTCTATAGGAAAATACCAATTCAATTTAAAAAAGATTCAGTGATAGAATCAGGGTGAGGAACATGGGGAAAATATATCACGCAAAGCAAAATCGTTTTGAAACAGAGCATTTTATGTGGCCTCCCTCAGGCTTCAGTGGCTTTTTAAAGAGATGGCTCTATACCTTGATTTACTATCTATCCAAAAGTTTAAGTCCAAGATTGTTTTTACAATGATGCCTCCATTTCAAAGTGTTCTTATTAGGAGATGAGAGCACCCAAACAGAGAGGTGAACGTTTAAAGCATAGAGCATACAATGAAGCTGTGCTAATATGAAGCAGTTGTTCTGCATTAGACTCCAGAGAATTGAATTATACAATTCATATTTAAGAGTGAGATGAGCTCCATATTAAGCATTTCGCTATCTCTGAAACCAGGCAGAAAACTTAGAAATGCACCTCAACCACCTTTCTGAAAGAGCTTTTTACTGGTCTGCAGCCACAGAGCACTCGGTTCTCTCTTGACTGTACTGATTATTAATTCTCAAGCTGTTGAAAGGAGGCCTTGAATGGGAACCTATCCCACAATGCCCTTTATGTAGTGTGACCCTCAGAGGCCCCTGCCTCCCACACTGTGGCAAAGACTCACTTAACTTGATATGTTTATGTGTTATCCTTTTCTTTCTTTTTAACAGGAGAGGCTGGGGCTGGGCATAGTGCAGAGGTGGGAGAAGATTCTGGGTAATAGGCCCAATTACAAAGGCTTTTGGAAGAGTGTTGAGGGGAAGCTAGATTTGGTGGAAGGCAAAATCTTTCAAAAGTTGGTATGGCCTAATATTTGTTCTGGAAATAATCCTATCCACAAGAGGCATTTCTACTTCACCCACAATTCAAAGGGATTGAATATTCATATAAAACTTTAAATTGAAAATCTGAGCACAGCCTGGGGCTTGCAGAGCTAAATCCATCATAGGACTTTTTTCCTCTACCATTACTGCTTTCTCATACTTTTTGCAGCCCATGGAAAATTTTGTAATTCCTTTGTGAAAATAGAAGACGTTGAAAGGGCAATTATTGGCTCATTTTAGGTACAAATTTAATGGCCAGAGCTTCTTTGGTTTAACTCTAGCAGCTTTCATGTGGAGCCCCAGAATCAACTCTTTGCTCATTTGGTGATAATATTTGGGTACTCTTTTGGTCGTGTGTATTAACTGTAGAGAAGAGATGAGAAGTTTAAGCCCTGAGGGCACCAACAGGTCTAAGCCAAGCTGATGAAATTTTTGAGTGACATTGGTAAGTACCACGAGTTGGCAGACAAATGGGAAAAAAGTTGTGGGAGACTGTCACAGAAAGGAAGAAAAGGCAGAGAAAGCAGAGATGGGGGAAAGGCATTAAGTGGTGGCAGTTAGGGGCATTAGAGGCAGTGGTGGCCCCTCATTACCTTGTCATTCCGTGCTGGAGCCAGCTCCAGCAGGCTCACCAAAGCTGATTGCAGTTTTCTTTTGAACTCTGTGTTCAGTGATTTCACACTGACCACTTGAAACTGGCACAGTAAGAGTATTTACACCATAGAAATTGGCAAACACTGTAAATCAGGGCTCTTCTCCCCACCCCCACCCACCCCAGAGAGCTTGTTGTTAAATAACTACTAGCGCACTACTGGTCTCAGATGTTTCTTTGTGACACAAGAAGCCTAAATTAACCAAATGTGTCACAGCAGGAGAGAGTTTGGGAGAGGCTGAATTAGGCAGGCAGGGGCCAGTTCCAGGACCAGAAATAAACTGGAGTTAACATTCCTACAGTTGCCTGAAATCAGAAGCAGTTTAAGGTCATGGAGAGAAGAGGTCAAACCAGTTGAAAAAGGTATTTTTCCAGGCATTTTGCAGATAATACAAGAAGGATCTTATTTAACCCTCATAACAGATGAGTGAGCTGTGGTTGAGAGAGGTTAAATTTGTGCCACGTAGCACAGAGGTAAGAACCAGCTAGAATTTGTCTCATCCCAAAGTCCTAATTCCTAACTCTCGCATTGTAGAGTTTCTCTGTAACCTAGACTCAGCCCTCAGAGTCTCTTACTTCCTCTCCTTTGCTACTCCACAGGGCCCTTGTGTCCAGTTAGGCAAGTGGTGCTCCCACAACGTTTGGGGTTGCCATCTACATTGTAACCTATATGAATGGTGCCTCTGGAGTATTATAGTGTACACCTGGTACAGCTGCCTGTGGTCACCTCCCTCTAACTACAATGATAAAGAACATCCTTAGCCAAAACAACACCTGCTCCACTCCAGAGCAAAATGGAGTTTACCGTCCATCATCTTCTAGATTTATAAACTTTCTTTATTTCTGCCATTTATTCAATAAACAGTTGTTAAAGAACACTGTGTACTATGATAGAAAGTGGCAATACAACAGAGAATAGCCCATAGAATACAAGGTTGAAGGAGCACAAGGCGAATTCTAATTTGGAAACTCCAGAGGGGCAAGTGTGAAGATGTGGGTTTGAGGACTACAGTTAGGGGACCCATACTTTCTATAGCACCATGGAGACTCCATCTTTTTTGAATATTTCTCTTTTCTATGAGCAAAAGCTTTAACCTGGCAACTTAATCTTTTTTTTTTTTTTTTTCTCTTTTTTCCTTCACATTATGTCCTTGGCCCTTACCTAGAACCTTCCCTGAAAGATCTTGTTCATGGACATTACTGGCCTAGATAGTATTCTCCCTTCAGAGATCCTGACACTTTCTCTGCCCCTACCCCCAAAGTGAAACTGTCTTAGATATAATAACATTGTGTGGTATTTTAGCTAGCTCAGACAGCGTAGTTTAATTCTACTTATTGAAGTGTACTTAACTTGTATTTGGTAAATCATTTTGTTATATTGATTTAGTAAAATGGCCTATGGTTTTGAAACATTTAAAATTTTGATCATTTGACATTATTTATTGACTTTTCTGATTTACATTTATTTATTTATTTTTAATTGTGCATTTATTAATGATAGATGCATTTTTAACTATAAATGACTATGGTTTTAAGTATTTTACCAGGTGATGAATTATCCAGAATTACATCAGATATTCTAATGAGGGGTTGGAGTTAGGAATGTGTGGATGGGGGAGCCATACATGCATAAAGACTGTTTAAGTCAGAGGTTCTCAAAGTTTGGTCCCTGGACCAGCAACATCAACATCACTTGGGAATTTGTTAAAAATGCACATGTTTTGAGCCCCAGCCCAGACCTAGTGATTCAGTAAGTCTAGGAGTGGGCCCAGTAGTCTGTGTTTTGACAAGCAGTCCAGGTGATTCTGATGCTACCTAAAGGATAAGAAACACTGGTATAAAAAAAAAAAAAAAAAGAAAAGAAAAAAAAGAAACACTGGTATACATAATATCAACAACTGAAACTAGTAACAACAAAACAAATTTTAAATGAAGCGATACAGAATTATGTAATTAATCTAGTCAGATCAACACTAGTTTGGATCCTTGGGTATATATTTTTTCTTACCATGTTCTTAAAAACCGGAAGTGCTTCAGCATTTTCACTTCTTTTGCAAATAACCATTAGACAGATGAGTGAAAAGATTGATTGTATAATTTCATTTCCTCAAGTGGTCATTTATTTGTTAAGATAATACTCGTTCTCTCTGCAGCAGACAAAAGACTTGAAGACATGCACAGCTGAAGGAAATGAAAAGGCAACAAGGCTAAGAGAACAAAGATGAGCATTGCCATGTTATAGAGGGTGGCTGTGGAGGAAGCGACCTATGTGCTTCTGCTTCTATTGGAAGCTTCAGGGAATGAACATGTGGGTTTTGTGTTTTTTTCTTTACACCTCAAGAAACATGGAATAATGATTTTCTTTTGTGGAGGATCTTACATTTAAGCAGACAAAAAATTAGCCTTGAGAATAAAAATATAGAATCAAAGTCCACACATTTAATTATTGCTTCCCCTGGTTAGCCGATCTTTCTCAGTCATGATATTTACCTCTCTGGTATAGGGAGTTAAGGGTTACACCTACTTTTAAATTCTCTTGGTGTATCACGAATAGTAATACACAGAGAATGTTTTCATTTATTCATCAATAGATATTTACTGGAGCTCACCATGTTATCAAACTGACTAAGATGCTGTGAAAGAAACTAGGTAGAGGGCAGCTTGAATCCTCCCCTCAGGGCAGTCAAAGTCTACCAGGAGAGAGCTGCCCATTGTACAAATAAGCATAATAAAAGTTAAAAGTAAATTTGCCATAAAAGGGGTAAAATAAAGGGCTTTGAGAGGTCAGAGGAAGAAAAATGTTCCTTCTAGCTTTGGTTAGATTTGGTCTACAGTCAAATCAAATTCTTATTAATTAGGTTCTTGTTCTGTCTCTTACTGTCACTGGCAAACTAAATTGCTGCAAAAATAATCCTCTCCTATGGGAGATCTTACAGACAGACCCGAATTGCCCCCGCCAAGCTGACTAGAATTGAGTTCTGAAAAGAACGAAAAAGGTCAAAGGGGCAAGCAAAAGATTTTGCAATATTTGGTCTTTAAGGGCTTGAGCTTATATGATGCCAGAGCCTGGGGGTACACAGCTGAGGTCAATTGGTATTAATTTCGAACACCTAGAGGTAATTAGCAGTAATTAGCCAAAGGAGGGAGAGAAGCGGCCAGACAGACTTCAAGACAGCATTTCCAGGAGCTCCTACCACACAGGGAACCTAATGCTAAAGTTTCTAGGTAAGAGAAAATAAATGTTTTCCACTATAATTTACTTAGAGAGTTTAAAAATTGCACTACAAAGGACCCCCTGAGGGAAGCTTATGTATAGATTATTATTTTTTTTTTAACATCTTTATTGGAGTATAATTGCTTTACAATGCTGTGTTCGTGTCTGCTGTATAACAAAGTGAGTCAGCTATACATATACATGTATCCCCATATCCCCTCTCTCTTGTGTCTCCCTCCCAGCCTCCCTATCCCACCCCTCTAGGTGGTCAAGAAGCACCAAGCTGATCTCCCTGTGCTATGCGGCGGCTTTCCACTACCTATCTGTTTTACATTTGGCAGTGTATATATGTCTATGCCACTCTCTCACTTCGTCCCAGCTTACCCTTCCTCCTCCCTGTGTCCTTAAGTCCATTCTCTATGTCTGTGTCTTTATTCCTGTCCTGCCCCTAGGTTCTTCAGAACCTTTTTTTTTTTTTTTTTTGGATTCCATATATATGTGTTAGCATACGGTATTTGTTTTTCTCTTTCTGGCTAACTTCACTCTGTAGGACAGACTCTAGGTCCATCCACCTCCCTATAAATAACTCAATTTCGTTTCTTTTTATGGCTAATACTCCACTGTATATATGTTCCACATCTTCTTTATCCATTCATCTCTCGATGGACATTTAGGTTGCTTCCATGTCCTGGCTATTGTAAATAGTGCTGCAGTGAACATTGTGGTACATGAGTCTTTTTGAATTATCGTTTTCTCAGGGTATATGCCCAGTAGTGGGATTGCTGGGTCATATGGTACTTCTATTTTTAGTTTTTTAAGGAACCTCCATACTGTTCTCCATAGTAGCTGTATCAATTTACATTCCCACCAACAGTGCAAGAGGGTTCCCTTTTCTTCACACCCTCTCCAGCATTTATTGTTTGTAGACTTTTTGATGATGACCATTCTGACTGGTGTGAGGTGATACCTCATTGTAGTTTTGATTTGCATTTCTCTAATGATTAGTGATGTTGAGCATCCTTCCATGTGTTTGTTGGCATTCTGTATATCTTCTTTGGAGAAATGTCTATTTAGGTCTTCTGCCCATTTTTGGATTGGGTTGTTTGTTTTTTGATATTGAGCTGCATGAGCTGCTTATATATTTTGAAGATTAATCCTTTGTCCATTGTTTTGTTTGCCAATATTTGCTCCCATTCTGAGGGTTGTCTTTTCGTCTTGTTTATGGTTTCCTTTGCTGTGCAAAAGCTTTTAAGTTTCATTAGGTCCCATTTGTTTATTTTTGTTTGTATTTCCATTTCTCTAGAAGGTGGGTCAGAAGGATCTTGCTGTGATTTATGTTGTAGACTGTTCTGCCTATGTTTTCCTCTAAGAGTTTTATAGTGTCTGGCCTTACATTTAGGTCTTTAATCCATTTTGAGTTTATTTTTGTATACCGTGTTAAGGAGTGTTCTAATTTCATTCTTTTACATGTAGCTGTCCAGTTTTCCCAGCACCGCTTATTGAAGAGGCTGTCTTTTCTCCATTGTATATTTTTGCCTCCTTTATCAAAAATAAGGTGGCCATATGTGTGTGGGTTTATCTCTGGGCTTTCTATCCTGTTCCATTGATCTGTATTTCTGTTTTTGTGCCAGTACCATACTGTCTTGATTACGGTGCCTTTGTAGTATAGTCTGAAGTCCGGGAGCCTGATCCCTCCAGCTCCGTTTTTCTTTCTCAAGATTGCTTTGGCTATTCGGGGTCTTTGGTGTTTCCATACAAATTGTGAAATTTTTTGTTCTAGTTCTGTGAAAAATGCCATTGGTAGTTTGATAGGGATTGCATTGAATCTGTAGATTGCTTTGGGTAGTATAGTCATTTTCACAATATTGATTCTTCCAACCCAAGCACTTGGTATATCTCTCCATCTGTTTGTATCATCTTTAATTGCTTTCCTCAGTGTCTTATAGTTTTCTGCATACAGGTCTTTTGTCTCCTTAGGTAGATTTATTCCTAGGTATTTTATTCTTTTTGTTGCAATGGTAAATGAGAGTGTTTCCTTAATTTCTCTTTCAGATTTTTCATCATTAGTGTATAGGAATGCAAGAGATATCTGTGCATTAATTTTGTATCCTGCTACTTTACCAAATTCATTGATGAGCTCTAGTAGTTTTCTGGTGGCATCTTTAGGATTCTCTATGTATAGTATCATGTCATCTGCAAACAGTGACAGTTTTACTTCTTTTTCGATTTGGATTCCTTTTTTTCTCTGATTGCTGTGGCTAAAACTTCCAAAACTATGTTGAATAATAGTGGTGAGAGTGAGCAACCTTGTCTTGTTCCTGATCTTAGTGGAAATGGTTTCAGTTTTTCACCAATGAGAACGATTTTGGCTGTGAGTTTGACATATATGGACTTTATTATGTTGAGGTAAGTTCCCTCTATGCCTACTTTCTGGAGGGTTTTTATCATAAATGGGTGTTGAATTTTGTTGAAAGCTTTTTCTGTATCTATTGAGATGATCATATGGTTTTTCTCCTTCAGTTTTTAATATGGTGTATCACATTGATTGATTTGCGTATGTTGAAGAATCCTTGCATTCCTGTGATAAACCCCACTCGATCATAGTGTATGATCCTTTTAACGTGCTGTTGGATTCTGTTTGCTAATATTTTGTTGAGAATTTTTGCATCTATATTCATCAGTGATATTGGCCTGTAGTTTTCTTTTTGTGTGACATCGTTGTCTGATTTTGGTATCAGGGTGATGGTGGCCTTGTAGAATGTGTTTGGGAGTGTTCCTCCCTCTGCTATATTTTGGCAGAGGTTGAGAAGGATAGGTGTTAGCTGTTCTCTAAGTGTTTGATAGAATTCGCCTGTGAAGCCATCTGGTCCTGGGCTTTTGTGTGTTGGAAGATTTTTAATCACAGTTTCAATTTCAGTGCTTGTGATTGGTCTGTTTATATTTTCTATTTCTTCCTGGTTCAGTCTCGAAGGTTGTGCATTTCTAAGAATTTGTCCATTTCTTCCAGGTTGTCCATTTTATGGGCATTTAGTTGCTTGTAGTAATCTCTCATGATCCTTTGTATTTCTGCAGTGTTAGTTGTTACTTCTCCTTTTTCATTTCTAATTCTATTGATTTGAGTCTTCTCCCTTTTTTTCTTGATGAGTCTGGCTAATGGTTTATCAATTTTGGTTATCTTCTCAAAGAACCAGCTTTTAGTTTTATTGATCTTTGCTATTGTTTCCTCCATTTCTTTTTCATTTATTTCTGATCTGATCTTTATGATTTCTTTCCTTCTGCTAACTTGGATTCTTTTTTGTTCTGCTTCCTCTAATTGCTTTAGGTGTAATGTTAGGTTGTTTATTTGAGATGTTTCTTGTTTCTTGAGATAGGATTGTATTGCTGTAAACTTCCCTCTTAGAACTGCTTTTGCTGCATCCCATAGGTTTTGGGTCATCGTGTTTTCATTGTCATTTGTTTCTGGGTATTTTTTGATTTCCTCTTTGATTTCTTCAGTGATCTCTTGGTTATTTAGTAGCGTATTGTTTAGCCTCCATGTGTTTGTATTTTTTACAGTTTTTTTTCCTGTAATTGATATCTAGTCTTATAGCGTTGTGGTCAGAAAAGATACTTGATACGATTTCAGTTTTCTAAAATTTACTAAGGCTTGATTTGTGGCCCAAGACATGATCTATCCTGAAGAATGTTCTGTGCTCACTTGAAAAGAAAGTATATTGTTGTTTTTGGATGGAATGTCCTATAAATATCAATTAAGTCCATATTGTCTAATGTGTGATTTAAAGCTTGTGTTTCCTTATTTTTTTTCATTTTGGATGATCTGTCCATTGGTGAAAGTGGGGTGTTAAAGTCCCCTAATATGATTTTGTTACTGTCGATTTCCCCTTTTATGGCTGTTCGCATTTGCCCTATGTATTGTGGTGATCAGGTGTTGGGTGCATAAATATTTACAAATGTATATCTTCTTCTTGGATTGATCCCTTGATCATTATGTAATGTCCTTCCTTGTCTCTTGTAATAGTCTTTATTTTAAAATCTATCTTGTCTGATATGAGTATTGCTGTTCCAGCTTTCTTTTGATTCCCATTTGCATGGAATATCTTTTTCCATCCCCTGACTTTCAGTCTGTATGTGTCCCGAGGTCTGAAGTGGGTCTCTTGTAGACAGCATATATACAGGTCTTGTTTTTGTATCCATTCAGCCAGTCTGTGTCTTTTGTTTAGAGCATTTAATCCATTTACATCCAAGGTAATTATCGATATGTATGTTCCTATTACCATTTTCTTAATTGCTTTGGGTTTGTTGTTGTAGGTCTTTTCCTTCTCTTGTGTTTCCTGCCTAGAGAAGTTCCTTTAGCATTTGTTGTAAAGCTGGTTTGGTGGTGCTGAATTCTCTTAGCTTTTGCTTGTCTGTAAGGGTTTTAATTTCACCGTCGAATCTGAATGAGATCCTTGCTGGGTAGAGTAATCTTGGTTGTAGGTTTTTCCCTTTCATCACTTTAAATATGGCCTGCCACTCCCTTCTGGATTGCAGAGTTTCTGCTGAAAGATCAGCTGTTAACCTTATGGGGATTCTCTTGTATGCTATTTGTTGTTTTTCCCTTGCTGCTTTAATATTTTTTCTTTGTGTTTAATTTTTGATAGTTTGATTAGTATGTGTCTTGGCGTGTTTCTCCTTGGATTTATCCTGTATGGGACTCTCTGTGCTTCCTGGACTTGATTGACTATTCCCTTTCCCATATTAGGGAAGTTTTCAACTATAATCTCTTGAAATATTTTCTCAGTCCCTTTTTTTTTCTTTCTCTTCTTGGACCCCTCTAATTCAAATGCTGGTGCATTTAATGTTGTCCCAGAGGTGTCTGAGACTGTCCTCAATTCTTTTCATTCTCTTTTCTTTATTCTGCTCTGCAGTAGTTATTTCCACTATTTTAACTTCCAGGTCGCTTATCCGTTCTGCCTCAGTTATTCTGCTAATGATCCCTTCTAGAGAAATTTTAATATCATTTGTTGTGTTGTTCATCATTGTTTGTTTGCTCTTTAGTTCTTTTAGGTCCTTGTTAAACATTTCTTGTATTTTCTCCATTCTATTTCCAAGATTTTGTATCATCTTTACTATCATCACTCTGAATTCTTTTTCAGGTAGACTGCCTATTTCCTCTTCATTTTTCTGGTCTGGTGCGTTTTTACCTTGCTCCTTCATCTGCTGCATATATCTGTGTCTTCCCATTTTGCTTAACTTACTGTGTTTGGGGTCTCCTTTTTGCAGGCTGCAGGTTCGTAGTTCCTTTTGTTTTTGGTGTCTGCCCCTAGTGGGTAAGGTTGGTTCAGTGGGTTATTGTACGTTTCCTGGTGGAGGAGACTGGTGCCTGTGTTCTGGTGGATGAGGCTGGATCTTGTGTTTCTGTTGTGCAGGACCTGTCCAATGGTGTGTTTTGGGGTGTCTGTGTATGTATATATTATTAAAACTTACAGTCCCCTGTGATCCAGAGGTGGAGTTTATTTGCCCATCCCTTGAGTCTGAGTTGTTCTTATGATTTACTTTAACCAGTAGGAGGCAGGGAAAGTGAAATTAGTCTATTCCTTTTGCTCGGTCTTAAGAGACCTTGCAACTTCCACCTTTACTTTCTAGGAATGCTAAGCTGAGATCATTTTGTGAGGAAGCTGGTGTAGCCTACTGGAGGATGAGCAGCATTGTGGAGAAGATACAGGCATCACAGCAGACGGCACAACTCCAGACTTACGAGGTTTTCTTTGCATTTTTCCTCTGTTGGTGTACCTCGATTATTGGATACTCAAAGTAGATTCTTTCACACCTTCCTCTCTTCCGTGACAAATTTATTTTCAATAATAATAATTTTCTTGGCATATTCTTTAATTTTAAAACAATTGGCAAAATAATGAATGTCAGTTGCAAAGATATTCATTCACATGGAGAAAAATATTTTGTGTATAAATTAAAAATTGTATTTCCCAAACAAAAATATTATTTCTGACAATTCTCACTTTGCCTCACCTTTAAAATACTTTTACATAAATAAAATCTCCAAGTGATAATAGGATAATGATTGTAAACACAAAGAAACAGAACTTGAGTTCCTTCTATTCTGTTGTTCTATCATTGTGAAGTTCAAATCTTAAACAGAAGAATATGTAGTGCCATAGGGTTGGAGATACAAACTGCACACAAAGAAAGCCTGAAAAATTCCCAATCATTATGAAATTATTTTTAAAACAAATGTGTAGTTAGTTGATCCTGTGTGGGCTGGGGATGCCAGCTGTAGTAAGTTTTCCAAATTAACTTCCAGGTAGAATACAATGTTTTTTTAAAGGATAAGTAATAAAATATACTAATTTGAAACTTACATACATATTATTAAAACTTAAGAACTTCAGCATTGTCTAGAAATTAGACTAATGCTATAGAGTGCCCCTCCAAAATTCATATGTTAAAACCTAATCCCCAATGTGATGGTATTTGGAGGTGGGGCCTTTGAGAAGTGATTAGGTCATGTAGGTGAAGCTCTCATGAATGGGATTAGTGCCCTTATAAAAGAGACCACAGAGAGCTCCCTTACCCCTTCTGCCATGTGAGGATAGAGCATCTGTGAGCTAGGAAGTGGGTCCTCATCAGAACCTGATCATGGTGGTGCCCTCCAGACTTCTGGCCTCCCAAACCGTGAGAAACGAATTTCTGTTGTTTATAAGTTACCCAGTCTATGGCAGTTTGTTATAGTCTATAAGTTACCCAGTCTATCAAAGTTTGTTATAGCAACCCGAAAAGACTAAGACTACTCCCCCCAGTTGTTTTTCAGGGAGGAGTAGTTTATCCTGACACTATTTAGAAATACTGGCACATGGTGATAACCAAAAGCAGACTGACATTTAGCCATTTTTTATTATTGTTTTGAAATTCTACAATGTACCTTGTTGCCTGTACCTTGGGTGAACTGCTTCCAGTCATTCTACATCTTATGTCACCGCAACCCCATGAATGAGCCAGATGAGACCAGCAGAACTGCCCAATCAACACGAAGAACTGTCAGAAATAATAAATGGTTATTCTGTGCTGCCAAGTTTTGAAGTGATAGCCATATATAACTGGTGCAGGGAACAATCACTTAGAGCAATTGGCCTAGATTTTTCTTCCTGATGCAAGAAACAAATGTAGGAGCTTTAAATGTGTACTGGCCTCCATGTTTGAAGTTGAAGGTAAAGATTTGGAGAATATGTGTATATATTCTGGCTTATTTAAAAAGATGAAATCATTTTAAACAAGATAGGAGAGGTGGTTTAAGAAGGAAACAAGGAGAGAAAAGTGTATGTGTGGGGATTGGATATTTAGAATTTTCATGAAGATATTGGAAAATGGGTAAGTGTTTCAAAGAAATCAGTGTATAAACTGCTGAGGATAAATCCTGGTAGCATCCTGAGCATGAAACCAGACTTTCTGGAGGGAGATTTTAATATCCATGAAACAATAAGGCACATCCCTAGGTAGTAGCAAAGATACAAAGCTTTGTCCCCTAGACCAGGAGGAATAACACATTGTGGGGATTAATAGTTTCCTGGTATGAAGCTTTGACATACTTAGTTTGTAGGTAATTTATGGAGAACTATCTAAGATATCATGAGAAAAAATTGGCAAAAATTAATAAATAAAATCCACTAATAACTTTTAATTCATGTTGGGGTCAATTATATAACCAAAGATAAATGCTATTTCCATATACTGTACCTGAAAAGTCTACAAATAGGAAACTGAAGTCACAGAAACTAGAAAGTTATTTTAAACATTTCTTTGTTAATCATGACTTTTTTGACTTTGATTGATTTTTCATGATATCCCAAACCTTTCTTTCTCAAAGAATGGATTGTTTTTTGGGGGGGAGGGTTATAATTTGGCAAAGATCAAGTGCATATTTTGAAAATTGGAAAGACTGTGGATACCAGAAGAGGTGATCATCTGTTCAGGTGAAATTAAACTGAAGCTTGTAAGGCTGAGAAATAAATTCCTGGAAATAATGAAGAGCTGTAAGTTTCAGCTGTTGTGGAATACAATAGATGTCTAAGGTAGAAGAACAATGATGGAGGATGCACTGGTGACAAAGGATGATCAGGGCTGAAAATTATGATCCCAGTTGGCCAATGACAAACAAGAGAAATTTGAAAATTTAATTTTGAGTGATGAATATAAACTCATGTATCACTGAGACTTAATGGGTAGAAATTTTGGAATATAATGTGGCAATGGGGAGTATATGTCTTATTCAAACAACATGGAATATAAGAGCATAGTTTGGATGTGATGTGATTTATAATAAGAAATATACATTTGGGCTTTGTCCCCATTTCTGGCACAGAGATCCTAAGTCCCTTGGAATTCCCTAAGTGAAGAGAGCATAAATGTGTCTTTTGATATTTTAGTGGTGACTTTTGGATTGTATATAAGGTTGGGGCTGGTTGCCAGTGGAGCAGGCTATGTGATTAGAGGGTTTCAGCCTGGCTATCCCACCCCACCACCCTTCCTCTAGTTCCCCAACCTCCAGGGAGGGGAGAGGGGCTTGTTCAATCTCCACTGGCCAATGATTTAATCAATCCTCCCTTTGTAATAAAGCCTCCATAAAAAAACTCAAAAGGACTGGGTTTGGAGAGCTTCTGGGTTGGTGAGTGGTATACTCAGCACGTGGAAGCTCTGCAGACTTGCATCTCTTGCCCTGTGCATCTCTTCCATCTGGTTGTTCCTGAGTTACATCATTTTATAATAAACTGGTAAGCTAGTAGATAAAATGTTTCTCTGAGTTCTGGAGCCATTCTAGTGAACTAATCAAACCCAAGGAAAAGGTGGTGGGAACCTCTGATTCATAGCCATTTGGTCAGAAGCACAGGTGACACCGTGGTCTTGTAACTGACATCTGAAGTGTGGAGGGGGGCAATCTTGTAGAACTTAACCCTTAACCTGTAACCCAAGAAGGGGGTCGTTGGACCCTTCAGTCTATAGCTGGTTGATCAGAAGCACAGGTGACAAGCTGAGTTTGCAATTGACATCTTAAGTGGAGGGCAGTCTTGTGGGCCCTTAATCTGTGGAATTTGATGCTGTCTCCCAGTAGCTAGTGTCAGAATTGAGTTGAATTGTAGGATGCCCTGCTGTTATCAGAGAACTGCTTGGTGGTATGAGGAATAAGCTCCCCTCCCCCCCACCAAATTAAAATTGTTGGATGGTCAGAACCTTTTTTGTAGGATAATCCATTTTTAATAGGGTAGAGGTGTAATGAATGGTGGAGACGTTTTGGGAATGATATAAAGAGAGAAAAATAGACCTGATATTTTTGTGGAATGGACTAAAGCATGCTTAGTCAGAGAATGGGAATGAGGTTTTCATGATAAAAATCACAAAACTAGTAAAGATACAAGACACAAAGGTGTGGCAGGTTTTTATTTACTGTCCAGACTTTATTAGAAGTGTCCTATTAAAAACAGAGAAGTTGGTACATGATTAATATTCCTGACTGACAATGAATTTCATAATAAGAAAACAAGAGAAACTGCTGGTATGCACTTATTTTAACTAATAAGAAAAAACAGCTTGATACAAGAACAGTGTCAGGAAATTTGGGGTGGAAGTCATCATGATATGATAGAAGTTCTTCATAGGTAAAGAAGGAAAAGGTGACTTGGTCAGACCTGATCCCAGCATCCTTGAAGGTATAGAAGGTAAAGTTTAGAGAAAATCAAGTTATAATTCCATAGCTAAGGATTCAAAATGAACCATAGCTAAAATGATGTAGAAATATGTAACAACGACAGCAGTGATAACTGAGTTTCTACTACAAACTAATTACTCTCCCAGGCTTCCATGTTTTTCTAGAAAAACAGTTTGCTTTCTCATTTATCATGGACCCTAAAGAGGAGAAAAGGTGTGTGTGTGGGAGAACCAGTGTGACTGCTTATAGATAAGCTCAGATACTTTTAAAAGTCACGTGTAAAGAGTAAAGGAACGTATCCCCAATAAGGGCTAAGTGTAAAATTGTGGCAGAAAACTGTAGGAAAATGTTACATATATACTGAGATCAAAATATTCTGAGGCTTGAGAAAGATGCCAACCTAGAACAATTCTGGAAAGCAGGAATTAGTCAGGGGCTGCCTGTGGGGCATCCAGGATGTCAGTGACAGAAATGCTGTTCCCTACTCTTGTTTGCTTCCCTCTCTGTCAGGAAGAAGCTGCAAACTGGAAAGAAAAACAAATATAGCTTAAGCAGTATTTAAATGTGTGATGGGGAGATAAGTGACAAAGAGAATCTTGCTGTTTTAAATGTTTGTGTCTGAAACTAGGATAGGACCACGTCCAAGTGAAGCAGTCATGGTCAGGCAATCATGCTTCTACCTATTGTGTGTCTGTGGCTCTGTCTGCTGCTAACTGGCATTCTTAAATAAAATAAATGTTAATAAATTTATTTGATATTATATGACATGTAACCTTATGAGCAGCATTCCAAAAAGTATTTTCAGAGCAAAATAAACCCTAACAATGGCAATTTCAACAAGTAATTTTGGGTAATGCTGGTGACTTTGCTAAGATATCAAGTTATGTTATTTGAGTATTATCCAATAGCATTTGCTGGTATTTTCCAGTGTTTGAATATTTGCTATAGCCTGTGGCTCCTTGTAATTACTATTAAACATATATTTCTTATTTAGTAAACAATGTTTTAGATATCCATAATAATAAGTAAAGAGTATGAATAATATTGAAAGTGTTTCAAGAGTAACTTAAGATTTCAGAAATTCCTGAGAATTGCTGAGAATCTGATTTATTGTTGCCAGATCCCAAAGATTGATATCTGTCAGCAGTTTAGAAATGTTAAGTGAATCACCGTGTGCTCATAACAATTATGACAAAACTGATTTTATTTTTGCTGGTGGGAGTGGAATGTTTGTTAACCAGGCTGCCTTTGATTTATTGCAACTGGATTTTTTTTTTTTAATTAATTAATTAATTTATTTATTTTTGGCTGTGTTGGGTCTTTGTTTCTGTGCGAGGGCTTTCTCTAGTTGTGGCAAGCGGGGGCCACTCTTCATCGCGATGCGCGGGCCTCTCACTATCGCGGCCTGTCTTGTTGCAGAGCACAGGCTCCAGACGCGCAGGCTCAGTAGCTGTGGCTCACGGGCCTAGTTGCTCCGCAGCATGTGGGATCCTCCCAGACCAGGGCTCGAACCCGTGTCCCCTGCATTAGCAGGCAGATTCTCAACCACTGCGCCACCAGGGAAACCCCTTGCAACTGGATTTTAGTAAAGCATTTCACAGTCTCTTGTTATATCTTATAACAAGTGGAGAAGATGGAGATATTTGAGCTGAATAATAGCACCATTAAGTAAATTTGTAGCTTGTTAAAACAACAATATCTGAAGTAAGTATGTTGATTAACAGATCAATATCATCTTGAAGTTACCATACTAGAGTTCAGCCTCATGGCTATGACCTTGGCCATGCCCTCATGAATGACTTAAAAGAAGCTAAAAAAAAAATTACTTTTCATATATGCATAGTATTATTAAACACAAATAGAATGTGTAAATAATATATTAGCTGATAAAGACTCAAAAATTTCCAGTAAGTTGGAAGAAGATGCTAAGAACAACCAGATGAAATTTAAGGCTAGCAATTAGATTTAAAAAACCCAGCTTTACAAGTATATAAGGCAGGAGCCTTAAAATTACTGACAATTTATGTGGGAAAATAATCCTAGGTTTTAATTGACTGGACATTCAATATGAACTTACAGTAAGACAGGGTTTCCAAGAAATCTAATGTGATCTTTAGTTTCATTAACATAAATAACATATCCAGAAAATGCAAGGTATTAGTATCCTTGGATTCTATGTGGGTCAATATCTAGAGTACTGTATTCAGTTTTGGAGTGTCATTGATAAATGGGCATAAGTCCAGAAGATGATGCCCAGAATAGAAAAAAAGTATCTAGATATCACACCATGGGAGAACTGGAGGAGTTTCACTGGATAAGGGAATATTGATGGGGAAGAACCATTGTTTTGATATAGCTGAAGGACCCTGTCTTGCCTATGCATATGAACTAGAGATTACACTTATTCAGTATAGCCCTAGGTACTGGGACTGATTAGTTTAGGTTATATGGAGATAGATTATAATTAAATTACAAAAACACAATGGGAAAGGTTCTAAACTCCCCATCACTGAAGACATACAAACAGAGGTTAGTTTTGCTGCTTCACAATTTACCTGTTTTATTTTTCTGCATTTTCTGGGAGATTGTATTGGGTGACATCTAAGTTTCTTTCATTGGGAAGACTCTAAGATATTATGTAATAACCAATAAGCAGACCTGAAAATGGAGAAAACGAGCATATCTGCCATATTATTGACTCTGATTTGTTACAGTCAGATTAGACTGACCAACTATTCTAGTTTGCCTTGTCCTGTCCCAGTTTTAACACTGAAAGTCCTATTTCCCAGGAAACCTCTTAGTCCTGGGCAAACAAGAGTTGGTCACCCTAGTTAGACTCAGTCAGTAATACAAGGTGTACATCTTATCTCTTGAGTTGATTATAGAGTTGATCCATGGACTGGGATTTGCTTTAAAGTGTTGGTTGATCTGATTTCCACCCCCGCCCCCAGCCTCCCCTACTATCCACATCCCACACCAGAGTGGTATATTTGTAACTATTGATGAAATTACATTGACATATCATTATCCAAAGTCCATAGTTTATATTAGGGTTCACTCTTGGTGGTGTATTTTCTGTAGGTGTAGACAAATGTATAAAGGCATTTATCCACTACTGTAGTATCCTAAAGAAGAGTTTTATGGCCCTAAAAATCTCCTAAGAATATACCTATTCATCTTTTCCTCCCCCTAAACCCCTGGCAACCACTGACTTTTTTTTTTTTTTTTAACTGCTTCTATAGTTTTGCCTTTTCCAGAATGTCATATAGTTGGAATTATACAATATGTAGCCTTTTTAGATTGGCTTCTTTCACTTAATAATATGCATTTAAGCATTCTCTATCACACAGTTTTCTAACTATTTAGATAAAAAAAATATACTAGGAGTCTCAACAAATGAGAGGGGCCTACATATCTTGACCCACAAAAGAGTCTACTCTCGGGAGGCTTAATTTACTTCTCTAAATCTTGATTTCCTCTTTAGCAAAATGGAGAATAATAACACTTACCTTGGAATGCTGTTTTGAAGATTAGAGGTATTGGATAACAAATAACACTATAATAGTGGAATTGCTATTGTGAGATTATTGTGAAGGACCCAATGATATAGGAAGTAATTGATAAGAAAGAAAAAAGAATGAGGGAGTAATACAAAGAAATAAAATAGTACTATCAGCAAAAGGCTTATAAGTTTTCTTCCTTAGAGAGAAGAGAGTGGGTTCCTATGGCACTTTTGCTTCTTTTGCTTCTGTTTGGGAATGATTTAGGAGGAGAGACTCCATTTGCAATAGCTACTCCCAAGATCTGTCCATGGAAGGCAGGATGTTACGAAATAATAGATTGATATGCTCTTTTCTTTTTTTTTTTTTGGCTGTGTTGGATCTTTGTTGCTGCATGCAGGCTTTCTCTAGTTGCAGCAAGCAGGGGCTACTCTTCATTGTGGTACACGGGCTTCTCATTGTGGCGGCTTCTCTTGTTGCGGAGCACAGGCTCTAGGTGCATGGGCTTCAGTAGTTGCAGCATGTGGGCTCAGTAGTTGTGGCACACGGACTTAGTTTCTCCACGGCATGTGGGATATTCCCGGACCAGGGATCGAACCCGTGTCCCCTGCATTGGCAGACGGATTCTTAACCACTGTGCCACAAGGGAAATCCCTGATATGCTCTTAAATGTAGAGTAGTCAGTAATGAGAGGTTAGATTTAGAGGGAAATTTGTCTCAAGTTTCACTGTACATGAAGGTCTAGGATGGGCTGGGTGGTAGAATATGAAAGTGAGTGTGCCAAGACCTCATGTGTTCACAGACGGTGTCAATATTTTTCAGTAGGATGGGTGTTTGGCATGCTCAGGTCTCCCATGGGTACTCAGTGTCTATTGCCATCTTCACACCTGATACTTGTTTTATGAATTTTACAATCTGTTTTCTTACTTGAATGATGTGCCAGATATTTTCTGTTTGCCTCCACCCCTCGCCCCCCAGATCTACTTTCTATACTTCTCTACTCTGCTCTCTATGCTGGAAGGCTGATTTGTATGGACCACATCAATAGGTCCCATTCAGGTACAGGTATCTTTTCCTAACTCTGTGTCAAGTTCTACATTTAAGATACTTCCTGGAGTTCTGAGAGAGGGAGACAGTGAAATCTGTTACACAGAAAGTATCCATAAAATTTAATGAATTGTGGGAAGTCATAACAGATTGTGTGGATTGTACTACTACAGGTTCAGTTCCTCTATGTAGTAGGTGCTTAAATAATATGTACAATTAACATCACTTGTTCCTTGTAGAGAACAAACATATGGACACCAAGGGGGGAAAGTGGTGAGGGGGTGTGGTGGTATGATGAATTGGGAGATTGGGATTGACATATATACACTAATATGTATAAAATAGATAACTAATAAGAACCTGCTGTATAAAAAAATAAATTAAATAAAACTCAAAAATTCAAAACAAACAAACAAAACAATCACATGTTCCATTCTGAAAATAGGGCTAAAGCATTTTAGTTTTCCTCAAAGAGTAAATGTTGAAAAACTAAAATTTTTTTCAGGTTTCTGAAAGGGTTAACTGGGCTAGGACATTTACAATTTTTATTCCTTCATTCTTTTACTTTCCTCTTTCTTTCTTTTTCTCTCCCCCCACCCTCCCCCCCTTTTTTTTAGCACTGCTTGAATAATGTAAGATGAGTACTGGTATAAAAGCATGGGTATCTGAAAGGCATAGATTTATCAGAAGGGACTGCCACCTAAGCAAAATTTGACACTAGCACTTGGACTCTTCCTTCCATTTTAATGATCTTCAGGATATAGTCTTTAGATAACAACAGATAAACAGAAAGATAAACAGAAACCTTTAGCTAGCTAATAATCAAAATCCTGTGTAGGTAGATTACACTTTATTATTAAGCTCACATTTACAACTTAGGTTATACATGGGATATTTTGCCAAGTTGGAAGTTTTTTTTTCTAATTTTTTCTCCATTATTCATGTTACTAATTTATTGTTATAATTAAGAAATAAAAGGTTATTTAAGCATTTGCGAGAAAAGTCCCCAATAAAGTCTTAGTGTCTGTATTGTTTGAGATCTAGAGAACAAACTGATTCACTCCTAGATATCATTAAAATATTTAAATCAATTTCAATTACCATTGATAGGAATTTTTAATTAAAATGTTTCACAGAGTGCAGGCTAAGTCATAATATAGTCTAGTGAAATCCCTTATTTCAATTACTGCAATTTATATTTTCCTACAATTTTTATCTCTTCTCTGTATGTCACTAGAGTGGTAGGTTTTCATTATGTTCATTTCGAAATTTTGATGAATAATTTCATTAATGATCCCCATATAAAAGGCTGTGTGTCTGTCCATCCATCCTCTATTCATCCATTCATTTATGTGCCAGGAAATGTGTTAATGTGTGGAAAAGCAAGAAAAGAAACTAAATTATTACTGTCAGTGAACTTGCAGAACTAATGAAAGAGACAGGCAAAAAAACTGACAATTAGTGTGATGTGGTTAGGCTGCTAATTTAGACTAGGGTGGTCAGTGAAGGATTTTTTGAAGGAGATGAAGGCATAGAGGTAGGAAACAGGGGTTTGGGTGGATGGTAAGTTGCCGGTGAGCGAAATTATAACTGGGAATTATCTGAGTGAATGGAGAGAGTGAGGAGGCTAGAGGCTGAAGCTCATTCGAGGGCATAAAGGTCTGAGAGATCATGCCATATTTGGGGAGGTGTAATGTACATTGTTTAATACATCTGGAGTATAGGGGATTGGTGACAACCACGATGTGCCCAAAGTTACAGGCAGGTGTCAGATCATGAAAGCTCTCTTGTGAGCTTGGAGAGTTTGCATTTTTATTTTCCAAAATTCATTGGCAAGGCAGTGATGGGTGTTGAGTAGAGCAGAGTGATCAAATATGTGTTTTAGAAGGATTACTCTCAGAGTTGTGGAGAATAGATAGGAGGGGCCATTAGACTATGAGTGAATGAGAGCAGGGACCAGGTCTGTTTGCTCACCAATGTACCTCTAGGAACTTGCCCAGTGTCTGATGCATGGTAATTCTTTCATCAGTATTTGTTGAATATAGGAATAAACACAGAGACCATGTAGGAAACTTTTGAGGTAATCCAGGTAAGAAATGATGAAGATAATTGAGAAGGATAAAAAGTGGGTAGTTTGGATCAGTGTTTTTCAGATTTTTCTAATTAAGACCTACATTAGGAAATATACATACATGACTCAGTACATACAGGCATATGTGCACACATACCCACACTTAAAACTAATGTTTTACTAAACAGTATTTTCTCCTAGTACCTGTGGCACACTGTATTTTCTATCCTATGTCATGCCATGCTATACTATTTGTATTAGTTTGCTAGAGCTGCTGTAATAAAAACCACAGACTTGGTGGCTTAAACAAAAGAAATGCATTTTCTCACAATTCTTGAGGCTAGAAGTCTGAGGTCAAGGTGTCAGCAGGTTTGGTTTCTTTTGAGGGCCATGAGGAAAGCATCTGTTCCAGGCCTCACTCCTTGACTTGTAGAAGGCAGTCTTCTTCCTGTATCTTTGTATGGTCTTAGCCCCTTGCATGTCTGTGTCCTAGTCTTTTCTTATAAGAACATCAGTTATATTGGATTAGGGTCCACGGATGTGACTTCTTCTTACCCTAATTACCTCTTTAGGCCTTTTCTCTAAATATAGTCACGTTCTGAGGTACTGAATGTTAGGACTTCAACATATGAATCTGGGGGGACACAATAACACTATTCTATTAAAAAAATCAACTGAAGTCCATTGTGCACATTAGGGTTCACTCTTTGTGCTGTCCATTCTGTGGGTTTTTAAAAATCTATGTAATTACATGTATACATCTATATAGCATCATGTAGAATAGCGTCACTGTTCTAAAAATTTCCTGTGCTTCACCTCTTCGTTCTTCCCCTTCCCAAATCCCTGGCAGCCGCTAACGTTTTTACCATCTCCATAGTTTTGCCTTTTCCAGATTTCATATAGTTAGAATCATACAGTATATAGCCTTTTCAGATTGGCTTCTTTCACTTAGTAATATTTTCTTTTTAAAATGTTGCTTCTAAACTGTTAAGTTGATTTCATGACCGACTAAAGGATTGCTAACTTCTATTTGTAAAACATCGGTGTAAGGAGATACTAAGGAGGTAGAACTGTCAGGACTTGGTGACTGTTAAGGTAAGGAGAGGAGAGGAGTAGGGGTCTGGGACTTAGGAGACAGTCTGTGATGAATATTTGGCTGACATGCAGGTGTTAATTGAAGTCCTGGATGTGGTTGGGTCCACCCATAAAGTGAAGAGAGGGTGAAAATTGAAGAGTTGAGGAATAAATCCTAGAGAATGTGAATTCCATAGGTGTCAAACTTCGTCTTGGGTTTAAATTTGAGATAAACATCTTTAGCTGTGTTGGTTTACCATTTTGTTCCTGTGAGTTGTTCATATCTTGTATAAACATTTTTTATTGATTTATTGATCTTTTCAACAGTTTGAGATAGAGTTTTCTATATTAAAGGAAATATTTGAAAACATATAGTAATGGACTATTTTGCCCTTGTTATTTGTCTTTTAGCTTTGTCTATGATGTTAATAGCTATGCAGAAATTTTAGATTTTTATGTAGTCAATTTTACCAATGTGTAACTTTATATCTCCTGAATTTTATGGCATGCTTAGCAAGGCCTTCTCCACTCTAATGTTTCATAAAGAACATTGCTGTATGTTTTCTTAAAGTACATTTATTCATTTGTTTAAGCTTTAAATTTGAAAATTTTATTATTCTGAAATAATGTTGATGTATGGGGCAACATAGGGATCTAATTTTGGTTTTACCCATATGACCTGGCAAATGACCTAGCACTCTTTATTAAAGAATTCTCTTTTCTTCTCTAATTTTAAATGATATATTTATCACATACCAATATATAATATGTATTTGAGTTATTTCTGAAGTCTTCATTCTGTTTCATTAGTCTGCCTGTCTACTCCTGACCAGAACAACATAATTTTAATTCATTTTATGATATACCTTTGAGATACTGACTAGGGCTAGTCTTTCACCCACATACATTTCCATGGATAGCTTCACTTATTTAGTCTTCCAAGTGATCTTTAAAATAAATTGTCAGATCATGTCTCCACCTTAGAAATCCCCACCCCCAAACAAACAAATACTTTGGAAACTTGACTGGGACTGTAATGAAATGACAAAGTAGGAAGGTTGCCTTCTTCCCACTAGTGATTCATTATATATAATTTTATTGGGTATCCATCTGGTTTAGGACAATGGACTTATAGCATCTGCAAAAATTTCTTCCCCAATCCATAAGAAAATACAAGAAAAGTAAGTTCTATGCAAAACAGTGCCCTTAGCATACCTGGCAGACAGAACATGCCAAAACTGCAAAAATAACTGTCTGTAAAGGCCAAAAAAATGACCAAATTCCAGTAAGTGATCTTTCACATCACCATCTCATATCCAAAGAAAAACTGTGAGGAAGACAAGAGGGAGGCAAGCAAGGAGCCGTAATGGTGATTTGGAAGATTGCCTCAAAATATTATATCTACCCTGAATCTGGAAAAAATCAAAATCAAAACCTGGAAAGGTGTCTGTCGAAATCAGAGCAAGAGCTACAGGTCAGAGGCTTAAGAGTTCCTGTGATTTAAAGGTACAGGCCCAGTTTACAAGGAGAGATGCAATTACATGGACAGACCTGATTTAAATAGGCACTCTTCAAAATGCACAACTTCTGGGGGAAAAAAAAGGCAAAGGACTAGAAAGTGCTCCTTTGCAGTCTGGTAGTTAAGTAGAAATAGAAAAGAAGGGTGGGGGAGATTTTTAAGAAAGTCAGGAAAAAAAGAGAACCATGAAATTAGAGGACTCACACCCTTTCCCCAACATCAAAACAAATAAAAACTCCTTGCTAAAGTTTCTTGACTGTGCTGTACTGACAGAAGAGTGTGGTATTAAGAATTGGGAATACTGGAAAATACTCCAATATAATAAAAATGAACAAAAGAAAGATAAAGTCCATATAGAGATATTGCAGAAAATTAGTAAATGAAATTTCACACATAACTGAGAAAATTAACCACCCCTCACCTTGAAAAATGAAAACAAAGCAGAAGAAAGCTGTAAGCCAGTAACTCTAAACAAAATTAAATACGCTCAAACAAGCATCTGAGGATTTGAGAAACCATCTTTAATCAGAAATTTGAAAATTAAAACAGAAACGGACAAAAGAAAATTGAGAAGAGAGTTTGAACTCAGAAATAGAAAAAAAAAAAGTATCTCATAAATGAAGAAATAAGTTACAATAATAAGGTCAATAAATATTATAAATTCCAAGAATAAACTTGAAGAAAAGTTTATTAAGGCACATTGGAAAAAGAAAACAACAAAACTAGGCAAACAAAGAAATGAAAATCAAAAGAAATGAGAAAATCAAAAAAGAAGAAAAAAATGGTCAGAGAGAAAGTAGTGAAAAGGGAAACAAGGAAAAAGGTAATAACATTAATATTTTCAGAATCTGTAAGGAAGAAAACAATTTGAAAAAGGAACAGAGGTAGTATTTAAAACCATAATCCAAGAAAAATTTTCAGAGATAAGAAAAGACCTAATTTATGCATTGAATGGGTTCATCACATACCTGGGAAAATTAATCAAGAATAATAAACGCTAAGACATATCCTAGTAAAACAACTAAATTTCAAAGATAAAGGTAAAATTCGCCAGTCTTTAAAAAAAACTCAAATAATTCGTAAAGGCAAAGTAAACTGGCATCAGGCTTTTCAAACCAAGACACAAAAAAAGACAAAAATGGAGCAGCACTTAAAAAAAAATTTAATTGAGGAACATGTGAACTCAGAATTTTACATCCAGACAGCTGACCTTCACACAGCAAGGCTATTAAAGGTTTCAGCACATGAGAACATCAGGATCTCTGCACTCATTGGCATTCTTGAGGAATCTACTTGAAGATGAGCATCTCCTAACTAGGTAATGACTGGGAAACCTTCAGCAAAAGGACTGTTGTGCATATTTAAAATATATGTGTTTGAGACTACAACTAAGGAAAAGATGAGAATTAAAGACTGATGTGCAGGTATTATAAATTGTGGCAATATATAATACCAATGATGAAACTCAATAAAACTAAAAATAGAAGTAAATGGGGAAGAGGTACAACGAGAAAGCTTATTGCTGTATAGATAATCGGTAAGTGTTAAAACATACTGAACAACAACTGATAAATCAGAGTAAAAGGTTAAATAAGAAAACAGTGAACTAAGGGCATTAAATAATTTATATATAGAAAGGTAACCATTAGAATAAAAATACAACCTTTCTAAAGATACATCTTGAAGAGAAAGAAATATACCAACTCTAATAAAGTATACACAACTATGAAATAGTAATATGTTGAAACGCAGTGTAGCAATTATATCAATAAATGTGAATGGGCTTAACTCATCTATTAAGAGGAAAAGATTTTCATTTTGGCCTCCCCAGTAAGACCCAGATATATGCTGTACAGAAGAGAAAACCTAAAATAAAGTAATTCAGGAAGACTAAAATTAAAGGGATGTTCATACAGGATGTTGCTGGAATTTCAGAAGGGAATGCAGTTGTAACAAATCTGTGTTTCAAATGTATGACATAACCTCACTGTAGTGAAGGGGGTGGGGGAAAGAAGAACTGACCTAAGTAACGTTGGAGAATGGTGTTTTTGTTTTCTTTTTAAACATCTTTATTGGAGTATAATTGCTTTACAATGGTGTGTTAGTTTCTGCTTTATAACAAAGTGAATCAGCTAAACATATACATATATCCCCATATCTCCTCTCTCTTGCGTCTCCCTCCCACCCTCCCTATCCCACCCCTCTAGGTGGTCACAAAGCACCAAGCTGATCTCCCTGTGCTATGTGGCTGCTTCCCACTAGCTATCTATATAAGTCCATGCCACTCTCTCACTTCGTCCCAGCTTACCCTTCCCCCTCCCCATGTCCTCAAGTCCATTCTCTACGTCTGCGTCTTTATTCCTGTCCTGCCCCTAGGTTCTTCAGAACCTTTTTTTTTTAGATTCCATATATATGTGTTAGCATACGGTATTTGTTTTTCTCTTTCTGACTTACTTCACTCTGTGTGACAGACTCTAGGTCCATCCACCTCAATACAGATAACTCAATTTCATTTCTTTTTATGGCTGAGTAATATTCCATTGTATATATGTGCCACAGAATTGTGTTTTGATGGGAAACTATAAGGCTAAAACCAAAAGAAACAGTACATAAACACTGTAGTCTAGTCAGTAACTTTATCTCTCAAGGGAGTATCGGTTAACAATTCTGAACCTGCTTTTCCTGTGTACTGGAGAGGTGGATGGTTAGAATCATGTTTTTCTCACGTATTTTGTAATTTTTATTTGTAGACTTATTTTGAATGAATTCTTTTCTCTTTCTCTGTACTTACTGTTTCCTATTTAGGTTTTGGGTTTTTTGTCTTTTGGGTTTTTTTTTGTTTGTTTCTTTTTTAATCTCAACTCTGTCCTGGGACTAACAAGTCCAGAACCAGCCTTATATTGTTGGCTCAAGCTTCCATCTTATTTGGGGGACATTCCGGATATAGTCTCCAAGGCTGAAGACTGCTTGGCCAGGTGCTGGCTACAAAGCTGGTCTGTTTACTTCATCTTTGCTTGGTGGTCAACTTCTTACAAGACCTAGACTAAGACAGAAGACAGCTTTAGCTTCTTCTCATGTCCATTCACATATGGGTGAATCTTGTTCCAACTCCTCTTTTCATAAAGTGAGTCTGTGTCCAATCCTTTACTGGATATGGAACACTTAGTCCTTAGTATGTTGGAGAAAATGAATTCCTACCTTTCTCTGCTTGCTTCTGGAATCAGAGCTCAGCAGGCCAGAACCTTCATCCCTGCATTGCATTAGATTTCTCTTTCATTTCTGCTCCATAGAGATGTGTGTGTGGGGGGGGTGTGGGGTGTGTGTGTGTGTGTGTGTGTGTGTGTCTTTTGAAATTTTTGTTTTATATTTTATATACTGTTTTGTATGTAGTAAAGTCTAAAAATATGAACTGCAATTTGACTTGAAATTTCTTATTCCCTTTGAAAGTAGAATTTCAAATTTTTTATGTATCCTGCACATTTTTTGTTAAATTTATTGCTAAATTTTTAATCTGTAAACAATATTAGTGTGATCTCTCATCTATTACAATTTCAAACTGGCCATTGTGCAAAGGAACGCTATTGAATTTTATATATATGTATTTTTTTATAACCAGGTACCTTAAATTTTTTTTCTATTTTTCTAATATTTTTTATAGTATATTTGCTATTGTTTATATAAATGAAATTTTAACATCTGAAAATAATGACAATTTTGCCTGTTCTTTTCTAATGCCTATACTTACTTTATTCTTTTGGGTAAATGTATTAACTGTAACTAAGTGTACTAACTGTAATTTCAAGAAGGATATTGTTGTCTTATTCCTAACTTTAATGAAAACAATTCAGTTAATGTTTCTCCATATTGTATGACATAGCATCTTTTTATTTTATTTAGGTCCACTAGATTGTAGATTAATTAAAAAGTAGTTTAAAACCTACAATCATTAAAAATTATGTGTAACTTAAACTTCACATTTTAACTTAAGCATTCATTTGTCACACTTCTGTTATAGAATCAAGTCTTCTTATTTGAATATGGGCTACTGATTGGAGATTTACAACCTCTTTAGCATAAACCATACCCATAAAACATTGCATAGAATTTATGTTTTTTAAGTACCTGGCATTTTAAGATATTTATGAAGCAACATGATTCATAATACTTCTAAACTATGACCTTACCCCAACCATTATTGTTTTCTGAAGTACTTTAATGGTTCATACTTATTGCGTCATTCCAAAGAATTTAACTGAATTTCCTTAGAAACACTTAACTCTTTTTTGACACTTATATATATATATATATTTTTAACATCTTTATTGGAGTATAATTGCTTTACAATGGTGTGTTAGTTTCTGCTTTATAGCAAAGTGGATCAGCTATACATATACATATATTCACTTATAACACTTATAACTTAGTGAATATTCACTTATAACAAAGTGAATCAGCTATACATATACATATATCCCCATATCTATACATATACATATATCCCCATATCTCCTCCCTCTCCACCTTCCCTATCCCACCCCTCTAGGTGGTCACAAAGCACTGAGCTGATCTCTCTGTGCTACGTGGCTGCTTCCCACTAGCTATCTATTTTACCTTTGGTAGTGTATATATGTCCATGCCACTCTCTCACTTCGTCCCAGCTTACCCTTCCCATTCCCTGTGTCCTCAAGTCCATTCTCTATGTCTGCATCTTTATTCCTGTCCTGCCCCTAGGTTCTTCAGAACCATTTATTTTTTTTTTAGATTCCATATATATGTGTTAGCATACGGTATTTGTTTTTCTCTTTCTGACTTACTTCACTCTGTATGACAGACTCTAGGTCCATCCACCTCACTACAAATAACTCAATTTTGTTTCCTTTTATGGCTGAGTAATATTCCATTGTATATATGTGCCACATCTTCTTTATCCATTCATCTGTTGATGGACACTTAGGTTGCTTCCATGTCCTGACTATTGTAAATAGAGCTGCAATGAACATTGTGGTACATGAGTCTTTTTGAATTATGGTTTTCTCAGGGTATATGCCCAGTAGTGGGATTGCTGGGTCATATGGCAGTTGTAGTTTTAGTTTTTGAAGGAACCTCCATACTGTTCTCCATAGTGGCTGTATCAATTTACATTCCCACCAACAGAGCAAGAGGGTTCCCTTTTCTCCACACCCTCTCCAGCATTTATTGTTTGTAGATTTTTTGATAATGGCCATTCTGACTGGTGTAAGGTGATACCTCGTTGTAGTTTTGATTTGCATTTCTCTAATGTTTAGTGATGTTGAACATCCTTTCATGTGTTTGTTGGCAATCTGGATATCTTCTTTGGAGAAATGTCTATTTAGGTCTTCTGCCCATTTTTGGATTGGGTTGTTTGTTTTTTTGATATTGAGCTGCATGAGCTGCTTGTAAATTTTGGAGATTAATCCTTTGTCAGTTGCTTCATTTGCAAATATTTTCTCCCATTCCGAGGGTTAACCTTTTTGTCTTGTTTATGTTTTCCTTTGCTGTGACACTTATATTTTATTGGTTGTTGTACCTTCTAGTTTACTTATGTGGTTATAGCTCAGTGTAAACAGTGTTTTGTAACATAGAACTTCGTAAGTATTCACTTATCAAGTTGAAGCAAACGTGTATGAACCTATTGAAGAGTAGTCTGTTATCTGCCAGTAGTCATAAATCCATGATTACTAATTTCTTTTTTAGAGAGAAAGCTAAGCAGTTATTATTCCTGGAAGCGGACCAAGTAGATGTCAATTAAATCTTCTTTTTAAAATTCTGTATATTTGTCACCCCGAGGAAGGTCATAGCAGTCTGAGTTTACTTTTTAAAAATTAGAAATGTCTATTGAATTTTAATATAGTCATTATTTTAATTTTGCAATGACAGTGTGATTTTTCTCTTAAAGTGAATTGTATCATTAGGGTTCTTAATATTGAGCTATGCTTGCATTCTGTCATATTATCATTTGAATTTTATTATTATAATACATTAACATTTTAATAAATTTGATTACATTTTTTTAAAATATACACTGAAATCAACTTGCTATCATTTTATTTAGGATTCTTGCATTGAAATTCACATGTGAAACTGGTCTACATCTTTGCAAACTGCCTTCTTCATAGTTTGGAAATTTTTATAATCTCTTGAAGACTCATAAACTTAAATGACATTATTCTTTGAATTTTGTCATGGATGGGATTTTCAAATAGATGTTTCCTACATTGAGAAGTTTCTTATTAATGACAATAGCATTGGTATCAATCATCACCGCCACCTATTTCCACTCAACCTTCCTGACATTTCTCCAATCTCCAGTGGGGAGCTTCTGTCTCTTATTCCTAGAGTAGATAAATGATGAACAAAATGCAATATTATACTATATATCATCTGCTGAGTAAATGGTAGGGCTGGGGATAGATAGTTTTTTATTCCACATACACACACACTCTCTCACACACGCTTTCTCTCATATCATAACAGAAGATTAATACAAATTGAAATGATTACTGAGGGCCTTTCTCTCCAGTGGCATTAGGTACATGATTTTCTGCTGACACTAATGGAACTTCAGTGGGTTTATCTCAGGAAATTGATCCTAAGGATGGCAAACTTTGTTTTTCAAAATTGTTCTACTTGAGAAGATTAAATTTTCTTTACACAGGAGGTAGATTTAAATAAACATGTGAAAAAAGGAAATGATAAAGTTCATGAACATTTAGATAAGGGTGCATCTTGATCATTTCCTTTCTCTGAAATGAATATTTTATTAAATTTATTTACGCACTCATTCAAACTGTACTTTCTTTGTGGGTTAATCAGTTCTTAGATAATTATTAAGCATTTATAATCTTTTTTCATCTACTCATTTTTTTTTTAGATAGAAACGACAGCTGAGGACAGAGGGGATATATGGGCATATTCAAGTTATTAGCAGTGTATTAGAGGTGAGAAATGCTTTTGAAAAAATAACAAGTGGATATACATCTAGCTATTACATTTCTGTTTTGAAAATCAAATATTCTATTATTGGCAAATAATTTTCTGCCTCTGGTGTAGGTGTATAATTTCTTTTTTTTTTTTTTAATTGAATAGTACATTTATTTATTTATTTATTTATTTATTTATTCATTCTTGGCTGTGTTGGGTCTTCGTTTCTGTGCGAGGGCTTTCTCCAGTTGCGGCAAGCGGGGGCCGCTCGTCATCGCAGTGTGCGGGCCTCTCACTATCGTGGCCTCTCTTGTGGAGCACAGGCTCCAGACGTGCAGGCTCAGTAGTTGTGGCTCACGGCCTAGTTGCTCCGCAGCATGTGGGATCTTCCCAGACCAGGGCTCGAACCCGTGTCCCCTGCATTAGCAGGCAGATTCTCAACCACTGCGCCACCAGGGAAGCCCTGGTGTATAATTTCTTATTTTTGAGGTTGGTAAACATTCCTTAAAGTGATATTTTTATCTAAGTACCCACATTAATACCTATATTTATTTTAGAATCAAGCATGGTATATTACCATGCAGACTTCATTTTGCATTTTTGTTATGAGACATTATTAAACATTTCATGTGTTGTAAATTATTTATAATGCTACACTCAGCAGCATCTTAAACTATTTGCTGATCTATCTAGAAATTGCATTTCTGATCATAGTCTGCATGTTCAAGAAGGGGGAAAAAAAAACTTTATTGTGGTCTTTGAAAAACAAATAATGAACTGAATTTATAAAATACAAAGGAATCAGATCCTAATACATGTGAATGAGGGTAACTTTCAGAGAAAGATTGTAACATAGTGATAACAGATTTAAGTATAGAAAAAAACCAGCAAAGCTACCTTGTTGTCAAACCAGTAGCAACAAATTTTGCCAGAGATTAGTCTTTAGTTGTTAACAAAGCTATGAAAAGAAGACATTTGGCACCTTGTGGTTTTAACAGAATAAAACAGTTGAACCAAGAGTGGAAATATTAAATATTTTTTTAGTATTAATTATTTAAACATTAGAAAGGACATTGAATAATAAAATAATCTTTCATTATTAAGCTTCTTTCTCTTTAGGTTTATTAACATTTTCATATTTGCCACAATTTTCTTAAGGAAATTGCCAATCACTTTCTTTAGCTGGGCTAACTTGGCTTTAATTGATCTGTTTTCTGGTTTCCCCAATTTATAATTAATAGCATGAAAAGAAAAACCCATTCGTATTGCCCATCCCCGAGTAGCCATGGCTATATAATGTAGAACAGTAAATAAATATATCTTTACATTTTCATTCAGAAGTCCAGAAATAATGACTTAAGTCTGTTGTCTGGCACAACTCCCAAGTACTTGTAAAGAGACCAAGATCTCTGAAAATGATAGGTCCTTTCCAACACACCCTGCTGAAAATTTTGTCAGTTGTAAAACAATTGTTAGCCATTGTGGGGTTTGGAGCAACAGGGATTTACATGACTATTGAGATAATTTTTTTTTAGAACTGTGTAGGGTCTACCCAGCAGTTCTTGGCAACATTTTATTTTATTTTATTTTTTTTTTGGCAACATTTTAAACAGCATTTAAGTTTCCTGGGAATGCCAAGGATCAGGTCCAGGGGAACTGACTTCGTCACCATAATTATTTCCAAGCTTATTCTGTTCCAAAACAAAGCAACTTGAGGACTGGTGTGTTGCAAATTTCCTAAGATTGCTTCACATGCAAAGTCCTTCACACGCAAGGTCTCTTCCAGACACATGTGTTTGGAACAATTCAGATATGGTTTCTTTGAGTTTTGCTACTTGGCACTGTTACTACAGTCTTGGTCAAAGTCTGAAATTTCAAGATTTAATAGTCATAGGGGACTCATGGCCTCAAATTCACTGTTCTATTGTATGAGAGATGTCAATATGTGAGCCTGTCCAAAGAATGGGTACCAACATCAAGGACAAGAATTGCTTCATATCAGCCCCAAACAGTCGTAAATGGTTTAATTTCTATGTGTGCACATGGGTGGAGAGGAGGAAATCGAGTCCCCACTGATCTTAATGTGTATGGAAAGAGTGACTATTCAATGAACTTTATAATATGCTTAACAACTTAATGAGTTTTAGAATGAAAGGAATCATGTAAATCATTGCAAGTTCACTGTTAAAGTTCAGTGTTCTTATCAGATTAAACTGCCATGACCCTGAAAGAAGTGACTGGAGGGACCACATCATCTCACTTTTTATAGGTGAACTGTAAACTAATCACATCCATGGCATACCCTGTCCCATTCCTCCCCCCCACCCCCGCAATTCCAGGAAGGGGTTTGAGAAAGAACCCAGGTATTTGGCAGTACATGCTGGTTAAAGACCTGTCCTCCAAACATGTTTTCGTTTGTTTTTTAAATGGCATTTTTTTTTAATACATCTTTATTGGAGTATAATTGCTTCACAGTGCTGTGTTAGTTTCTATTGTACAACAAAGTGAATCAGCCATATGCATACACATAGAGGTTTTCAAGTTTCACACGAGTGGATGAGGCTCAGATCTTATATACCAGCTCAGGCAAACTTTGTGCTTATGTATTACATAATAGAGCAGTTTGGTTTGCAGAACCTGATTTAGGCATAAGTCTTTAAAAGATAAGGGGTGCGTTTATTGGAGACCTAAGTGTCAGAGCTGGAGGCAACTATAGACAACATTTGCCAGTATTTTTTCATAGGCAAATAAATTGCACAGAGAAATTATGTGATGTGGTTGGGTCATGGAGTTACTCAGGGCTAGACCTAGAGTACAGATCTCCTAACTCTTGATGATGTTTCACTAGATTGGGGAAAAAAAAAAAAAATCAACAGGGTTAGAAGCAGCATGAAAGTAAAGATCCATTTTTTGTTGTTCTTGTATTTAGTCAGGGCATCTTTATAGAGTGCTTTGGCCATCTCTCTATAGATATTCAGGATATATACTTTCTTGTGGCGTCTCTCTTGCAGTGATTTGGGAAACATACAGTATTTTCAGTGAACTTTTTTTTTCTTCACGTTGATGATTTCACTTTGTTTCCTTGTAGTACTTCATTACAGAAGGTCATCTTTCAAAATTTATTTTTTTAACACTAGTAGAAATAACTTTTATTATGTAGCTAACTTGAACTCCAAGACTTATTTATTTCAAAGGAATTGGTTCACAATAGAATTTACACTGTATTATGTATTAAGTCTATTTGATCTATTTTTTTCAAAAGTTCAAGGTCTTTTTGTATCTTTCTGTTAAACCTAGTTACACACATGGCCCTGGTAATTGCCTCTGAGGGCATCTGTATTTTGAAGTATGTAATGCAGTCCACCTATATCTGGTAAGCCGTAGAATTTTGCACTCTTGAGTAATATTGTAATTTTTTTTTTTTTAATGATAGCCAAATGCTTTAGAAATGCACTGTCGGATATGGCAGACACATGTTTACATTAAATTAAATTAATTTAATGTAAATATATGGCTATTTAAATTAAAATTAGTTAAATTTAAATAAAATTTAAAATTCAGCTCCCGAATCACACTAGCCACATTTCAAGTGCTTAGTAGCCACACGTGGCTATAGCTACTGTATCGGGTAGCACAGACATAGGACATTTCTATTATCACAGAACGTTCTATTGGACTGCTGTTCTCTAGAAGAATTAGTACTCCGTCCCAAGATCCTTGCATTCAAAATGCCTCCGATACCTGAAGAGCCATATATCAATTAGTAAATATATCAAGCATGTGATTTTTCTTAAATATTTTAATTCATGACACATTAACACTTTTGTGCTATTTTGTTGACCTTGTCACTTTCTAGATGTGCAGTTTTGAAAAATTTACTCCCTGTGCTTCAATTCCCATCTTTTAAAATAGAGAACATGATATTTGATAGTATTGTTGTGAGAATGAAATGATATAATTCAGGTAAAGTGCTCAGCACATTATCTGGTATATTTTAAGTACTTAATAATCAGGAGGTCCTCAAATTACTGCCCTTCCCCAGTATACACAAATACTTAGTAACTGTTAATGAAAATGTTTATATTATGACACCTTTTCTTAGAATACTCTGAAGTTAAAAAAAGCAATGAGGGATTCTGAATAACAGAAAATGATTAGAATCTACATCTTAAAGCAGTCATCATCTCCATTGTATTTTAGTAATACCTTGAACGTTTTATTTTTATACTTGTATATTGTTTAGTGACTGGGCCTAATTATAGCTTATATTTGGGGAGTAGAGTTTGTGTATATGGGAGGGTGTAAAACTTAACTTTACTGTAGATTGAGATCATGTTTTAAAAGCAATGTATCTTTGTTGGAGTAGATATATTTGAGCCAATTCCATGACAGTAGTTGCTATAGACTGAATGTTTGTGGCTCTGCAAAATTTATATGTTGAAATTCTAACCCCCAATGTGCTCGTATTAAGAAGTAGGGCCTTTGGGAGGTGATTAGGCTGTGTGGGTGGAGTCCTCATGAATGGGGCTAGTGCCCTTATAAAAGCCCTAGAGAACATCCTTACTCCTTCTGCCCTGTGAGAACACAGAGAGAAAATGGCCCTCTGTGAACCAGGAAGCAGACTACCACCAGACATCAGATCTGCTGGTGCCTTGATCTTGGACTTCCCAGCCTCTAAAACTGTGGGTAATAAATGTTTGTTTTTTTAAGCCACCCAGTCTATGGTATTTTTGTTATAGCAGGCTGAACAAACAAAATAGTGTAGGATTTTGGATAATTCATTCACATGTTCTTTCTCAAATAGCTCCTTTTATTTCTCAAGGCACCTCTTTGTGAAAAGGCAGGTCCATAGCAAGGTTCTAATCTGCAGTTATCTAGGAGAACAAAGCTGGCCCAGAGGATACTGAACTTAAAATTGTTATCCGCAATCATATTTTTCTAAATTAAAACTTTTAAAGTCAGCTATCAGTTGCTTTCCTTTTCTTGTATTTTTCCATAATGCTTTGGTATTAATTAAGTGCCTTTACCAAAAATGTAAAAACATTTTTTTGACATAGAATTCTTTTACTTTTGAGGTGGAAGTCTAGGTTGGCACGTCTCCCTCTCTCCCCCCTCGCCCAGCTCTTTAAATTTGTCTTTTCATTTTTTTCTGGTTGTTTTTATTGAGAAGTCATCTTCACGTTTAGTTGTCCTTCCTTTGAAGACATGTGTATGTGTGTTTGTGTGTGTATATGTGTTGTAATATATGAGTATATATGTATATATGTATTTCCCCCATCCCCCTGCTGCTTTAAAAAAAATTTTTTTTTTGTCTTTTGTTTATAGCAGTTTGACTATGATGTACCTAGGTGTTGTATTCTGAGTATTGACCCTGATTTGAAGGTTCCTGAATCTGTGGCTTGTTGACTTTGGTCAGTTTTGGGAAATTTTGGCTATTAGTTCATTAAACATTGCTTTTGTTACATCTTCTTTCTCCTTTCCTCTTTCTGGGATTCCAAATACATTTCTTAAATGTATATGTAAACACTTTTCTTATATGTGCAGTATGTTCTTATATTTTCCACCTTTTATTTTCTCTCTGTGTTTTAATCTGGATATTTTCTAATAATCTATTTTTAAAAGACTTTATTTTTTGAAAGCAGGTTTAGGTTTACAATAAAATTGAGAGGAAGGCACAGATATTTTCCATATACCCCATGTTCCCACACATGCATAGCCTCTTCTATCATCTATATCACTACCATAATGGTACATTTTTTACCAAGGTCCAAAGTTTACCTTAGGGTTTACTCTTGGTGTTGTATATTCTATGAGCTTGGACAAATGTATAATGACATATATCCATCATTATAATATCATACAGAGTATTTTCACTGCCCTAAAATTCCTCTGTACTCTGCCTATTCATCTCTCTACCCCTCAACCCCACCTCTGGCAACCACTGATCTTTTTATTGTCTCCATAGTTTTACCTTTTCCAGAGTGTCATATTGTTGGAATCATACTATGTGTAGCCTTCTCAGATTGACTTCTTTCACTTAGTAATATGCATTTAAGGTTCCTCTATGTCTTTTCATGGCTTGATAGCCCGTTTCTTTTTAGCACTGCCTAATATTCCATTGTCTGGATACACCACATCTTGCATCCAAACACCTTGGACATCGTGGCTGCTTCCAAGTTTTGGCAATTATAAATAAAGCTGCTATAAACATCCATGTGCAGATTTTTGTGTAGACATAACTTTTCATCTCCTTTGAGTGGATACCAAGGAGCATGATTGCTGGATTTTATGGTAAGAATACATTTAGTTTTGTAAAAGCTGCCAAACTGTCTTCCAAAGTAGCTGTACCATTTTGCATTCCTACCAGCAATGAATGAGAGTTCCTGCTGCTCCACATCCTCATCAGCATTTGGTGTTGTCAATTGTTCTGGATTTGGCCATTCTAATAGGTGTGTAGTGCTATTTCATTGTTGTTTTAATTTGTATTTCTCTGACATATGATTTGGAACATCTTTTCATTAGTTGCCAACTGTATATCTTCTTTTGTGAGGTGTCTATTAAGATCTTCGGCCCATGTTTTAATCAAGTTGTTTGTTTTCCTCTTGTTGATTAGTTGTTGAGTTTTAAGAGTTCTTTGTGTATTTTGGATAAAAGTTCTTTAGCAGATATCATTTGCAAATATTTTCTCTTTGTGGCTTACCTTCTAATTCTGTTGATTTTGTCTTTTGCAGAGCATAAGTTTTTAATTTTAATGAAGACCAGCTTATCAATTATTTATTTCATGGATTATGTCTTTTGTGTTGTATCTAAAAAGTTATCTCCAAACCCAAGGTCATCTGGATTTTCTCTTCTGGATATTATCTTCTAGGAGTTTCATAGTTTTGCATTTTATATTTAGGTCTATGATCCATTTTTGAGTTAATTTTTGTGAAGGGTATAAGGTCTGTGCTGATTCATGTTTTTTGCATATGGATGTCCAATTGTTCCAGCATCATTTGTTGAAGAGATTATCTTTGCTGCATTGCATTGCCTTTGCTCCTTTGTCAAATATCAGTTGACAGTATTTATGGGGTTCTGTTTCTGGGCTTCCTATTGTGTTCCACTTATTTGTCTGTCCTTTTTGCCAGTACTACACTGTCTTGATAACTACAGCTTTATAGTAAGTCTTGAAGTCGGGTAGCATCAGTCCTCCAAATTTGCTCTTCTCCTTCAATATTGCATCGGTTATTCTGGGTCTTTTGCCTCTTCATATAAATTTTAGAATCAGTTTGTTGATATTCATAAAATAACTTGCTGGGATTTTGATTGGGAATAACCTGTTTTTTAGTTTACTAATTCTCTCTTTGGCCATTTTTTTAATTAAATACTCCTATTGAATTTTTAACTTCAGTTATATTTTTTAGTTCCAGTATTTCCATTTAATTAAAAAAATAAATTCCAATTCCCCTGTAAAGTTCCCTGTATTTTGCTTATTTTCTTGTTTTTATAAGTTACAGCTATTTTAAAGTCTCTATATGATAATTTCAATATTGAACGTTTCAATGCATTGCTCTCTTCATTATTTTTTCTCTTGTTTTTTGGTCATTTTGGCCTGTCTGTGACATATTTGGTAATTTTGTATTGAATGCTATACATTGTGTATGAAATGTTGTAGGAGATCTGGATAATGTTATCTACTTCCAGAAAGAATTTGTTTTTTTTTTTTTTTTTTCCTGGCAGGTAGATAAAGTATAAGCAGATTATCTTCTTCCAGTCAATACTGGGTTTCAAGGCTTTGTTATGACTGATCTATTTTTGGTTTGCCTTTACTCCTTGGACACAGATTCTTTTCCCTAAGGCATGGCCCTTTTGAGGTCTCAGTAGAAATCCTGGAGTATTTACCTGAACTCCTGTATATCTATATCTCCATGAGACAACTGAAACCTCTGTTTAGCTCTTTGGTCTACCAGTTGTTGCTTTCCATTTGATTTCTTGGTGTCTCAGCCTGAGCATGCACAGTTTAGGAGTTGGTGAATGTCTTAAGGAGAAATTGCACATGGAATTTTAGGCTCACTTCTCTTGGCCCTTGGTCCCTCAAGTCACAGGTGACTTGGAAGTCCTGAATGCAACCTCTGTGTTTCCAGCCTATTAAAGCTTGCAGGCTCAAGGCGACTGTGTACCACTAGCCTACACTCTTGTTATACAGAGAACTGGTGAATTCCTCAGTAAACTGCAGAGACAAATGTGGAACTCTATTCAGTGTATTTCTTCTCTCTCTGGGAACTTGGCCCTCATGTCCTGGCTGCCTTAATTGCTTGTTGATGCCTTCAAAGAGTAGTATTTTTTATTTTATCCATATTGTGTAATTGACCCTACTAAGGTAGTCTGATACAGGCTACTGCATCATGGCTGGAAGCAGAAGTCCAGGATCCTGCATTTCATATGCTCTTCAACAAATTTGTGCCCACAGCTAACATAATACACAATGGTAAAAACTAAAAAGTTTTCCTCTAAGATCAGGAAAAAGACAAGGATGTCCACTCTTGCTACTTTTATACAACATAGTACAGGAAGTCCTAGGTGATTAGGCAAGAAAAAAAATAAAAGGTATCCAAATTGAAGTGGAAAAAGTAAAACTCTATTTGCAGGTGGCATATATAGAAAACCGTAGAGATTCCAGCAAAAAAACTGTTAGAACTAAGCAACAAATTCAGTAAAGTTTCAGTATATGAAATCAGTATACAAAAATCAGTTGTTTCTATACACAAATAACAAACTATCAGAAAACTTAACAAAACAACTCCACTTACAATTGCATCAAAAAGAATAAAATGCCAAGGAATAAATATAACCAAGGAGATGAAAGACCTGTACACTGAAAACTATAAGACATTGATGAAAGAAACTGAAGAAGACATAAATAAATGGAAAGATATTCTGTGCTCATGGATTAGAAGAATTAATATTGTTAAAATGCCCATACTACCCAAACAATCTACAGATCCAATGCAATCCCTATCAAAATTCCAGTGACATTTTCACAGAAATAGAACAAACAATTCTACAATTTGTATGAAACCACACAGTACCCTGAATAACCAAAGCAGTCTTGAAAAAGAAGAGTGGTGCTGTGGAGGCATCACACGTCCTGATTTTAAACTATATTACAGAGCTATAATGATCAAAACAGTAAGGTACTGGCATAAAAACAGACATATAGATCAGTAGAACAGAATAGAGAGCCCCAAAATAAACCCATGCTTATATGGCCGATTAAGTTATGACAAAGGAGGCAAGAATATACAATCAGGAAAGGATAGTCTCTTCAATAAATGATGTTGGGAAAACTGGACCCTTGCACCATACACAAAAATCACCTCAAAATGGATAAAAGGCTTGAACATAAGACCTGAAACCATAAAACTTCTAGAAGAAGCCACAGAAGGTGAGCTTCTTGACATTGGTCTTGTCAGTGATTTTTTTGGATTTGACATCAAAAGCAAAGGCAATAAAAGCAAAAATAAACAAGTGGGACTCCATCAAACTAAAAACCTTTTGTACAGCAAAGGAAACCATCAACAAAATGAAAAGGTGACCTACAGAATGGGAGAAAACATTTGCAAATCATATCTGATGAGGAGTTAATATCAAAAATATAAAAAGAACTGACACAACTCAATAGAAAACAAACAAAAATTCAATTGAAAATGGGCAGAGGATCTGAATAGACGTTTCCTAAAGGAGATACAAATGGCCAACAGGTACATGAAAGGGTGCTCAACATCACTAATTATCAGGGAAATGCAAATGAAAATCACAGTGTTAGCATGGTTATTACCAAAAAGACAAGAAACCATGGTCCTAAATCTCACACCTGTTACTATGGTTATTATCAAAAAGACAAGAAATAACATCTTGATGAGGATATGGCGAAAAAGGGAACCCTTGAGCACTGTTCGTGGGAATATACAGTGGTGTAGTCCTATGGAAAACATTATAGAAGTTCCTCAAAAAATTGAAAGTAGAATTACCATATGATCCAACAATTCCACTTCTAGGTATTTATCCAAAGAAAATGAAAACACTAGAAAAGATATCTGCACCACCATTTTCATTGCAGTATTATTTATAATAGCCAAAACATGGAAACAACCTAAGTGTCCATTGATAGATGAATGAATAAAGAGAATGTGGTGTGTGTGTGTGTGTGTGTGTGTGTGTGTGTGTATATAATATATAATACATATATATATATAATATGAATATGATTCAGCCATAAAAAAGAAAGAAATCCTGCCATTTGTGACAACATGGATAGACCTTGATGGCATTATGCTAAGTGAATAAGTCAGGCAGAGAAAGAAAAATACCTATGATCTCACTTACATATAAAATCTAAAAAGAAAAAAACCAACCAAACAAACAAAACCAAACTCATAGATATAAAGAACAGATTGGTGGTTGCCAGAGGCGAGGTATGGGGAATGGGTGAAGTGGGCGAAGGTGGTCAAAAGGTATAAACTTCAGTTATAAGATAAATAAGTCCTGGGATATAATGTATAGCCTGGTGGCTATAGTTAACGACACTGTATTGTATTTTGAAAGTCACTACGAGAGTAGGTTTTAAAAGTTCTCATCACAAGAAAAAGAAAATTGTAACTATGTATGGTGATGGAGGTTAACTAGTCTTATTGTGGTAATCATTTTGAATTGATATACATATCAAATCATTATGTTGTACACCTAAACTAAATACAATGTTATCTGTCAGTTATATCTCAGTTAAAAAAAAAACTAAGGGGGTGGGTGGTGGTGGTGGTGGGGTGAATTGAGAGATTGAGATTGACATATATACCCTAATATGTATAAAATAAATAACTAATAAGAACCTGTTATATAAAAAAGTAAATAAAATTCAAAAAAAAAAATAAATAAAACTGAGAAGTAAGCCTGACATGGAATTGAGTCTTAGGAAAGTTAGGTAACTTGCCATGGCACAAGACAAATAAGACAAATAGGCGGTCCTAGAATTCAGGTCAGGTATTTTGCCTCTCTTCTTAACATCAACCGTAGCCTGAAATGTGTTTCATATTCAGTTTTGGATTCTGGGCATCATAAAACTATTCCTTTTTAACTCTGTTGGCTTAAACATGCATTTTCTCTCCTTATTAATATGTTCTGTGTTTAAAAAAAATTCTGAGCACCTTAAAATGACATAATAAAAGTACTTATTGTCCTTGAATTGACACAGATTTGCATACAGCTTGTACCTTTTTATGTTATGTTGAATAACATAAAAAACCTGCTGACTTGTCTATCGGAATGTTGGGCATTGGCTCCCTTCATTAATAGATGGTAAACAATCATTTAACTTGGAGGCTTGGGACCGTGCTCTGAATCAGTATCATTGCACTCTTTCTATCCTCTGGAACTTTATAATGTTGCAGATAGGTAAGAGGATTTTCAACCTATACGCTTCTAGTATTCTAAGCTTCTAAAATCTTAATCTTCTAGGAAGCCATTTTTAAAGATGCATGGACGGAGGATGCATGTGTGGTGTCTTATACTCAGGCAAATCTTACATTCTCTTTGGGCATGTATAATATTTCAGTATGGAGGCAGAAGGCAGCAGAAGAGTTCAACTTTGTGAATTCCACAGAATGTACTATATGGGATTTGCATGATGGTGTGAACCCATGGCGTCCATGGGGTGGGGCAATGATAATTCTATATTGTAAAACTTTAAAAGATAATTCTACTGAGTGATTTTATTAGCATACTACTTCTTAGATAATATTTGTTAATCCCTTAAATATTTTTGAAGTGTTTTTACACTCATTATCCTACTGTATCTTTATAAATACTCTGACAAGTAAACAGAACAAATCATATTCTCTGTTTTAGAGTTGAGAGCAGGGACATTGTTAACTTGTCCAATATAGCAATGCTGGGAATTGGGTAGAATTAGAACTTGAACCCAGGTCTTCTGACTTTTTCTTCTAGACTTTTCTAGAGATAGTGATATGTAAGGGAACCAAGCAAGGGCTCTTTGGAGGCTGCACTTTTGTCTAAGTACTAAAAGACCAGCAGGAGAGATGATTTTGGCCATAGGAACTTTCCAACACCACTCAAATTGTAAGATAATTTTGCATCTTCCCCCTTGTTCCTTTCCTATTTCATTAATGGTAGCTCCTGGAAAAATGTCCATGTCGTCAGTGTGACAGAAAGTCTCTCTCAGACTTTTTATTTCAGCAAAGCTTTCCCTGAGGGAAATTCAAAACAATCATTTGCCCTCTTGGAACAAGTATCAGTTAAGATTCTTAAAAATTCTTGTTTTTCTCAGAGATGAGGCCCTGCAACTATCTTAAAGAAACCCAGAGTTTTGTGGGAGAATAATATTGAACAGGGAGAGGGAAGTGCAGCTTGTGAGTCATAAATATTTACATTTCGTGGAGGATCTGGGTAACATTAAGAGGGTTGAACAGCACAACTTTATGTGAGGAGGTGGCGGCACATTCTCTGAAATAGCCGAGGTGTTACCGCTCAGGCCTCCAGCAATAATATAAATAACTTTCTGAAAGGTATTTTCTCAGTTGTTTAAGGCTCCCTGGGTCCATTTAAATCTCTTTTTCAGCTTTGATTTATCCTGCTTTTGTCATTTAAGGACCATGGTTCGATCCACCCCCATCATTTGGGGGGATTTTAACAAATTTCCATAGCATAGACCCAAACACATGAAAATTAGAAATATCAAGCAGAACATTCATTCATCTATTTGTCTTCAGCTGAATTGCTTAAAGACTGATAATAAACACAAAATAGAATGTACTGGAACTTAGTATCATTTAAGAACACTTCTGGGGGGCTCTTTGTTTGACTAGGATTCAATTAGAATTTTAATTTATCTTTGTTTTATTTGCATAACAAGGTTATGAATGATGAGGCAGCTAGAGCCAGACGTGTTGGCTCCAAGGTTTGCAATTCAAGTAGGGAGTATTTTGCGAGAGAGAAAGGGAGGGGGTGAGAATTTACTCTTTTTGTAATATGCATAGCTTGCTGAAACCTGAGTTTCCTAGATTGTCTTCCTTGAGTTCCCATATCTGTAAGAATAGAGAAAAAGCAGGAGGTTGCACAGCAGACTTGGAGAGCGGATTAGCTTTCTTAAGTGGGGTGAATACATCCCCAAAGCAGGAACATTCCCATGATGCCCAGCTGCTGGCTGGTGCTTCCCTGTGCTGCAGGCTGTCTGCAGAAAAGAGCTATACTGATGCAGAGGAGTATCATAGGCTAATATTTTCTAACATCTTCTTCATTCAGAAATGGATAATAGTTGGAAATTGCACTCTGACTATTGGAAATTGACCATGACTGTTGCCTCGAAGACACAGACAAGTTTGTGTAACGTAGGGGGAATTTCTCCTCAGAAATCTTTTATTCCCATTTAAGTCTCCTGCCTACATTCTAACAAGGGGTCTCTGACCCAATTGTGGCACCCTCTTGGCTGTCTTCCTATTTCTGTGGAGTCAGAATATCTGGGGCTTTCATCACTGGGTAGGTATATTTTGAAAAAACTTTTTCAAGATTTTGATATGTTCCTCATTGCTTTATGTCTGCCCAGATTTACCTGTCTAAATCCCATGGCTCTAAGCCCTAGCCCTAATCCTAACATTTAACTTGTAGTTACTGCTGTGAGCTGAACCTGCCTTAATGGACTGCCCTTTGGGTCAGTACTTGCTTCTTTAATAGTGACCATCATAACTTTGTCTCAAAGAAGTGACCAGGAGCTTCAAGAACATGGGGGGACCGTGAGGGGAGATATATTTGGTGGGGAGCATTTTGGGGGCATTCTAAATATCACATAAAGGTGACCACCTATTCTAACTAAGCATAAGATTGTCTTTGCACTAAACTTTCTGAGGTCTAATATATTGATAAAATTATTGAAAGAGCAGACTGAAATGTGATTGCCTTGGTTTATCCAGCCTGAGGCAAGGGACCTAGCTGGAAATTGCCATTTGGCTTTCCAATCCATTAAAGACCTCTAGATTTGCCCTTTGCTTCCAGTTTCACTTTCAATTTCACCTTGACTCTTCTGTTAATTTTGTTTAGGAAACCCAGTTACCAAGCTTCAGATGAGATGGAGTTAGAAGTAGATATGCTCAAGCTATATTGAACCTTAGGAAAGCAAAAGCTGTTTCTTCATCTGGGACTGTCTGAGGAGTGACCGCTCTTTTTCTGCTATTTCCCAGCCAGCAGCCACAGTGAGGAGTCAGGGGGGTTCTGACTTCTGCTGTCAGCATCGCCTCTTTCCCCTGTGGCTAAGGCAGGCCTCTTATAAAGCATCTCAGATACCAAGCTGTGATAGCTCAGGTATCAGCAGGAAAGGAAAAGGGGGAACGATTCCTCTGGGCTATCAAAGTACTGTTTTCTTTTTCACCTTGGTGAGCATCTGAAAGACATGCCTAGGTTTTCACTCTTGGGAAAAGTGATCCTCTATGCTGATCTCACTTGAGATAAGGGAAGACATTGTCCCCTGTCCATCTGTGTCCTCTTGTTTGCTGGAGATAGTTCTGGGAGGACAAGGGGAGACAGAGACTAAGATCCATGTTTACTAAAGTATGATACACAAGCAACTGGTGGCACGCAAAATGACTTCAGGTGGTACCAAGACAACCTTTTATGTATTATATTGAAAACAGTTATACATTTATTTTTATAGCAAATTCTAATTTCTGGTAAATGAAATGAATTTGTAATTTATGGTTAAAATGGAAAATTCCCTTTTAAAATAAATTTAAGTTTAAAAAGAGAATCACTTTAAGGAAAAATTTTAGAGGAATAATAGTGTAATTTGTATGCTGATAGGACAATATTTATGAAGTTTGGTATGTGAATGACTGAAGCTTAGGAAATGTTGACTCCCACAGGCCAGGGCAGAGTGGACCCAGAGAAAAAATAATTGGGAATTTCTTAATTTAAATTTTTTTTTTTTTTTTATAAATCTGTAGGCCATGAATGTTATGTGGAGGTTAGCAGTTTGATTCTTCATGGTCTCTTGAAATCTTAGTTCTTAAAAGATGCCATTATTAGAAATAGTGTTATGAAAGTAAAACCCACAATGTGGATTTTAAAAGGAGGAAGAGGTCATGCCCAACTCTGGGCTTTTAACGTTGGGTCTTGATTATTCTGTTGAGTACTTAAAGCTCATTCTGAAACATTGAGCTGTGAGAGCCCATTTGGTTTCCCTGATTTAGTGCCTCTAAATCCATTCATCTCTATGCCTCGAGCTAATACTGTTTTCCTACTTCCTATTCAACTGTCTAATTCCCTGGGAGTCTTCCTGAAATCACAAATAATAAAATGCAAATGCTATTATTCGGTAATTAGAAGAGAAGATTTACAGAGAAGAAAATAGAAATTCAAGCTTTGCATTTATTTATTCATTTAAAAATAGTTCTAAAAGATTTTTGCTTTTTTTGGAGACACTCATATTGAGGAAAACATTAAGGATGATGCAATACAGCCATCGTTTCCATTGTGGAGAGTATGTTGTTAACAGGATCCAAAATACAACATTAATATGGTTTGGTGGGAAGAGCTTTGGAGTTAAGACATAATGTGGATGTGATTCTTGCTTTTTCCTACTTCTAGCTATATGATCTTATATATATCCCCTCTAAGCCACGATTTCCTAAACTATGAAAGGGGGAAAAGCAATATTTGTCTTACGTAGCTGTGGTGGATTAATTTAGGAAAGACATAAAAAGAGCATGTCATGTAAATGGTGTACTTTTTTCCTTTACCTTTTCCTGTAAGTGGAATCTCTCAATTTGACTCTTTATTTTATACTGATTGATTATATGCTTTTATTTAATTGCTTCTTAGTTCTGCCTCCATAAATCCATAATGGTAGGGACAGTGTCTTCCTGCTTGTATTATCTGCAGTGTTAGGCTCAGAGTCAGTGCTCAATATTCACAGACTGATCAGAGGAAGATAAGGTGACTGGCTTAGGAAGCTACATTCTCATAGCTCTGTGTACTGGACGAGACTACCCAGATCTCTTAGAGCAATGATCTGTCTCTGACAGGTAGTGAAACTTTTTCAGGGAGTTGACCTTGCAAGGCAAAGAGATTCACCATCATTTCTTAGCACGGTTTGGTGCCCTGGGCAACTGGCAGTTTCTTTTAGGCATCTAACTTCAATCATGTCTTGCAATTTGAAGCCTCCTTCTCTTATTCTGACTTCCATGGAGATAGTGAGCATTTAATCAGTGTCTTTTGCAAAATGTTTCTTTAGTATTCTTGAAACCTATTATTGTTACCTCACCTTCTTTCTTTTATTTTGCATGCACTGTAATTCTAGAGAAACCAGTAGTATTGAATCTGTTTTCCAGCAACTCAACATCTCATTCAGGATTCAGTTCTTATTGGTATTGGCTGCAGTGAAATCAGCTGTTCCAATACAAGGAAATATTTGAAACCATGCATCTTTTGAGAATTAGTTGGGTGGGAGAGGCAATGTCCCTAGGCAGTTGGAATAATTTGTTTCTGTTGTAAATCTGAAGTTTTGAAGTCATCTTGTAATTAAACCTCAATTTACTGAGATTTTTAAAATATGAAATATTTACTGAAATGTCTTTAGAAAGGACTTTCTAGGTTTGCTGATTTCCTATAAACTTAAAACCAGTTATAGGATCTAGTAGTTCAGAGAAGTCATGTAACTTGTTTTAAATTTACCACATTCTCTTCTATGTGCATTTAGACAAATTATTTTATCCTCTCTATCATGGTTTATCTACCAAATATATCTGGAACAGGTTTAGCTGTCATAATTTCACTAATAGATTATCTTAGAACTTTTCTTGCATCCTGCAAATTGATGTGAATAACTTTTAAATGTTTAAAAAAAATTACAAAATAAAATTTCATTGCCACAGAATTATCTGTCACTGTGTCTCCTAATAGACCATACTCTCTATGAGGGTAGGGACTGTGTCAACTGTTTTAACTTTAGTGCCTTATACAATGCCTGGCACTTAGTAGGCACTGAATATTGTTGAGTGAATAAATAAAGGAATGAAGAGAAGCTAAGCATCTGAAGTGAATGGCTCTTGGTAGATAGTTTTATCTGAGTATAGACTGGTTATATATGTGTCCAGAGTTTGGAGCTGCTTGTATCTTAGTTTTTACAAGTTGATTCTGGGTCAGAGTGGTCAGATCAGGGGAAGTACCAAAAGCTTAAGATTAATTTATTGTCTTCCAGGTAATAAATTTTTATGAATGTCTAGACCTTTAGGGAGAACAATGGAATTGATTGGACTCAAATCAACAGATCTAATAATGCATACTGTGCATCTAATAGTGTACCATTTGTGCTAATATCTGGGGATACAGACTGGCTATGAGCATCCTTGTTCTAGGTGGTTTGAAGGTCACATATGACATATTTCTTGGGTTCAGCTATCCTGACGTAGGTTTCTAGGCAAAATCTGGCTCAAATGGATCATGCCTTAAATAGCATGGATGCCATAGGGAAGAACTCCAACTTGCTCAAGTTCAAATTCTGACTTTACCATTTTCCAGATAAATCATCTTTGTCAATTTATTACACTTTTGTACTGTATCTGAAAAATTGTGACAAATTTCAGTTTGTTTTTTTACCTCCCTCAGAGTTTTTGTGAAGATAAAATGAAATAATCCATATAAAACCTTTATTCATTCATGTGGCACATAATTACAGCTCAGTAAATGTTAGAAGCTATTATTATTATTATTATTATTATTATATTAATATTATTACTGCCTCGTGAAAATATGGAAATAACCAAGTTGTTAAGTTATTTGGTGAGTAGAAAATAAAGACTTTCAACTCTCTTTAAAACCAAGGTATCTTATACCAGCGGTCCCCAACCTTTTTGGCACCAGGGACCAGTTTCGTGGAAGACAATTTTTCCATGGCCGGGGGTGGGGGGATGGTTCAGGCGGTAATGTGAGCGGTGGGGAGCGATGCGGAGCGGCAGATGAAGCTACGCTCGCCGCTGCTCACCTTCTGCTGTGCGGCACGGGTCCTAACAGGCCGCAGACCGGTACTGGGGGTTGGGGACCCCTGATCAATGGGTTGATGATCTTTCATGGTTCCCTAATCAATGGGTTGATGATCAGTCTCATTTTAGTATAAAGTCCTTATAGACCTGCCAAATTTTAATTGCCTTTGACTTCCCCTCACCTGGTATAGTGATTGTCACATGGCAGCTTTTCAATAAATATTTGGTGAATGAGAATGAGTGAAACTTACACAGAGTTTCAGAGTGTTAATGCCCCATCCAAAATACCCATAGTCCTATTTAATGTTGGATTTTGTTCTGTGATTTCAGAAGTCTTTAAAAACTTTCTTTAAAATGCTTTTGTTTAAAAGTAAAACAAAGAAAAATAAATCTTCCTAAAATATAATTGGCCATGTGTATTTTTGGAGAAGAACTACTACTATGTTTGGATGGGAACAATCTGTACATTTTCATAAATATGTCACATATTTGAACTATAAGAAAAAAAAAGGAAAAGACAAATTCAGTCTCCTGACTATTGTTTCAAATTCCATCCAGTTTAGAGACTCTTTTTTTTTACCACCCCTGATAAGTGTCAATTGTGGTGCTGGTGTGGTAGCAACTAGATGGGCTAAGACTTGTGCCTTAATGTATAGCTAGTGTATAATATCCGGTAGTTGCTCAATGCACCTAGCCTTCCATCTTTACCAACTCCACTTGTGCCTGGTGGGTTAAATGTGAAAAACTCTAGAACGAAACATATCCCAATTCCCCTGGGCAATCTGCTCTTAATAGCGGGTTCACATATACCTGCACATATTTTCTCTAAACCCTTAGGGATAATAATTTCAGACACTCCTTTAAGCGTGCCTTTCTTAAATTTCCCTCACATTCTGTCACAAATGAAGCCACCTGATTCCAATCTTCTTTTCAGGGTTTGGATAGATATCTCTCCTGTCCCATCCAATTGCTCTCCCTGCTGCTCAGATGTCTCCTTTCCTATTCTGTGTTCCTGCAGCTGCCATTTTTTGGGTTCCTTTCTCTGCTTTTGCTCTTGCTCAGACCTGAACTTCAGGGTTGAGGAAGTTGTCATGGTGAAATCTCTAGACTTCTCTGACTGGCATTTGAGATCATTTCCCAGCCTCT